>NC_081557.1:12954980-13054545 GCF_022355385.1 Mustela nigripes
ACAATTTTGTTTGGGGGACAGAAAGCCAGACCCTGAGTTGTGCCTCCAGCTGCTGCTAGTCCTCTAACCTCTGTGGACCGCAGGTCCTTCGTTTTTAAGCAATGAAAGTATCAACCAAATGGGCTTTTTTTTTTTTTTTTTTTTTTTTTGAGGATTCATAAATGTGAATGTCCCTAGTCTTCCTGGCTGCATGGAAATCATCCAGGAAAATGTGTTTGTGTCCAGGCTCCCACGCCTACTGGCCGTGTGACTTGGGGAAACTTGTTTGATTCCGCCAAGTCTTTGTTCTCTCGTCTGTGAAATGGGGGGATTGTGGCATCTGCTTCACAGAGCGGGTAAGGAACAACACGCCAAAGCACACGAAACCCTCGGTGCCCAGGGTGATGAGTATGGTGCACACAGATCAGGAGATTTGTGGGATCCGAAGTTCTACCGTTATCAGACAGAGCAGTGCCAAACCTGGCTGTGACCTTTATTCTCTGTGGCCTCCCCAACGTGGGCACTTAGCTCAGCCTCGGGGCTCCATGTGGTGCCAGTAGCTTGAAGGCAATTCGAGGGTGGTGGGTGGGCACCCAGGGGAGGGACCTGAGGGGCCTTGGGAGGAGCCCTCTTCTCGTCACGGCTGCCAGATAGTTCTCCATGCCAGCGCTCTGGAAATTCTTTTAAACTACATGGGGGTTCAAAACGAGCAGGTTTGCCCCTTCCTGCTCTGGCCTGGGAGTCTTTGGTGAAGGGGTTAGTTATCTGGGTCCACACCTCTCGGACAGCTTCCCATGAGCCCCTGGGGGTTAGGCTCAGGGATCCTCGGACCTGTCTGCCCAAATACAGCCTAAGCTAGTTTATGACCAAGTCCACCTCGCATTTTGCTGTGTGGGGTGGGGGAGGGGGGACTTCGGGAAGGGGAGTCGGGGTGGAGGGGCAGCTGAAGCCCAAGATTGGGAACTGGAGGTGGAGGACCCCACACCGTAGCTTCTTTAGATCAAAGAGCCTCTTCTAAATCTGTGTGGCACCCGTAGTTGGGGGCTTCTTCGTAGCTAACATTCTTCCTACGCTCTCCTGCCAAGTAAGTTATTTGGGAAATTGAAGAATTCCCACTGGCCACAGGGAAGTTATGAAGATGAAAACTTTGCATTTGAGATCCTGAGAATTTTATTAATATGTTGCTATTTTAAGACACCATACAAATATCCTTTGTATTGATTTCTCTGTGATGTACCCACTGAGTAAATATGCCGATTTCTGCCAGGGAGCCGAACAGTATTTTTAACCTACTTTAAAATATGTGTTGTTTCCTATGGTTTTTTAAAGTTTGGAGTTGATTATGAAAGCACTTTCAAATTTTAAAAAATTCTCCTCTCCGGAGACTATACATATATATTTTAAACTATTAAATATAAAGTTTTAGATGTACTTTTCGAACTACAAATAAAGGTAAGAAAAAGGTGAAATGATTATTTTTTTTGCTTACGTCTGCCGTTCTGTTGGAAACCACCACCACCACCTAGAAAGTTTGAGTAACAATTCTTTGAATGTGTCACTGAAACATATTCTTACGTGTACTTTTCCCCTGATCCCTGCCTATTTACCCAACATCCCCTGTTTAGTGTATAGCACCGTTGTACGTCCTCAAAGCCCTCCCAGAAATCTCAGGGTCTTGGAAAATCGAGGGCAAAACAGAACAGAGGGCTGAAGCTTTTCACACCTTGGCCAACAGGATCCTCAAGATAATGGTCCTATTGCCATTTCCTAGAGGGGGGACATTAGGATAGGAGAAGGTCAAGGGCTGGTCAGCTTCAACTGGTTCCAGACAGTTAACCCTGGGTTTTCTCTTCCTTTTCTTCAAAACAAGGGTGATGGGAGGGGCTGTCAGGGGAAAGTCCTTATGGCTCAAGGCCAGTGGGGATCGAAACTAGATGATATTGAAAAATCAGCTCGAGCTCCTGCTTGGACCGGTGCGGAAGCACTGGTGACCATGGTAGTTGTGATTTGTGACCTAGATGGAACTTCCTGGTTATGAACAGAAAGACAAACTTTCCATCTTGTAAACTGATCCCACTATAGCCCTTGCTTTGTGGATCAAGAAACCTTAGATAATGCAGGTACCCGAGAAGCGCTGCCAGGGCGTTTCTTGGGCACATGACGGCTTTCGAGCCCGAGCTAAGAAAGGCTCAGAATCACAGCCCACGCTCTACTGGGAGACCTTGGTCACGTGCCCTGCCTGCGGACCTGGCCTATCCGTCTCCTGGTGGTGACAGAAAGCGCTTCCTGACTTTGAGCCAACACCTGATGGGGGTGCGTGGGGCCTTTTCTTCCCCATGTGCATGGCTGCTGGAGGGGTGACTTTTCAGGACAGCTCCTGCCTCCTCCTCCCAAGGCCCCAGGAAACCGGGGATTACCTGAAGTTGTAGCCTGGGGAGACGCTGCTCTTCTCGGAAACGCCGTCCAGCCGGGTGAAGGAGTATTTGGGGATGCACTGGTCCCAGGCCCTGTCCAGGTCGCACACCCAGCCGATCTTAATGCCGAGGACTCCACCCTGTGGGAAGGGTCCAGCTATGAGGAGGGCTGTCTCCACCGCCTGCCAGGGTGGGGGCTGCGGGTCGTGACACACAGACGTGTGGTTCTTCCCACTCTCTAGGTGGAGGGGAAGCGATCTGGCAGACAGACATTCCTTAGTAAACAACATACGGCAGTCAGGGGTGTGGACCTTTGGGGCTCTAGATCCTGCTTTTGTCCTGCGTCCCTTAGCAGCAATCTAGGATCCACTTTCCCATTGTACGGGCTTTTTCAGCGCTCTAAGGTCAAGTGTGACGGTGGGAACGGGAGACCAGGCTTGGCGGGAAGGGTGAGGGAGGCAGGCCCTCCGGAGGAGGGGCGGGGGTGGAGGAGCCCACGGTGAGGCCCAGAGCCAGTTGCAGGTCTGGAGTGCTTCCACTAGGTGGCGCTGCTGCCCAGCCCGGCTCTGCCCTCCGGGTATTTCCACCCTCCACCTGCCCAAGGGGTCCCCCGTCCTTTGTTAGGTCCTCACCGTGCTGGCCAGTTTGGCAAAATCCTGCCCTGCAAACTTGACCACATCTCCCACCCGCAAGATGGGGCAGAAGGGGTCCTTGTCGGGGTGGAAGCGGCATGTCTTCATGTCTCTGGCTGTCAGGTTGGGAAGGAGGTTTCCCCTGCGGAGGAGAGAAGCAAGGCCAGGGCTGGCGGGAAGACAGGCCCCGCAGGGGTCTCTAGCCTTCCCGGCCCGGGCAGCGCGCTCTGGGACCCGACGTCTGGGACGCTCGCGGGCTCTGTCACCTCTGTTCTTGCATCTTCCCCGCGACTTCTATGCCCCTCTCTCCATATCAGGGTTGAGTGTGTTGGTATCTAATACCCCCAGCTCCTAGGCTGGGGGTCTCAGGGGGGAAGAGTCGCGCCCAAGTTCTCTCGGCACCTCCGTGGTGCCTGGCATTGTGCTTTGCCCATGCCTGATGCCCACCGAGGACTTGGCGTGTGAAGGAGTCAATGAACTCCTAACTAGTGGCAAAGGGACACCCCAGCTTGGGCTTGACGTGGGAGGTAAAAAGAATGCTCTTGGGCCTTGATCTTTGGAGGTATCAGGGTTCCAGGCCCAGGCTGAACTTGTGCCTCACCTGGCTCCAGCAGAACTCCCATCCGTGGGTTCCGAGCCCCAAGGCGGGAGGCTGGCTGAGAGGTTGGCCCCAGAGCCCACCCAATACTTGGTGGTCAAGGCCAGGTGGGAGATTGGGAATGGGAGCCCCAGGGAGATGGGCAGAGGGTGAGCAAGTGTGGGGAACCATGTGGACAGGATTCTCCACCCTCTGAAACTGAGCTGGCAGGGTAGGATGGGTGCCCCCGCTTTCTTCTTTAGGGAGGGAGCTGGGACTCACTTCTCAAAGTTGAAGAGGGGGAAGCGAATGCTGTTCTTGATGAAAATAGTGAAGTTCTCGGCTTCCATCATGACAGGCCTGTGGAGGGAGAACAAGAAAGTCTTAGCTTTGGGGGACGAGGAATGGGAAAAGACACATAGGGCTTTTGCCCCAGGGACCACCTTTTCTGGTGGCTGTTTCCCACCAGGCAGCTGGTCATGGCCTCTCTGGGGCCTGAGGGCCAGGGGAGGAGAGTGGCCGGTGAGGTAGGGAAAGGTGCCATCCTGAGGCCACTTCCCAGGCCAGGAGTGGACACTCCTAGGGGTACCTCTGAGACCCTCTGCAGGCTCAGAGATGCAGAGCTCTCCCTATTGGCAAAGGAGAGCTGGGGCAGGGTCCTCACATTTCCACTGTGTCCACCTCGGTGGGGCACCAGCCCTGGATCTCACAGGTCCGGAGCACAGAGCTGTAGTTCACACAGCGGCCCGTAAGGATACCTGAGAGGGGGAGCCACATATGTTGGGTGCCTGCCTGGACCTTGGCTTCTCCCTCATCCCCACCCCACGCCTCCTCAGGGACCACCCCCTGTTTAGGGATCCCGCAGGGGAGGGGACCAACAGGAAGGGCAGGGGAGGTGGACCCGCGGTACAGGAACCCTGCTGAGCTCTCGCCTTTTGCTCCTCCCAATCCCTAGACCAAGCCAAAGGGAGGTGACCGCCTCCAGGCCCAGCCACCCCAAAGGCCCTGTTCTTGTTCCCGGGGCACAGTGTACTCCTCCTGGTCTCCAAGTCTTTGCTGTAGCTATTCTTTCTGCCTAGAATGTCCTTTTAAAAGCCCCTCTATCCTGCCAACTTCTTGTCATCCTTTAGGGTCCATCTAGAACATCGCTGACTCTAGGAGGCCATGTGGGGTCCCCTACCTAGAACCAATCCCTCTCCCTTCCCCAGTGCCCGTGGTTCCCTCATGACAGCACTTGCTCCCTCATGCACGCCTGTCTGTCACCATGTCCCTGGGCTGTGAGCTTCTCCAGGGGCAGCCCCCCCGCCATGTCTGGCACACAGGGAGGGCCTTAAGTGCTGGAAGGATGACAAGGAACAGGCCAGCTCCCACTCTGTCCGCCATGGGGGCTGTGCTACCTTCCAGGGTCCCACGAACACCCTGGGGCTGTGAGGGGGTGGAGAAGGGCTGCACTCACCCCCGCCCGGGAACCGCTGAGGCCCACACTGGCTGTCTGATACACAGCGGTACTTCTCCTCGCTCTGTGGGGAGACAGGACTGCAGGTGGGTGTGGGACCCTGCGCTGGCCCTGGATGAGCCCTCTGGCTCCCAGTGCTTCCCCGTAACCAGGGGCCTTTGGAAGGCGGAGGTCTTGAGACACGGCTCCAAGGCTGGAGCTCCAGCCTCTGTGTGCACCCACGCCCCTCCCTACCATAGGTCCCCACCCCCAGTGGTTTCTTTTTGCCCTGCTTCATCCAGCCTGCCTCCCTCCCCTCACCTCTGGGCAGAATCCTTGCATCTGGTTTTCAGTGACTATCATCTTGGTGATGATGACAAAGACAGAGGTGCCCTTGGTAGGAGAAGGGAGAGAAAAAAATGCACCAGTACCAATCTGTGAGGTGGGCATTGCTGTTATCCCCATTCTACAGGTGGGGAAACTAAGGTGGGGGGGTAAGAGATCTGGCCAAGGTCACAGGGCTAATAAAGGGCAGAGGTGGGCTCAAGTCAAGTCCAACCACCCACGTAGCTTCTCCTGCTCCTCTGTGTGTTGTGTTGATCACAGGATGAGTGTGGCAGAGCCTGAGAAGGATCCTGATGCCTAGTGCTGCACTCTGGAGGGCAGCCCTCCTCCTGCCGCTGGGGAGGGGTTTCACTGATCACTGATACCACTGGTTTGGGGATCCCATCAACATGCTCCTTGCATTGCCCCATCACTGGACATCCACACGTAGCCCTGGGATAGGGGGACCATACCTGGGGTGGGGTCACATAATCAGACACGTCCATGACTCTGTTGGCATAGCGTCCAAAGCCCTTCACCTTGGTGACGACTGAGGACTCAATGGCCGTGTCCCGCACTTGGTAAGCCTTCTCGTGCAAGAAAACCCACCTGGGCAGGAGAACAGGGGGAGAGCAAGAGAGGAGGGTCTAGGCCCATCAGACAGACGCTGGGAAAGTTTCCTTCCCCAACTCTAGACCGCATGGGGTGTCTGGCCTGGGGAAGGCCTGTGCTGGAGGTGAGAGGGCTTGCCCTGGGTTGGCTTAGAGTGGTATGTTCCCATCTTTCCCTTTTCCTGCTTCAGGACCATTTGTAGACTTTTTCCCCTACCTCCCCCCGCCCCCAACCTGAAATTTTAACACTATAGTTATCAGCTTATGTACTGTATGTGTATTTATTTGTGTTTTACACATAAGAAGAGTACGATTTTTTTTCATCTCCCAAGAACAAATTTTCACCCCCTTGAGGGCGACATCACCCCTTTGCCAATGCATCATCATTCCCGCAGACTGGGAGGCCACCTCTTTGGCAGACAACTGGGAAGAGAAGGAGCAGAGGGTCTTAAACCTCTGACCCAGAGCATCCCAGGCTTTGCTCATGGGTATATCCTAAGTGCCGGCACATAGTAGGTGCTCAGTAAACAAGTCGGTGAAGGCATTTGGGAGCTGGGTGCTTGGAGAAGTCTCCCTCTGTGCAGGTGCCAGATGAGAAGGATGGAGGAGGAATGGAGGGGCTGAGCCTTTCCCGGGCAGGTAGGAGGCAAAGGCTGAAAATCTTATTCCTTGGAGCGTGCTGCCACCCAGTGGACATTTACCTGTACTGCGGCCAGAATCTGGGAGGGCCTCTTTTGTTCCTTTCACCCCCACCTCCCTCCCTGGACGAGGGCAGCCTCCCGCAGCAGCAAGAAGAGCCTGCAGGCAACTCTTCCCTTTGCAGTTCTGTGAGGCGCCTGCCTTTCTCATCACAGTCCTCAAGGCTCCATCCACTCCCCGCCTCCATAGCAGGCTTCCAGCCTGTGACCAGCCCTATCCGTTCCAGACAGCACGCAGGTGGGCAGATGCTGTTGCTGTCCCCATCGTACAGACGAGAAAAGGTCATCAGATGAGTTCAGAACATGCCGCACACACTCTTAGTGTTGGAGAAACACTGGTGACCTCTTCTAGAATTGGGGAGTGTGCTTTTGGAAATGCTGGACAAGGGTCACTTTCTGCCTGCTAACCAGGAGGGCACAAGGTTGAGGATGAGTGGAAGGAAGGAACCGGAGACTGTGTAGTGCAGAGAACACAAAGCTGGGCACGTGCTGTGCAGGGAAGCTGACCTGAGGACTTTATAAGGAGGGAGTTGGGACTTCAGGCCCGGGAGTTTCCCAACCACAGAAGTTGTCCAAGAGCAGACTGCTGTGGGAGGTGGTGAGTTCCACATGCCTGGGAAGACTCAAGGAGATGCATTCAGTTGGGAGGTATCTGGATTGGATGACCTCTGAGGTCCCCATAGAGGGGAACAGCTCCTGGGTCATGTGTGACAGTCACACAGGTCACAGTGACCTATGGGATGGGCACATGCCCCTCATGTTCACGTGCACACGGGCTGGTATTTGCAAGAGACTCTTTGTTCAGTTTTCAGTGAGAGGGCTGGGAGTTATCCTCATCGTGGGGCTTCCCTCCTGCGCTTGAATTCCAAAAGCTCCCTTGAGTAGGACTGAAAGGGTGGAGTCACAGCCGGTGGTGGCGGACAGACAAGACAGCTCCTAACCTGTCCCCTGTTTTATTGTTGCTGCCTTATAGCAGGCAGTGTCCTGAGGAATGCACCATTCGGAGTGGGGCACAGGCTTGTAGAAGGCTCTTAGGAACACCCTGCCTGTGGGGGATGCGTGGACGTTTGTGATCCTGTGTGCTTTCCTTTCCCGCACTTTTCTTCTTTCTTTTTTAGAAGGGGAGAGGTTTCATCAAGTCTCCTAAGGAAGTTTGGGTCACATAGAAATCTCATCCACCACCTTATGTCCAAATGAGTATTTCCAGCTCACGGCCAGGGGCCCTGCACCGTGGAGGGAGTGAGGTTGAGGACGCAGATCTCCCTGCTCCCAGCTCAGTGCACCTCTGTCCAGAGTGGGAGTTGAAACATGCCCTCTGGAGCCTCAGTGTGCCTGGCCACAGAATGGACACATCTCTGAGTGGTGACTTAATGACACGGTTTCTTAAGGCCCCTTACCCTATCCTTAAAGTCCAGGAACATTTGCCGATGAGAAGCAGGGTTCAGATGATTATCATCTAACCAACACATCCCACTTGAGTGCTCTGTGTGGTAAGGGTTCATTGGGTCCTTATCCCGACCCAGTGAGACTCCTTTGTTGTTCTCCTTATATTACAGATAAGGAAACAGAGGTGCAGAGTGCTGTGCTAACTTGCCAAGCGGGTAGATGGGTTCCCACCCAGGCAGACTGCTCAGAACCACCTCACATCCTGAACGGGATCCTGGTCCCTGTGCGTCTGGCCCTGCCGGTCCCAAGGGGAACATCCGCAGCCTTGGGAAAGTCTTAGGAGGAAAGGCCCTAGGGCTCGAAGAACAATTAACCTATCTATTTCCTCCCATTTCTCCTCCTTCAAGGCTCTTTCTTATGCCAGGGGGTAGGAGAGGCCACCTCAGAGTTCTCTCTCTGAGTTAAATAATAACTGGAAGAATTTCTGTGGCCCCTTGGGGCCCAAGGACGTCATCAGTGCAGCTCAAAATAAGGGGATGCTTCATGTCCAGAACAGAAGGGCTGAGTCTGTCTCTAGAGGCCAGGGCTGAGGAGATGGGGCAGGACTAAGCCTTCAATTCTTGGCATTTTCTCGGCCGCTCTGACTTATTTTTTTTCTCATGTTCCTGGTTTATTATTTATAGAGCGGAAGGCGGGTGGCAGCTCCTTGGCAGGTGGGATGTGCAGGAAGGAGACCAGAGCAGCGTCCTGGCACCCTTGTGTCCACCCCCATGGAGTCAGGGAGGAGCTCGGGGAGTGGGCGTGGGGAGTCTGTTCTGTCCACCCCCATGGAGTCAGGGAGGAGCCCGGGGAGTGGGCGTGGGGAGTCTGTGCTGCGCGAGCCAGGAGGAGAGGGCTCTCTTGGGAAGGTGTGAGCTGCTTGGTGGGGAAGGGGGAGGTGTGCCGGGGGATCTAGGATATGGTAATAGTTGCCGTCTATTAGCGAGTCTCCCATTTCAGGCAAGGCACTTGACACGTTCTCCTTGCCGTGTAACTCCCTGGGGTAGGCATCCCTAAACCCATTGTCCAGATACTTAGAGACTTAGAGATGAATGGTGACTTGTCCAAGCCCCACTCCTATTTGGGTCACAGCGAGGTTTCTAACCAGAGGGTCCTGTTCCACGGTCTCCCCATCATGGGGTTGCAGAGAGGCGTGGTGGGGGAGACAAGAGTGGCGCTCCTCTCTGCACCTAGAAGATGGGGGTTCCAACAGGTCTTCCCGCCATCCTCTCGTCACCTGGTGTCCCGCGGGGTGCCTCAGGGTGCCACCCGGGGCTGAGACGATGGGGCGGTGGGCCAAGAAGGTGGAATTCCGGGCCCTTCTCTTTCAACTAGAGCAGCTCTCGTGTTTAAGCCGGTAGGTGTATTGTATTTGTTGAGCTTCTTCCTAAGAGTCAAAGTGAGGCTTGAGGCACTGAGGTGGCTCTGTCAGTTGGGCACCTGACTCTAGATTTCTGCTCAGGTTGTGCTCTCAGGGTCGGGGAACTGAGCCCCGGAGCAGGCTGCGCACTCAGCATGGAGTCTGCTTGTCCCTCTCCCTCTCGTCCTCTCCCTGCTCTCTCTCTCTGACCCCCACTCTCAAATAAATAACAAAAAAGAACCACAAGGAGGCTGACTATTATGAACCACACGGGCCAGCTGTGCAGATAGTGAGTTTGTGGATCAGGCCTTGCAGGGGGAGGAAGGGATGGGGAGAGCAGGGCTGTGAGGGGTCTGAGGCACCATCAGCTGCCACCGGTGCTTCTGATGACGGAGCATCAGACCGGTGGGAATGCCCCTCTGCCGGTTCGCAGCGAGGTGGCTTCCTTCCAGGAGGCTCTGCAAACTAGCTCAGGCCGTGCAACAGCCAGCACTTCGGGGAGACTCAGTCCCCAGGATCTCCTGTGTCCTCTGCAGCTCCCCATAGGACCCCCTAAAGAGACTGGCTCTTAGGAGGTTCCATCGCACAGAGGAGACTGGGGATTGCCACTGGGCCCTGGGAAAGCCACGGGAGAAACCCCACTGGCCTCTCATTGCACCTGGGTGGGTAGGGGACACCAGGCATGAAGTGGTGTCAACTCCAGACAGGCAGCAGAGGCTGGCGCAGAGGTGAGAGCACATGTGGAGACAATGAGCGGCCGTGTTGCGGTAAACGCATGAGAGAAACAGTTGGCTCCTGTTACATGTGGCCTTCTAAGACTGCATCTGGTCTGCCTCGCAGGGATACTACGGAAGAGATTCAACCGTTCGTTAGATGTTAACATCACAGCATTAAAAATCCTCCAAATTCTACTGAGTCCAGGCCACCATTGTCTCTCTCAACAGGACTGCACTGCGCCATTAACAGGTTACCCTCCTGCCTGCTCCGGTCCCTTGGTGAATTAGCCAGAGTGATTTTCCCAACTCAGATCTCATGGTCTGTCTCCCCCTGCCCCTGCCCCCAGACACACACACACACACACACACACACACACACACACACTTCCCATCCATTGGCCCTGTGTGTAAAAACAAAAGCTCTGAGGGTGTCTGAGGTCTGGCTGGGTGTGACCGACCCCATTTTACAACCACTCTTGCCTTTGCTCCCTCTGCTCTAGCCATAGGGACCTTCTTTTCTTGTCCCCATTTGCCTGGCTCTTTCCCTTTGCAGAGCTGGCTTGAAGCCTCTTCCTTCCCTTTTTTCTCCTGGGTTGCCCTCACTCAACCTTCAGATCTTGGCTTGGGCATCTTATCTCCGGAAAACCTTCTCTTGGCTCCCGGACCAGGTCAGGAATCTCCATACTAGCCGCTCTCCCAGCACTGTGCACCTCTTCTTCAAGTCTTGAGCCTCAGTTGAAATTCTACATTTGTTTGTGGAGATTGATTAACGTCCGTCTCTTGCATCGTAAGCTCCATGAGGTTGAGGGCCCTCTCTGCTTTGCCCATGTTCTATGCCTGGCATGAAGAAATGCTTTATAAATTTCTGCTAAATTAAAGACAATGGATTCATGGAGTCCTAATGGTGCATGGGCTCATGTGCTCACAGATGGGGCTCAGGCCGGGGGGCTGGGCCACACACTGCATGGATGTAACTGGAAGCTGCTGCTCCGTGGGGAGCTGTCAGGCTGAGAGATGGATGGGGTTGGATATCAAGACGCCAAAGAGCCTCTCATGCTTGTTTCTGCAGGCCAGGCTCCAGCACTGGGGGTCAGAGCATCAGATCGTATCACGATGAGGGAGAGACAGGGGCAGTGGGAGAGTAGAGCAGGCTGGTCCAGGAGCTGTCTACCAGAAGGCTGCCTGGAGCCAGCAGAGGCAGGAATGTGCTGAGGCAGCTTTTGGACTCACCTGGACCACCATACTGTCTAGCGGCTATAAACAGCGACGGCATCGCATACACATGTGAACGTGGAATATTTAAAAACCAGCTTTGAGCCAGCCTCTGCCGATGCGGACGTGGAGCGTGTGCAAACATCGTAGCTCACAAAACCTCGAAGAAGTTGGAAGGAAGCTTCAAGGCCGGTTTTCCTACCCCAAAGCGGGAATGCTTTCTCTAATATCCCTGAGAGGAGCCCTGGACGTATAGCCTTGCCGACAGCGGCCACAGAAATGAGTCCTTCTGGCTCCCACAAAGCACGCAAAGCAAAAAATCCCTTAATCCACACGCCTGCCCACTCTTCCGCACACTCCTCTGACCTTTCAGGCAAAGAGGCCTGCGCTCGTGCAGCTCCAGCCCACATGCACACCGGATGGCTTCTTTGACTGACTCAATTAACTCAGGACTGTTGTCAGTGGCTTGCTGTTTCTCGTACACAGAGCCATCGTCTCAGGCAAGACGGAGACGGCACACCGGGAAAGAAAACCTCTAGGGGTTGCTGCCTGTCATTTCTGGTACCCACCGGTGTCTGTAAATGACCACAAGAAGGATGGAACCTGTGTTTTCTCCCCAGCCATTGTCTGTTCCCTGGCCCTCGGTGCATTCACGTGTGTGTGCGTGTGTGTGTGTGTGGGGGGGGGGGGAGTGGTGGATGCCTCTAAAGGTGGGAGCTGAGAGGAGGTGTTCGGACCACTGGCTCTTAAGCAGCTCCCAGGATGGGTTATATGGTATAAAGTCGGGTAGCAGTAGAGAATTTATGCTTTCTGGCAAAGGGGAATGCTTCTGGATTCATGAGGAGGGACCCTGGATCAAGTCAGAAAACCCACCTGCCCCTAAGCACCTCTTCCCTCGAGTTATTTGTGCCCATGTGTCTCCCCGCCCCCTCCCAAGGAGCAGACACCTTGCTTTGTCCTACCCTCCGAGAGCAAGGGCTTCTCCCCTCGCCCCGTTCTTTCATCCTCTCCGCAAGCCAGGAGGGGAATCCCTCGTTCCGAAGCAGTCCAGTTCTCTCCTTCCCACCCCGCCGTGCCCTGATCGACCCATGCTGTCTCCCTCAGGCTCGTGCCTTCCCTTCCCCTTTCCTGGGCTCCCTCAGCTTTGTGAGACCCCAAAGCTTTGGCTGAGGAGACTGGGAAGATGTGAGGGTGGTTTGTTCTCTGGGGGAGCAGGACAGAAGGGAGAGGGGGGATGGTCACTTGGGACCTCTCCTGGTGGAGGCTGGCACCAGGGCAAGGATTCCAGTCCTTGGGGTGTGTGCCTAGAAACCACTCTCTGACTCCAGAGGATTTACTGGGGAAAGGAACTAATGTGGGGACCAGATCCTTGATGGGGGTGGCAGAATCCAGTCCTTGCACTCCAGGGTAGAGACTGTTTCTCCTCGAAGAGAGGAGAAGGTCAGGCGGCTGGACAGCAACCCTAACGGGACACCCCGCAGCCCTCCCCTGCTAGGACCCAAAGGGCCCCAGGACTCACCCCACGAAGTAGGAGATGATCAAAAGCTGGACTGCCCGGTTGATGACCCCAATGGTCCAGCTCTTCACAACCACTGACTTGGTGGTCTCGTAGGTGAAGAAATCTGACACGCAGTTCATGCTGAAAGAGCACTCAGGGGTCACTCAGAAGGGACCCAGTGGTGGCCTCAGGAGGGACAGGGAGACAGAGATCAAAGCCTGGAGGGGACAGCTTGGAGGAGGCTTGAGGAATGGGGAGCCTGTTCTTTTAAGTCAGGCAACCCTTGCTCAGTGCCCAGGCTCTCTCTACCCTTGGCACTCTGGGCTGTCAAGAGTCCAAGGCCAGGGCGGGGGACCCCCTTTTTGTTCGTCTCCACCCCACTTCCCTGTGATGTCACGGCAGGGGTGGGGTCTCCAATCCCCGGCTCCTGATTGCCTGGGATGCAACCGGCGAGGGCCCTCTGGGAGTCATGTTTTATCTGCACTCTGTCTACCCTTTCTGTTCCGTTCTCTGATGCTGCATCTCCATCCCGGCTCACCAGCTGCTTTCACGCTCTCCTTCAAACCCCTTGCAGTGCCCCAGCTTTGTTTTCCTGGGAGTTTACTTCTCGGAATCCTTCGTTGGAGAACATGCTCCTGGAAGGCTGGGGCTGTTTCTGTCTTTCGTTTCCTCCAATCCTAGAATTGAGTGGGAGCTCAATCCCTAGTTACTGAATCCGGGTGAATGCATGTTACGGGACGGTGCTAGAATAGCCAGTTCCCAGAGGTTGAAGTGCTGAGGTCAGGGAGCAGCACAGCATTCCGGCCGGCCGCCTCTTATCCCAGGGCTCAGTTAGCAAGTGGGCATAACTCAGTCAGATGGTCAGGGAAGTCTTGAATTTCAATATTCTGTCCTAGGGGCGCCTGGGTGGCTCAGTCAGTTAAGAATCTGCCTTTGGGGGCGCCTGGGTGGCTCAGTGGGTTAAGCCGCTGCCTTCGGCTCAGGTCATGATCTCAGGGTCCTGGGATCGAGTCCCGCATCGGGCTCTCTGCTCAGCATGGGAGCCTGCTCCCTCCTCTCTCTCTCTCTCTCTCTCTCTCTGCCTGCCTCTCTGCCTGCTTGTGATCTCTGTGAAATAAATAAATAAAATCTTAAAAAAAAAAAAAAAAAAGAATCTGCCTTTGGCTGGGGTCGTGACCTGCAGAGTCCTGGGCTGGAGCCCCGCCTGGGGCTCTCCGCTCTGTGGGAAGCCTGCGTCTCCCCCTGCCTCTGCCTGCTGCTCCCCCTGCTTGTGTTCTCTGTCAAATAAAGAAATAAACTCTTAAAAAAAAAAAAAAAAGTTCGGTTCTAATGCCTTCACGCGGGACAGGTACCATCCATCGTTCTGGATGCGGATCGCCGTGGTTAGGACAGAGAACTGGGGGAGGGCAGGCGGCAAGGAGACTTGGGGCCCTGGGCACATCCTCTCTGGGCCTCTGTTTTCCCATCTGCAAAGGCAGGTTGGGGCGGACACCCTCAAACACCTCTCCTGGGCGGGCCTCCAGGTTTCGAATGCGGGCGGGCTCGGAGGGCACCGCCTGGAGCGCGGGAACCTGACCCCGCCATCCGCCAGCTTCCTCCAGGCCTCCCCGACCCCGCGGTTGGTTTCCGAAGTGAAGTGTCTGGGCGCCGCGGCGACTAGGGCAGTCACCGGGACGCCGGCACCCCGCGTGCGGGCGGCTCGTGTCTCTCCGCAGCGCGCGATGTTGGTCTTCTCGTCCCCACAGACTCCTCTCTACTAACCCCACAGGGGCCACCCCGGTGCAGGGCGGCCTGGGAGAGACACGCGCACGCGTCCGGGGGAAGCCCGACAAGAGAGAACTACAGCACTTCTCTCCAGAACCTAGTCCTCCACTGGAGAGGGGTAATTGTTGAAGCAGCCCTCCACCCTCCCATCTTCTCCTCAGGTGCCACGCGGTGCGAGTTGAATCACAGCTCGGCTTCCCTCAGGTCCTCCTGAGCGGTTGACGCTCTAGGAGGCCGCCTCGTAGGCGGGCCGGGCTCGTGTCTCTCTAGCCGGCTCACCGTCTCTGTGGTCCGTGCACGGCTTCCGGTGGCGGGACGCGGGGCCGCGCACGCGGGAAAAGCTTCCCCAGCGTCCCCCCCCCCCCCCCCCCCTTGTCCCCGCCCCCCCTCCCGCGTCCCCCAGCGCGCCCACCGCCCGCACCTGGGCCGTCGCGAGGCTGCAGCTTGAGGAGGTGGGTGGTCGCCGGCCCTGTGCCCCGAGAGGGCGCGGGCCCTGCTCCCCCCGCGGGATCCTCAAGATGGACCGTTCCGCGTTCGAATCCACGGGCAGCGGGCGAACCCATTTTAGGGGGCGGGGGAGCCGCGGGTCCAGGGCCGCGGCGCGGTGGGAGTGCTGGGAGGGAAGCCTTGCACTCGGAGCTGGGTCGGGGCGCGGCTGAGGGTCAGGCCCCGGGGTTCTGCTGCCCGTTGCCATGGCGCCCGGTGGAGCGCCCCGAGCCGGTGTCGGGTCTCGCTGTAAGCGCTCCTCCAAGCCGGGTTCTCCAGCCCCTGCTGGGCCTGACTTCTTGAGGTCTGCGGGGCCCGCTGTAGGTTCCCAGGCAGAGGAGATTCTGAGACATCCCAGGCTCCGCCAGGGCTTGCCCCCTGGCTCCATCCGTGGGCCGAGTGAGATGTTCTCTCTGATGTTTGTCTAGCCCCCTCTTAAATTCAGATTCCCAACGTGCTGAGTGCCCGCACACCCACCCAGGAGTTGGGGCCCTGCTCCCAATCGAGGTCAACAGGGGCAGATCAGTATGGCGGAAACGCTGGAGTTCAACGACGTCTATCAGGAGGTGAAAGGCTCCATGGTAAGAAGGACCTGGGCTTTTAGTAAAGGCTGAGAGAGGGAAGGCGGAGTGGACCATTCGCCCATTAGGAAGAGCTTGCTTTGATGATGTTGCTATTTTAGAAAAGGAGCGGGAGGGTAATGTGTAGTTGGTGTTTCCCCCAACAAAGGGCAGTGCATACAGATCTTCCTGCCCCTCCAGCGGGGTTACATCACCAAAAACTCATCGTGAATTGAAAATACTGTTTAAATAGAAAACGTATTTAAAACATCTAACCCGATGAGCATCGTAGGTTAGCTTAGCCTTAAACAGGTTCAGAATGTTTTCATCGGTGTACAGTTGGGCAACACCATCAAACACAAAGTCTACTTTATAACAAAGTTTGAACATCTCATGTAATTTGTTAAATAGTGTCCTGAAACAGTGAAACAGAACGGGTAGAGAAGGGTGGTATGCGTATTGGTTGTTGACTCTGGTGATCAGCCCTGGTGATTGTGTGGCCGACTCGGAGCTTGTGGCTCTGTGCCACCGCCCAGCATCAGGGGACGATTGTGCCACCTGTTGCTAGCTTGGGAAAAGATAACAGATTCAAAACTCAAATTATGGTTTCTGTTAAATGTGTATCATTTTCACACCTTCATAGAATTGAAAAATTCTAAGTTGAGCCATGGTAACTCAAAAAGCATCTGTATAGGCATTCTAGGATTGCAGTTTGAAAGGGACTCTTCATGGGGCTCTGTCCCAAGGGCAGACTAGGACCTGCAGGGGTTTTGGATGCCCGGGTTTGGTTTTAGGATCCAGATTTCCTGGTAGCTTGTCTCTTCTTCCTCACCCTCCCCCCTGCATCTGTTGGTCCTGCATCAGGGTCTGGCCAGCCCAGTTGTAGGCGTTGTGCCCTGGACACAGTGTGTATTGTAACCTTGCATCTGGGCCTGTTTTCCCAACAGAACGATGGCCGGCTGAGGTTGAGCCGCCAGGGTATCATTTTCAAGAATAGTAAGACGGGCAAAGTGGACAATATCCAGGCCGGCGAGTTGACTGAAGGCATCTGGCGCCGTGTCGCCCTGGGCCACGGACTTAAACTGCTTACGAAGAATGGCCATGTCTACAAGTATGACGGCTTCCGAGAATCGGTGAGGTGTCCTGTGGCCATAAACCTCCTTTTACTGTGCCACCTGGTGTCGTATTCTAGAAAGAGTTGGGGCTTTTTTGATAAGCATGTAATGGCTAGTTTTGGCCCCTCAGAGCAGGGCCATTATGGCCATTGTAAGCAGTGTTCAGCCTTGGGTGTCTTGTGCTTTGACTCCAGAAGGTTTCCTACCATTGTGAATTTTGGGGTGGTTTCTGCTCATTGCCTTTGTCCAGATTCAGAATCTTAGTGCTTTAGTTTGAGGTTTGTTTTTCTGTTTTGAACTGTTTGAGTTAAATGCTTTACTGCATGTTACTTTCCCTTTCATTAAAGCGCTGCCTGTATAAAGTCAGAGAGCATGGGGAGACCCATGACCAGGAGATGACCATACTTTATGCCTCCCCTACTCTGAGATCCATCCCCTGGGGCCATAGCTTCTTTCAACAGCTGGGTTTCTGATAGAAGGTAGATTGAGGGCAGTTTCTCAGAGAGAATCCCAGAATGTTTGTGTTAAGGCCACAAGGATTTGTAGGGACTTCTGTCTCCTCTCTGCCCACAGGAATTTGAGAAACTCTCGGATTTCTTCAAAACTCACTATCGCCTTGAGCTGATGGAGAAGGACCTCTGTGTGAAGGGCTGGAACTGGGGGACAGTGAAGTTTGGTGGTGAGTCTGGGGAAGACTGAGGTTTGGAGAAGAAGGTAGGATGCCGGGTTGCAGCCTTTACCTTGTTTTGCTCTTTTTCTGCTACTATTTCTACTACCTATCAGTTTGTAATTCATCATAAATTTATTGAGGACCAATAGTGTAAGAGGCACTGTACCTGGTCTTGAGGGTATAGTGAGGCCAAATAGTCCAGCGCTCTGTCCCTGGGATGGACAGTCTGGCAGGACTGTTGTTTATGCAGACATAAATTATGAGGGGAGGAGCTTGTGGTTGATAAGCCCTTTCCTCTCAGGGCAGCTGCTTTCCTTTGACATTGGTGACCAGCCTGTCTTTGAGATACCCCTCAGCAATGTGTCCCAGTGTACCACCGGCAAGAACGAGGTGACACTGGAATTCCACCAGAACGATGATGCAGAGGTGTCCCTCATGGAGGTGCGCTTCTATGTGCCGCCCACTCAGGAGGATGGTGTGGACCCAGTTGAGGTGAGGCCTCCCCTGGTCTCCTTGAGAGCAGATGGTGCTGAGCAGGCCCTGGCTCGCCTGGAAGCAGGATCCCCTGCTACCTGATCACCAGCTTGTACTTTTGCAGGCCTTTGCCCAGAATGTGCTGTCTAAGGCGGATGTGATCCAGGCTACTGGAGACGCCATCTGCATCTTCCGGGAGCTACAGTGTCTGACTCCCCGAGGCCGTTACGACATTCGGATCTACCCCACCTTTCTGCACCTTCACGGCAAGACCTTCGACTACAAGATCCCCTATACCACGGTGCTGCGTCTCTTTCTGCTGCCCCACAAAGACCAGCGCCAGATGTTCTTTGTGGTAAGCAGAAACCATGGGGGCTGGATCTTGTCCTGGTGTTTGCCCAATAGATCGGTCTTGCCGGTGTTTGGTTAATGAGCAATTCTTGTGGAACCCTGACCGCTGTGGAACCTTGTCGGCTCTTCCTTACCAGATCAGTCTAGATCCCCCCATCAAGCAGGGCCAAACCCGTTACCACTTCCTGATCCTCCTCTTCTCCAAGGATGAGGACATCTCGTTGACTCTCAACATGAATGAGTGAGTATGTCCTTGAGTTCATGTTCTCCCACTGTCTAGGCAGGAGACTGGTATGCCATTAGAAGGCAGCAGCACCGGTGACCTCGCCTTCCTCTCTTTGTAGGGAAGAGGTCGAGAAGCGCTTTGAGGGCCGGCTCACTAAGAACATGTCAGGATCCCTGTACGAGATGGTCAGCCGGGTCATGAAAGCGCTGGTCAACCGCAAGATCACAGTGCCAGGCAACTTCCAAGGGTGAGAGTGCCGGCCTGGCGTTCTGGCCTGACCAGGGGGCGGGGGGGGTGGCGAGGCGGGCGCCATGCTGGGTCTTCTTGGTAAGCCCCTCCTGGGCCGGGAACACGATCTCCTCGGGGTCTGGTTGGTGTCCGTGGTCTCCATCAGAGCAGCGTAGTGGGTTTTACCCTCAGGGCCTGAGCACATGTGTGTCCCTGCTGGGAGATGTGCTGTTGGCTCCGTGCCTCCTGCTCCTGGGGAGACACTGACTGGGCTCCCCGCCGCCCCCACCAGGCACTCAGGAGCCCAGTGCATCACCTGCTCCTACAAGGCGAGCTCAGGACTGCTTTACCCCCTGGAGCGGGGCTTCATCTACGTCCACAAGCCACCTGTGCACATCCGCTTTGATGAGATCTCCTTTGTCAACTTTGCCCGTGGTACCACCACCACGCGTTCCTTTGACTTTGAAATTGAGACCAAGCAGGGCACCCAGTATACCTTCAGTAGCATTGAGAGGTGAGAGCTTCCGCCAGTCGCTTCCTGGGAATCCTGGTCTGGACCGAGCCTCTACGGGGAAGCCGGGCATGGCATGGGGGCCTTTCTGAGCCTGTGACTCTTCCCCAGTATTTCAGGCCTTGAGCAGAAGTTTTCTTTCGCTTCCCTGGGATTTGGTCCTTCTTGGAGTGGTCAGCCTTTGAAAGCCTCTCCCTGGCTTGCTTTCTGTATTTAAATTGTTTCCCATATAATGTGTTCAGTTAGCCCTTCTTCACTCCCCCCATGATGGAAATGCTATCTCTCCCTTTCCTGGAATGAGCTCTGTGCCTGAGAAAGCAGCAGCTAATGTTTATTGAGTGCTCACTGTGGGCCAAAAGTCTTCAAACGTCTTCCCACTTCATCCTCACGACAACGCTGTGAAGTACAAAATTCAGACTAGCACAGAGGTGTAAATGTTCCCAGGGGAACGTCTCCCCCCTGCTCTGGGCGTATCTGGTGGATGCATACACACCCTCCCCACCTTTTCTTTCCCAGACGCTTGAGACTCTGCATGTTCCTTTTGCGACTAGTGTCTGACCCTTCTTTACCACAGTCCTCCGGGGGCTCTCCGAGCTGTTAGCTTGGGTAACGTGGTCAGCACCTCCCGACCCCAAAACCTGTCCCGGCCTGTGGGTATTAGGATAGCGTGAAGCCCACCCTGGGCATGGGCCCCGCCTGTCTAGTAACCTGGTGCATCTTGCCTCACAGGGAGGAGTATGGGAAGCTGTTTGATTTTGTCAATGCCAAAAAACTCAACATCAAAAACCGAGGACTCAAAGAGGTACCTGTGTGTGAGGGAAGAATGAGCCTCCTCTGATCTGTCGGGGGTGTGGAGGGAGTGGGGATTCTTCTGCCTTCTTTTTCACTCTGTCTTTTCTTCTTACCCTTATAGAAAAAAGAGGTGCGTGTGACCCTCCCCCCTTCCCGGTGCAGGTTTCCTCAGCATGACCTTAGATCAGTCTCGCTGCCTCAGGAGCCCCCAGTGGGGCTGGGAGAGGGAGGGGCTTGGACTAACCCGGTTGGCAGGAGGTTCTTGGGCATAGGGCCTGCACGGCGCTGTGTGTGGACCATGCCGGGTCTTCTGGGAGCTGATCCTACTCACAGGCATGGGTTGGGGGGTGCTTTTGAGTGTGCAGGGTTCTGGCGCCAGGGTGACTTGGCCCTCACTCGCATCTCTTCCCTGGCTAGGGCATGAACCCAAGCTACGATGAGTACGCCGACTCTGATGAGGACCAGCACGATGCTTACTTGGAGCGGATGAAGGAAGAGGGCAAGATCCGGGAAGAGAATGCCAACGACAGCAGCGATGACTCAGGAGAAGAAACCGGTGGGCTCGCCTCAGCAGTGCTGGGGCACGAGGGCGGTTAAGGTCTTGCCTGGGGCCAGAGCTGGGCATCTGGGGAGGGGGGCAGGGTCTCTTGGGCAAAGCTGATGCATCCTGTTCTTTTTCAGATGAGTCATTCAATCCAGGTGAAGAGGAGGAAGACGTGGCAGAGGAGTGAGTTTTGGTTCCACTCACAGGGGTGAGGTGGAGGCCTATAAGCTTAAGGGGCCAGAAGACGTCTGAACATTTCTCATGTCTTAATGTTAGCTAGTGACCCAGGGTGGAAGAGCGACCTCTTCTGAGGTATTACCGGAAATACTTCGGAAGTTGTCAAGGGCTTTGCAAGTGTAAGGCACATAGTAAAACCAAAAAAACAAGTGGGGAGAAAATAGGAATAAGAGCTAGCACCTGCCCACTTCCTTGCTGTGATTTTTGGGGTGAGTTGTTGAGTCTCTGTGTCCTCACCTAGGACCTCAGGTGGTCCCCCCCTGCTGTATTGATCAAGGTTCCTAATGGCCAAGTCAGAAACGTGACTCAAACTGACTTTAGCATAAAAGGGAGTTTTGTAAGTTCACCTAACTGGAGAGTCCAGGGATGTAGTGGGCTTCAGGTACCTGGATCCAGATGCTCAAAAGTTGTGGGGATTCTGTTTTACTTCCTCTGATTTTTTTATTTTTAGGTAAGTTTGGCCCATGCAGTGTCACATGACCCTCAGAAGCTCTGGGCAGGCTTAATGCTATTGGTTTAACACCCAGAAGTGCCTCTTCTCTCAGGGCAGCAGTGAACAGCATGGTCACTGCCCCTTCCTGAGTTACCAGGATGTGTGCTGATGTGCTAGAACTAGGCATGTACCCACCCTTAAATTCTGGGGGTGGACTGAGCCCCTGCTGAGTGGGGGCAAGGTGGTTCCCACAGAAAATTAGGAAGAATTTCTTTCTTTATCCAGAAGAATTGGAAATGAATTTTGGGCAGCCAAAAAACCCAACTTACCTCTCTCAACCCCAAATAGATATGTAGAGCTATATATGTAGATACATGGTATATATACGTACATATACATATATATATAGGTTTAGCATATGTATAGAGGAGTTTGCTAGTTCTGGTTGCCACATACTTATGAAGGTCAGTGAGCAGATGTTTGCAAAAATCCCTTAAAAATCATCTAGCACCATACAGGTGTAATGTAGGTCTGTCTGTCTTCTGAGGAGTTCCATGCCTATCTGATAGAACTTAATTATATGGGTATGGACGGACTTGGACTGAGGTCGGTTTCCCGTTTTATATGTATGTATATATATATATATATATACATACATACATATATATATATATTTTAAAGTAATATCTATACCCAAGGGGTCTTGAACTCACAATCCTGAGGTCAAGAGCTGAATGCTCTTCCAATTGCTAGTTAGGTGCCCCTAGATTTTATTATATTATTTATCTTTAAAACGTCTCCTCCTTCCTTTTTTTGATGATTTTATTTATTTATTTGACAGATAGCTCACAATAGGCAGAGAGGCAGGCAGAGAGAGAGGGGGGAATCAGGCTCCCTGCCAAGCAGAAAGCCCAATGCGGGGCTTGATCTCAGTACCCTGGGATCATGACCTGAGCCGAAGGCAGAGGCTTACCCCACTGAGCCACCCAGGCCACCCTTCCCTTTTCTTTTCTTTTTTTTTTTTCACCCTTCCCTTTTCTATAGTAATTATCTCTTTATCAAAAAAGACTCTGGGGTGGATTAAGACAGCTAACTCAAAGGAAGTGGTGAAGAGAACTTGGGTCGTGTTCTAGGCAAGATAAGACCCAAGTGCCTGTCCCCAAGAGTATGGGGATGGCGTGGGTCAGCCCATGAGCAAAGAGAGCAGCTGAAGCCCACTCGTTATTTTGTCTTCTATTGGCTGACTGATGCCACAGCTGGGTGTGGAGAAGGGGCTAGGTGTGGGGAGGGGACAGCTGAAGCCACTTTAGCTGTGAGGAGGAAGCAGGATGGGGACCAGTGGCCAGGAGGCTGTCCTGTGGTCCCACCTCCCCTTTTTGGGGCAGGTAGCTTTAGACTTGTTTCCCTCCTGTCCTGTGGCCATGGGTGCTCTCCTTCCTGGGTCTAAGCCCCCTCTCCTTGGCAGGTTTGACAGCAACGCCTCAGCTAGCTCCTCTAGTAATGAGGGTGACAGTGACCGGGATGAAAAGAAACGGAAGCAGCTTAAAAAGGCCAAGATGGCCAAGGACCGAAAAAGCCGCAAGAAGCCTGTGGAGGTGCACACTCAGAATGGAAGGGTGGTGGGGAACCATTCCCTTTACCTTTTCCTGTCTACCACCAGTAGGGCCTGTCAGGTGGTCCTTCTGGGGCTGCTTTGTGTAGCCAGTGAATATGACCTTGAGGAGTATCTTGGAAATTTTTCTCTCTGGCCTTTGGACTAATTAGCTTCTGGGAGATCTGAATTAGGAGACCAGCTTCTGTCCCAGGAGCCTGAGGCAAGGGGTCCCTAGTGAGTGAGGCAGTGGGTGCCGGGGGAGGAGACAGGGTTCCTGGCCTTGGGAGCTCTCAGTCTAGCTTTATGCCTCTTCAGTCCTCTCATTTTTTTTTCTTTTTCCCCTCAGCAGGTGATCTAAATAATTTGTTTTGGAGAGGGTGGATGTCTGAGAAATAGATGGCTCAAGGCATTTGGATTTTTATGTAGGTGAAGAAGGGCAAAGACCCCAATGCCCCCAAGAGGCCGATGTCTGCCTACATGCTGTGGCTCAATGCCAGCCGAGAGAAGATCAAGTCAGACCATCCTGGCATCAGTATCACGGATCTTTCCAAGAAGGCAGGCGAGATCTGGAAGGGAATGTCTAAAGAGAAGAAAGAGGTGAATGGCAGCAGAGATGAGGGGTGGCAACTGAGTAACCGATAGGGGGGGCAGGGACGGGCCATCGGTACACCTTCTCTGTCTAGGTGTTGCCTGCATCAGGAAGAGGGCTCATTCTTCTCTTTTTTTCGTGGATATGTGTGTGTGTGTGTGACAGGAGTGGGATCGGAAGGCTGAGGATGCCAGGAGGGAATATGAAAAAGCCATGAAAGAATATGAAGGGGGCCGGGGTGAGTCTTCTAAGAGGTGAGTGTTGGGAACAAAATAGCCCAGTAAGTGCTTTTCGGCATCAATTTATGTGGGTTGAGAATTGGCATGTTAAAGATAATAGATGCCTCTGACTGCTGTCGGGCAGTGCTTCTCAAGTCTGGGTAGGCAGTTGCCCAAGTATGGGTAATGTGCTAGAGAATTCCTGAGGTCACTGGATAAATGGGGCCCTTTTCCTGGAGAGTTAGTTTTATTTGAAGGTGTGGAGGAATTAACACAAAATTATGATGGAATTAACAAAAAATTCATAATTCACATGAAACTTTAGAGATGAAGCAAGGGAATGTCAAATAAGTTATGCACGTGAGACCGCTTCAAGCTCTGGTCTCTGATTTTTCTGGTTATTTACTTAGGAGGCTCTCCCTTGGGGCACTTGGGGCTTACCCGGCTGGTGGTTTGCATTTATAGTGAGATGGGCAGTGTGGCTGGGAGTCAGAGAAGCCCTGTTAAAGTTAGGGGTGGATTGATTTTGGTGGTGAACTTGAAGGTCCAGGCCCTTTTCCCTCTTGCTGCTTTAGGGACAAGTCAAAGAAGAAGAAGAAGGTAAAGGTGAAGGTGGAAAAGAAATCAACACCCTCAAGGGGCTCATCATCCAAGTCCTCATCAAGGCAGCTAAGTGAGAGCTTCAAGAGCAAGGAGTTTGTGTCCAGTGATGAGAGCTCTTCCGGAGAGAACAAGAGCAAAAAGAAGAGAAGGCGGAGTGAGGTGTGGCAGGTTTGGGGCTGAGGGGTACCTGAGGCAGAGGGGTGCATATCTAGGGTCGGGTTGTGGTTGGTAGGTCTGTAAGAGTAACAAGGTGGAATAGAAGGGTGCACATGGGAGGTGCTGAAGGCCAGTGCTGCATTTGGGGTGCGTGGGTATGGGATTAGGGGTCCTTCACCACTGAAAAGTGGTTCCCTGGGAGGGCCCTTAAGAGACCTTTGATTTTCAGGACTCTGAAGAAGAGGAGCTGGCCAGTACCCCCCCCAGCTCAGAAGACTCGGCATCAGGATCTGATGAGTAGAGAGGAGGAAAATTCTTTCTCCTTGGGCTTGCTCTGTGACACCTGCGGTCTCCCCACCCATATTTGGTACCAGTTTCTCCTATGAAATGTAGTCCTCAGGTTTTGTGCCATCTTGACAGGCTCTCCTGGTGGAATGCACTTCGCTGAGGCAGCAGGGGAGATGTCCTCCTCTGCTTCCCAAGGGTGGCTCTTTTATCATTCGGGCAGAGATTGGGTGGGGCAGTGCGGTGCAGGGTGGAATCCTGGGCCTGTTCTCTCCACCTTAGGGCTGCTGCTTCTCCTGTTCAAGTTGCTGCAGCAGGGGTCATGTGAGGTCAGGCCTATAGCTCCTAACGGGGGCCTATTTCTACTTTTATTTTGTATTTCTGGTCTGTGAAAAAACATTTAATAAAGGGAACTGACTTTGGAAGCCATGTCCTAATGCCTTCTCTCTAGCCCTGTTGTATCACCCCATTTTCGGGGGGTGGTGGTACCATACTGCTGTGACGGGGCAGGGCCCTGCCGGCCAGCCGGGAAGCCAGCCTCCAGGTACATCCTGTTCTGTTCCCGGTTGGATGGGCATTGGTTTTCACAGTTCTCTGCCGGGATGGGCCACCTGAGAGGCTAGAAATGAGAGCTGATCTGATTAGGAAGTCACTCTCACAATTCCACTCCATTAGCCAAGCTGAGGGGAGGCCGCTTCTGGCCCAGCCCTTAATCACCTGTGAGTCAAGGGTCTGCACGAATTGAGATAATGGAATCAGGATTGACCAGCCTCCTTGCGGCGCGGGGCAATGGAAACCCGAGCCCGGGGGTGGGGGGGGGGGGCAGGGAAGGTGTGGAGTGTGGACGAAGCTTTTGTTGTGGGGGATTGGGAGGAATTTACGTCCAGGAAGGGGACATAACAAATAAGTGAGGACCAGCTAGCGAAGCAGAGCTTCCAGGCGCCCTCACGGTGGCTCCACGTCGGAACTCAGACACGTGGAGCGGCCACGTCGCGTGCGTTCTCAGGTGTTTGCCACAGGAAGCCTTCCAGTCCGCCCACGGTGACCTCCTTTCTCGCCGTGACTCTATGGTGCTGCAATCAGTGCCGGCCGCCGAGCCCGAGCGGGCTGGCCTCAGGCAGCCTCTCTAGGCAGTCGTCTCGGTGGCCATCTTGCCCAAGCGTAAGGAGCCGCGGAGTTGCGTCAGTTTCGCCTGGGTCCGAGGCCGGGACAGGCCCTTATTTGCAAGACTCATAAATAATTGAGTACCGGGGCTGCGCCTATTTGCATACGACTCAGCTTCTTCTGCCTGGACTTCCCACTCCCGTTTTCCACCGGCTCATGGATATTCATAAGGAGCTCTGGGGGCGTGGTCATGGGCGGAGTCATGGGCGGGGCCCCGCCGGGACTCGCAGTGGCTTGGTCCCGCGGTGACGGCGGCGGCGGCAGCGGCTGTAGCGGCAGCGGCGGGGACTGGCGTCGGGGCGCAGAGCCCGAGCCCAGCGGAGCCGGATCCCGGGGGAGCGCGTGAGTGCGCGGGGGCGGACAGGAGGGCGAAGGAGGGGGCGGGGTCCGGGATGGGGGCGGGGGAGAGGCATGGAAGGAGTGGGAGCTATCCTGCCCGGACCTCGGGTTGAGGTGGAGGTGGGGGTCACCAGGAAAGTTTGCAGGGGCCGGGGGCGCGGAGGGAGCTGGGGTCGCGGGGGAGCTGGCGCGTGTGCGCGGGGGCGGAGGGTGCACGGTCTGGAGCTCGTGCTGGCCGAGCTAGAAGAAAGGGGGGAGGGGGCGAGGGCTTGAGGCGGGGCCGGGGGCGGGCGGAGCTGCTGGAGGGACCCCCGCCTCCCCCTCCCCGGGCCCGCGCTTGCCCCCTCCCCCGGGTCCCTCGGCACGCCCCCAACCACCCCAGTCCGCCCCCACCGGGTCCGCGTCCCCAGTCCCTCGTCGGCTCGCGGGCTGCTTCACAGCCACCGCACAGGTCCTCCGCTTCTGCCGCCGCCGCCCCCTCCTCCTCCTCTTCCACCCTTTTCTCCTCCTCCTCTTCGGCTGCCGGCGTCCCCTCTGTGTCCAGAGCGCCCCACTGGGCCCCTCCAGACGGCCCCTAGCCTCGGGCTGTTCCGTCTTCCCGTTGGCTCTCCCTCCTCTAGCAGTTTACGTGCTGCCCCCGCCGACCTCTCTGGCCCCGAAACGGCCGGAGATCTAAGGGTCCATAGGGGCGACTCCGTTTGCGCCGATGGCGCTCAGAGCCCCCGCCCCCCCCCCCCCCCCTGCTTGCTGCTGCCCAGCCTCTCCCCAGCTCCTCTGGCGGCCTTTGCTCCCGGGGGGTCAGCTAGTCTCCCCCTGACTGTTCGGGGTCAGGAGTGCTCAGTGCTGCTGCGATTTTACAGCTTTTGGCTACCGCCTTGGTCACCTGGGTTTCCCGGCTGGGGCTTCTGAGCTTCTGCAGCCCCTCTCACCTGGAGAAACTGAGCCCCCCACTTCATTGCTGCAGCCCCTCATACTGCAGAGGTGCCCAGCAGGCCTCCAGGTGAAAGGGTTTTCCGGTTCTGGACCAATTTGTCCCCATTTCTAACCACCCACACCATGTCCCTTGAAATAATGTTCAAGGACAAGGAAACAATCTTGTGTTTTTTTAAAATTTTTTTTCCCCTGGCGTGTGCCCCTCCCCCATGCATGCTCGGACTGGCTCTGCACAGTTATCACCCACCCACAGCCAGCAGTGCTCCCTTGTAGTTGGCTGACCAAGGAATTGACGGTCCTGGGTTTCTCTTTATCCTCTTCCCGGTTTCTCCTGTCTGAGAAGCAAGCTGGGCAGGGTCAAACGTGAGGGGTGGGTGGGTTTTCCAGGGCTGGGCCCCAGGGGTCCTGTCTCAGGATTTGGCACAGTCTCCCCAGGCCAGCAGGAGTGGGTGCTGAGGAAGGCACACTCCCCTTGCAGGTGGAGAGGCTTGGGTTGTCCTTAGGGCTGTGTACATACCAGGTGATGGGAACCCTCCTCCTGGCTTTGGAATGAGAGGGGCAGGTCTCTGGAGCCTGGGGGTTGGGGGGGGGGTCTTGTGGGTGGGATGGAGCCAGAATGGGAACTGAGGAGGTGGTGGAGTATCTGAGGAGCAGGTGACCAGACTGGGGCCCGCAGGAGTAAAGGAATGGTGTGGAATGCTGGCAGCCTGTGGCCTGGGGAGAGGAGGAGGTAGGTAGTTCCCAAGGATCTTAGCTCATTGGTGACACTGAATGGAGTCATGCTAACACTGGCCAGCATTTGCTGGCTACTTTTTACGGGTTAGGCGCGTTGTGCTGTTTGTATGCACTGTCTCACAGAGGCCTCCCACTAGCCTCAGGGACACCGTTTCTCACGTAAGGAAACTGAGGCTTAGAGAAGTAAGCAGTGTGCCTAAGGTCACCAGCTGGAAAGTGGTAGGGCCACTCAGCATTTGAATCCTGGTGTATGAGACCACAGAGCCCCTGCTACATACAGATTTAGAGAAGGGGCACCGTCGGGTCCCTGCCATAGGGCTGTGTTGCTTGGTTTAAAATTTCTTTTTCTGTCCCCCTTCAAATCCCTCAGGCCAACCCTGAGCTGGCAAGTGATGCCCAGTATCCCCATTTTGTAGGCTGTGGCTATCCCACCCCGACTGCCTAGAAGGGGGAACCCCAGGGAGCTTCCCCCCCAAGCCACCCCACCCCCCGGATGTTCTCAAGTCCTGTCCCATTCTCCCGGCCCAGGCCTGGGCCGGCTCCTCCTTCCTCTTGGCGAGGCTCTGGAAATCCAGTGGGAGGCCATTGCTATGGCAACAGGACTAGGCCCTGGCTTTACCTCATCAAATTCCAAGCTGAAGCCAGAGCGATTGAGAAATTAAGGAAAAAAAAAATGTATTCCAGATGTTTACTTTTTATTCCTTATTTTTCCGTGTTTGGATGAGACAGCTTGGAGGGAAGGCGGAGTGGGGCAGGGATGTGGAAGAAGGAGGGAAAGAGGGGGAGAGGGAACCACTCCCAGCTGCAGGAGGGGGAGGAGGGTGAGCGGGGAATGGGGAGGCAGGCGGTGGGGCGGAGCCCCAGGTTGGGGAGGAGCGGGTTTTTCCCGTCTCCCATGAGGTGATTCACGGAGAGACCTCAGACTTCATGGCCCTCTTGCTCTGCCCCTGAGTAGATACCTCAGGCAGGGCTGCCGGCTCCTTGGGTAAGTGGGGTGTCTTAGCTTGCCAGAGGGAGCAGCAGGCGGGTCCCTGGAGCTCCAGGACTTTGGGGTTGGGAGCCTGGAGTTTAGAGAGGAGTCTGGGAAGAGTGGAGGATACAGCTGCTGGGGACCTCCCTTGACCTTCCCCAACCCCCTCTGAAGTTCCCGCTTCCTGTCCCACACTCTGTCTCTGCTAGAAGTCAGAGACTTCTCTCAGCTAAGCCGACTGCCAGTGCCCAGCCCCTTTGCCTTCTCAATCTCTCTCTCTCCTCCTGGGTCTCCAGCCACCCTGCTCACAACCTCTCTGCTCCCCAATTCTCATGCAGGTTCTGCCGCATGTGATGAAAGTGTCCGCTCTCAGGGAAGGCACAGCCATGGCTTCCCCACCGGCCCGGGAGATGGAGGAGGAGCTGGTATCTGCTGGCTCGGAGCCAGGTGCCTATGGGTGCAGGGTGGAGCGGGGTGGCTGGGCGGAGTGTGGGAGGGGCAGCGGCTGAACCCCAGCTCTGTCTTGGAGGGGGTGGGGGAGTGAGGGCAGGAGGCATGCTGAGGATATGCAGGATGAGTTATGAAGGTTGTCCGCTCCTCATGAGACCTTTCGGAAGTGTTTGCGATCCTAGGTCCCCAGCAGAGGAGAGCAGACTGACCTTTGAGGTCAGGTGGGTTAAACCATGTATTTAGCGGGGGAGGACAGTGAGGTCTTGGGGAGAAATGGCCTGCATCTAGGGGAGGGTTTGAACCCATGCCTCCTGGCTCTGTCTAGACTCCTTGGGCTGAACCCAATGAGTGTGATACAGGATTCTATGAGAAAGGCCGTGGACATGAGTAATTAATTCCACGTCTTTTACTTGGCATTGAAATGCCTTATGTAGAAGGTAGGTCTCTGGTCTTGTTTTTTTTCCTGTAGCAGATTTACTTCTGTTTGGCTTAGGTCAATAGTAAGTTTGCATTCCTGATCACACACCAGATGACAGCAGGGAGGTGGCCTGGGTGTGCACTCTGGTGAGGGGGGTGGTGGGGAGACAGAGTGGGGAAGCTGAGTGTCGTTTACTATGGGTGGTGGCAGAGTAGAGTATCTGTCAGAGGAGAGCACTGGACTGGGGACATGGCGGCCTGGCTGCTTGATGTGGGCAGGCTGGCATCTGTTTATTGGCTCTTGTTCATTCATTTGTTTATTTGAGAACACGTGCGAGGGTGCAAAATGGGGTACAAGGAGAAAAAACATGCCAGCTGGGCCCTTAGGTAGCTGTAGCTTGTAAGGGAATTGACTAACATTTTTGAAATTTGGAGTCGGGAGTAAATGCTTCTGAGATGTGTATGGAAAATCAGGGAAGGCTTCCTGGAGTGGGTGACATTTGACTTACACCTAGAAGGTTGTGAACTTTCTGAGTTCTTAGGGTGGGAGATGAAGTTCTGCTTCCTGGTTCTTCTAACAGCTCCCCAACCAACCCTTTCCTTTTGGTAGGTGATCCTCGGGCTAAACCTCCTGTCAAGCCCAAACCCCGGGCCCTGCCTGCTAAGCCAGCCCTGCCTGCCAAGCCTAGCCTGCTGGTGCCTGTTGGGCCTCGGCCTCCCCGGGGTCCGCTGGCTGAGCTGCCATCTGCCCGGAAGATGAACATGCTGGCAGGACCCCAGCCCTATGGTGGCAGCAAGCGTCCCCTTCCCTTTGCACCAAGGCCTACAACCGAGGCCTCCACTGGAGGAGAAGCCACTCGGGAGACTGGAAAAGAGGAGGCTGCGAAAGAAGAGGTCCCCCCTTTGACACCCCCAGCCCGATGTGCTGCCCCAGGAGGTGTGCGGAAGGCCCCTGCCCCCTTCCGTCCAGCCTCGGAGCGCTTTGCAGCCACCACAGTGGAAGAGATCCTGGCCAAGATGGAACAGCCTCGGAAGGAGGTCCCTGCCAGTCCTGATCGCCTTTGGGGCTCCCGCCTCACCTTTAACCATGATGGCAGCTCGAGATACGGCTCCAGGACCTATAGTGTGGCCACAGGTCCCAGGGATGAGGACCGTGGGACCCTCTCCAGGGGATGGTCCCAGGAGGGGCCAGCAAAGTCTCCCAGCGAGTGCCAGGAAGAGCACCACAAGACCCCTGAGGAGAGGTAAGGGGTGGGAGGCAGCCTGGAGGGACACGAGGGACACGTGGGTAGCCTTATCTGGGGCTGTGACCTTCACGTGTAGGTAGGTTAGTGTTCTATGAGCACAGACGGGACCCTGGTCTCAGTCACAAAACATTCCCCCTGTAGATGGCCTCATCGTTAAAGATGTTCCTTTTATGACTTTAATGCTTTTTACAGAGTGGATGAATGTTCACGGCGGAGTTCAAGTGTAGTACAGGGCAGTTTATTTTGGGTCTTTTTATACTGAGAGTTGAACTTTGCCTCATTTCATCGACAGCCACGCTAGTTAGCAAAGAGAACATTAGACCTGTTTTAGAGATGTGGAAACTGAGTCTCTAAAGTGACTTTTCAGGGTTCCTCAGCACGTACAAGACAGAACTGGATTTGAATTTAGGTCTCTTTGAGACCACAGCGTGTTGTCTTAAGTGTGGCTCCCGCCGTGGGTGGAATGGCATGCAGGTGCTGGTGTGTGTGTTGGGGGGGAAGCGGGGGCCAGTCTGCTCGTGAGCAGGAGTCTGACGGAACAGATAAGACGTGAGCACACCGTGATGCCTGGCCAGCGAGCGGCAAGGCGCAGAGGTCACGGCCGGGTTATAGACTGTTGTGTAGGCTTCCCTTCTCTGGAGTTGGTGCCAGTGTAAAGGGAAGGCTGGCCGGGAGGTGCCCCTTGGGGTGGTGGGCACTGGGCATTGGAGGAAGAGGCTCCCCTCCGCCTCTTGCTGCTCTGAAGGGCAGGGCTGCTGTGTTGTGGGCTGAGCCCCAAGCTGAAGGCCTCTGGCCCTGCCCTGCCCTCCAGCCTTCTCTCACCAGAGCCTGCCTGGACGGTCGGGGCCCCAATTCCCCCTTCTTTGTTCCAGGCTTCTGGGAGGTCACACCCCTGTCCCCGGTCTGCTCTCTGGCTTTCTCCCCTTCCTTGCTTTAAGCAGAACTTAAGAGGAACAACTTCAGCTTTGGAAAATCACCCCCCCCCTCCCCGTCCTCCCCCTGCAATCCTTCAAGAAGTATTGGCAGGGTGGCTGGGACCAGCTGCACTCTCCCTGGCTGGAGGAGGGCGTTAACCCCTTAGGGGCTAGGGGCAGGAGGAGTTATCTTTCGGGAACCAGTGAGGGTTCTGGGTATGCAGGGTGCTTCTCCTGAAGGAGCGGGTTGTGGGGGTCATTTAACCCTTGACGTGCGGGAAGGGAATGGGGACTGTCTCTCTGGGCACTTTCTCTGGGGAAACTGCACAGCATTTCAGTCTTCAATGATTCCAGGTAGGGCTCACTAATAAACGGCCTGGGGCAGGGGGCTAACTTTGGGTGGTGGTAAAGTCATTTACGCAGATTCTCGATCCACGCTCCCCTTGTCCTCAGTGAGGGGCTGCTCCATTCTGTGCCTTCATTTCCTGTCTTGTTCCCTCACAGGAATGCCCCTTTGGACGTGGCCTTCAACGGTGACGTAGTTCAGCCAGCCAGCTCGGACCCACCTGCTGATGTGAGTTAGCCTCCTGTTACCAATCAGAATCTTAGTATTGTTTTGTGTTTTTTAAAGATTTTATTTATTTATCTGACGGAGAGAGACAGCTAGAAAGGGAATACAAGTAGGGGGAGGAGAGCGAGAGGGAGAAGCAGGCTCTCAGGGGGCTGATGCAGGATTCGATCCCAGGACCCTGGAATCGTGACCTGAGCTGAAGGCAGAGGCTTGATGACTGAGCCACTCAGGTGCCCCAGAATCCTAGTATTTTAGAGCTAGAAGCGTCACCTGAGATCATTTGTGTAAGCTCATTGTAGTTTAGATGGGGACACTGAGGCCTATGGAGGAGGTGGCTTGCCCCAGGTCTGGCCCCGGGACTCCGATTTCTTGACTCCCAGGCCAGCGTTCTCGATTACTGCAGTGGTTAAGTATGGTTCAGGCCGTAAGACAGGTTGTTACGAACAGTTACAGTATCCATAAGTAATGAGCTGTCTACCCGGATGTGTCGCGGGATCGGTGACTTAGTTGTTGTGATGACTCCGGCTAGTGGGCGCTCCTGGTCCCGTGTGAGGTGTGCCAATGCCACAGCTCACCAAGGTTAGGTGCCCTGGGCTGAAGCAGCCTCTGAGGTCCCTGATTCCACTGTTCTCCCTGGCTGGGCTGCCTTCTTGGGGTTTAGAAGAGGGGGATTTCTTGTTTCATCCCCACTGTTCCCCACAGCGTGCTGAGAGGGTGGTTGGGTTCACCCTACTTTACTTTTTTTTTTCTTTAAAAGATTTGATTTGTTTATTTGAGAGAGAGGAGGAGGGAGAGAGCAAGCATGAGAAGGGCAGAGGGTGAGAGAGAAATAGACTGACTCTTCACTGAACAGGGAGCCAGATGCAGGGCTTGATCCCTGGACCCCAGGGTCATGACCTGAGCCAAAGGCAGATGCTTAACTGACTGAGCCACCCAGATGCCCCGCAGCCTGGTTTCCTAAGTAACTGATATCTCTTCTTGCTCACAGAGCCCTTGCTTGTCAAAGGCTGTTTCGTCTCCCCCACAATGGAAACCTGACCACATTCTCTTGTCCATCCAACAAATGTTTGCTGAGCACCTGCCGTGAGCTGGGTGCCCGGCACATAGCAGAGAACAAGGATCACACTGTCCTGCTCTCAGGGAGCTCACCTTGTAGTGCAGGGAAGCAGACACGAGCACAGGCCTCCCTGGGAACCTGCAGATGTTGTGTGTCATACAAGTGTGGGAGACCTGTAGAGGCAGAGAGCTCTGGGCTGAGGGTAACCGGGGAGGCCTTGCCGCGAAGGTAAGGGAGTGAGCTGCCTGGGTGCTTGGGCAGAGGGAACTGCAGGTTCAAGGGACTTGGCACCTTCCTGGCTGGGAAGCCAGGACGCCTGGATCATAGAGAGGAAGCGGTGGTGTGCTAGCGAGGTGCGACAGGTGATAGGTTAGATGGATTGGAACCTCACAAGACACTGGAAGGGCGTGGGCTCTGGGGAGAGGAAGAAGCCATTGAGGGCTGTGGAGGAGAGCAGTGACGTGCTGCTGGCTTGGTTGTAAAGAGTCGCGTTGGTAGTAGGGAGTTAAGAGCAACAGCAAGGGCCAGTTGGGGCATAATCCAGGTGGGAGATGATGTGGCTGGACCCTGGGGGCCGACTCTGGTGGGGTTGGGAGGTGTGATGTGGACGGGGTTTCAGGTGGCTTGCTAGGAGAGCGAGCTGGCGTGGGGTCCCAGATGACGGCAGGGCATTTGCCCTGTGCAGTGGAAGGGTCAGGTTACCATTCCCTGAGACGGGGACTGGGAAGGGTGAAGCAGGATGGGGGGACATGAGGAGTTTGCTTCTGGATTTGCTGATTTGAGATCCCTCTTAGACATCCAAATGGAAATGTGGAGGCGGGGACAGCTGGGTAGTTGTTGGCATATCGGTGGCAGTTAAGATGCCTAAGGTCACCAGGAAGGTTAAGGTCACCAGGGGCGCAGGAGAGGTAGAGAGGGCAGAGGGCCCTGGCCCCTGGCGTAGCAAGGGAGACCTGGAGGGGATCGGGGATGGTGGAGCCCTAGAGGTCACACGGAGCCAGCACCCAGCTTTGGGACTGGACAAGGGTGTGATCCACTTTTGGATGCTGCTGCCAGGTCAAGGCAGGTGAGCCCCAGGAATGGGATTTAGCTACAGGGAGGTCACTGGTGACCTTGACCAGAGCGTGAGCTGGCATGGTGAAGGGAAAAGGCTGTTGGGAGTGGGTTCCAGAGAGAATGGGACGAGAGGAGCTCTCTGCATAGATTAATGAATGTAGGCAGCACATTCAGGAAACTGGGTGGTAGCTTCACAGAGAGGTCAAGTTAAGACTGTTTATGTTTTTTAAGACAGAAGAAATGAGAGCAGCTTGTGTGCTGATGGAAATGAGTCGGTAGAGAAGGAAAGATCTGTGACGCAGGAGGGAGAGCTCTGAGCAGGGACAGCTCACGAGCATAGACGGGGACGAAAGTGCTTGTGCTCACGTGCAGGCGGTGAGGTGTGGGGGCTGCCAGCTGAGGGGGGACGGCAGAAGCATTGCTTGGGAGTGTGGGCAGGGGAGGGGAAGTGTTGGGGGACCGCTGGGCATTCGAGACCCATCTGAGGTCCTGGAGGTTCGAGTGAGGGTCAGGCTGTGGTGAGACCCAGCCTTCTGCTTGCTCAGCCTTCTCCAGGCCGGTCCAGCCCCAGGTGTGGCTGCAGGGCAGGGAGGTGGAGATCTCGGATGGCTGGGTCACAAAGTCAAGAAGAGATCTAGGAACAGAGAGCCCGGATGCCGAAGGGTTGCCTGGGTGGCCATTCAAGCCACTCGGGATTATGATGGGTGGCTAGTGCGGGGGAGGGGGGCTGTGATCTGGGACCGAGGGCTCTGCAAGAGGCACTGCGCAGGGGAGTGTGGGTGGTAGGGTTTAGGAGCACGCGGTTGAACACTGGAGGTGTTTTTTTGTTGTCTTATTTTACTTTAAGATTTATTTATTTTAGAGAAGGGAGAGAGCATGGCAGGGAGGGGCAGAAGGAGAGGGAGAGAGAGAACCCCAAGCGGACTCCCCACTGAACGCAGAGCCCTGTGCCGGGCTCAGTCCCAGGACCCTGAGATCGTGACCTGAGCCGATATCAACAGTCGGACACTCAATCTGCTGAGCCACCAGATAGATGTCTCCCTATCCAGAGTTTTGTAGAGAGGAGAGGTGGGAGGGACTGGAAGGGGCCTTGAGAAGAAAGCAGGACCTTCTCCTGCCCAGGCGAAGTCAGGGATGTGAGAGGAAACAGTGCATTGGAGAGTGTGGAAGGAGAAGTGTGAGCCCCGGGGAGGGCCAAGGTCAAAAGCAGCACAGCTTCCTTCCTTGTCTAGGGACAGGCCAGGTGGAGTGCTAGGATGCAGGAATGCCAGGTGCTTGGGGCTCCCTCTGCCTCTTCCTCCTCTTCCGACCTCTGTCCTGTAGCTTCTGTTATTTCTGTAAGTTTTATCCCAAGAGGCCATGTGTACAGATCTTATTTAATTCTGACCTAATTCTTTGAGATGGATGTTGTAGCCCCAACGTACAGAGGGGCAGAGCTGAGGCTCTGAGATCCCAGTGACCACCGTGGGCAGGGCGTACGGCTTAGGAGATGCAGTGCCCGCGACTCCAAGGCCTGTGCTTTCATGTCCTTGGTGCCTTTTCCTGAATCCCGAGTGAAGGCCTGCCTGCCCCCTGGGGTAGTGGATACTTCTGGGACCTGTGGACACGCCTCCCTGTAGCTGCTCCCCCTGCTGGTGGTCTAGCCTTGCCCTGGGCTGGCAGACCTGCTCGAGCAAACCCCCGCCCGCCCAGATGGCAGATTCCCCATTTTCCCTCTCCCTTTGTCAGGCCAGGGGACCACAGACCTTGGACCCGTGGACCACAGACCTTTGATCCTGAGATGAGCTCTGGGGTGGGTTGGGAGGAAAGATAGGAACCACTTGGAATATGGTAGGAGTGAGGCTATGCATGTTTTCTGGCGAGAGGGCCTGGGGTGGGTTTGTGAATCTTAGAAGCACAAGATACTGTAAATCATTTTTGGCATCTTGCCTAGCTGTCCTGAGAAGCCCGCCTTCCTTCTCTGGTCTGTGGAGTGAGAGTGCGAGAAAGCAGCTGACCTGGGGTCTTTGTGGGGCTGGCAGGGGCCTCCTCCCCAGCTGGGCAGTGAGTAATGGCTCTTGACCTTTCTCTTGCAGATCTCCAAGTCCTGGGATCCCTCGAGTCCAGGTCCTGCCTCAGAGAAAGGAGGTTCCACCAGCTCAGGCCTCCCCGCTGAAGTCTCAGGCCTAGCCCCTGGGTCTCCCCGACCTCGCTCACCTGATGAGGGGTCTCCCCGACCTCACTCACCCAAGGAGGGGTCTCCCCAACTTCAGTCACCCAAGGAGGGGTCTCCCCGACTTCACTCACCCCAGGAGGGGTCTCCCCAACTTCACTCACCCCAGGAGGGGTCTCCCCAACTTCACTCACCTGATGAGAGCTTGCCCTGCCACTCTCAGCTTCCAGAAGCCCAGAGACCTGTGGTTTCTGGGCCCTCCCCCTGCCTCCCTGTGACCCCAGCATCCCCAACTGTAACCCTGTCCGATGAGGGTCAGAGCTCCTGCTGCCCCCCAAGCTCAGGGCTCCCTGTAGTGAAAGCCCCAGAGGCCCCCACACCTGGCAGTCCAGCCTTTGAGAAGGTCTCGGGCCCGGAGCAGCCCCCAGCTACCTCTGCCCAGCCCCTGATGGAGGGGGGTGAGTTGCTAGATCTTCCTCGGACGTTTCCATCTGGGGGTGTGGTGGCCCAGGGTGACCTAGACCGTCCTATCGGCCTGGCCCAGCGCCGATTTTCTGAAGGCGTGCTCCGACCTCCCGGCCAAGATCAGGAGAAGCTGGGGGGCTCACTGGCTGCCCTGCCCCAATCCCAGGGGAGCCAGTCTGCCCTGGATCGTCCCTTTGGGAGTGGGACAGAGTCCAACTGGAGCTTGTCACAGTCCTTTGAATGGACCTTCCCTACGCGGCCTTCAGGGCTAGGGGTGTGGCGTCTGGACTCCCCACCTCCCTCCCCCATCACTGAAGCCACTGAGGCCGCCGAGGCTGCCGAGGCTGGTGACTGGGCTACATCCAGCAGAGAGGAAGGGGTGTCCCAGCAGGGGCGAGGGTCCCAGTCAGCTCCAGAGGGGCCAGGAAGGCCTGGTTCCTGGGTGCAGGTGGATGATCCGGGCATCTCCCCAACCCAGAAGGCGGATGGGGAGAGTCAGCCACAGTCCCCAGTTCCCCTCAAGCCCTTGCCAACACCAGGGGGCACACCTGGAGTGGCCTTGTTGCAGGCAGAGGAAAGGTATCAGGAGCGGGAACCCCTGGCTGGACAGGAGTCCGTGCTCCCTCTGGCCACCAGGGGGGCCGCTCTGCCCGTCCTGGAGCCGGTCCTGGGGCAACAGCAGCCAGCACCCCCCGACCAGCCCTGTGTCCTCTTTGTTGACACCCCGGACCCCCAGCAGGCATTGCCTGCTGAGGAGGAGGCCATGACCTTGGTCCAGGCTGAGGCCACCCAATCTAGGACAGAAGGTCGAGACCCCTGTAGTGTGTCCCCCGAGCCTGCAGGCCCTGACAGCAGCTCCCGCTGGCTGGATGAGCTCCTGGCCTCGCCCCCACCTAGTGCGGGCAGCGCAAGGCGGGGAGCTGGATCTGAGACCCCGGCAACCTGCTCCGAGGTGAGGACGGGGGCACAGGGAGGGCGGGGGGCCTTGGGGTGGAAGCCAGGGCTTGGGTGGGCTTTCTTCCAGTGTGTGGATTTTGTGAGTCAAGAGCTGGGATATGACCATGAGGCAGGCCCCTAGGGCTGTGTCCCTCCCAGCCTCACTGGCGGAGCCGGGGGGACCAGAGGCTGTGGGCCCGTGGGAGCTGTCCTGCTAACGTGCCTTAACCTCTGAGCTTCAGAGACCTTTTATGATAAGAGCATTTGCTTTTTAGGATTGGACCACAGGTAGAACAAGATGTGGAAAGCGCCCAGTGCTTGACCCACACTGAGTGTTCAGTCTGGCTTTACCGATGGGACTGTGGAAGGCAACCTAGCACAGACCTTTAGTGCGCGGGCTCTGGAACCAGACTGCCTGGGTTCCCTGCTCTTTGCCTACATGTGACCTTGAATGAGTTACTTTTCTGTGCTTTGGCTTCTGTGTCCGTAAAATGGGGGTGATGACGATGAACTCTCCCTCACGTGGCAAAGACTAGAGAAGCCGTAAACACTAAGGACGGCGCAGAGTTCGTCATGAGTGTCTAGGAAGTGTTGGCTTTTAAGAATGCCCCTATCCTTGAGCTCAAGACTGGCCTAATAGGCAGGAAGCGCAGGCCCAGAGGAGGCGGAACCTCGTGCGGGATTACCCAGTGAGTTGGTGGCTGGGCGGCGGTTAGAGGGCCAGTTCTCTGGCCACTGCCCTTTCCCCTGCCAGGCTGCTGTGAATTCAAGGGCTAGGGTCCAGGTGGTTTTTTGAAATGTCTTTTTCAAGGCCAGCCAGGGCCAGTAGGGGCGGGGCTGGAAGCAGGGCGGAGCCAGGCTGCCTCTAGGGGTAGGGGCGGAGAGGTGGAGGAGGAGCAGGAAGGAGTTAAGACCCGGCTGGCTCCTGGGAGGTGTGTCCGTCCCGGGCTCTGGGTGACTCAACTAGCTTTTGGGCGGGGCTGCCAGAGCGGCAGCTGCCGTGGAGGGAGCGGGGGCCGGAGGGAGCGGGGGCCCGCGCCTGCGGGAGCCAGAGTCGTTGGACAGGTCCGGGCGAGGGGAGCGGCCCAGCCCTGTCCCTGCACCCAGCCGCACCCAGCAGCCCGGGGCGGGCTGGGGGTAGGGGCCATGGCCGGGATTGGGGAGCGGGAGCCCAGCATGTCTGTGTTGGAGAGGCTGTTAGCCAATGCGGCGCTGAGGGATGAGGCTGGCCGGCTCCGCGGTCCGGAGCCCAGGGCTCCCCCACCTGAAGGAGTGAGTCGGGGTAGGGGGTGCGGGGGCGTGCAGGGAGCCCTGGGCTGGCTCTTCTCCCATGGCAGAGGCTGTCCCCTCCTGTCTTCTCCAGGGATGAGGCGAAGGGTAGGAGGTCTTTCTGGGAAGGGCTAGGCAGAAGGGCGCTTTTCATAGGGAGGAAGGGGTGAGTAGGGCCAGGGGCGGAGTCAGACTGTTCCTTGGAAAGGAGGTTGTGGAGGGCCTTTGAGTCTTGATTGCTTCTAATAGAAAGCAGACGCCTTTCACAGCCCTGTGAAGACCACTCTAAGCTGCCTTTCTCTTGGCAGTTAGCTGAGTGTTGCCCAAGGGCTGTAAACATGACCATGGGATCATTGATTGTTCTTATTGGGTGCCCCTTTCAAGCCTGGCACTATGCGGAGGTTTGATTTAAACCATCTTGTTTAATTCTCCCAAACCACTCCAGGCAGTAGGAATTCTTCCCATTCAAGGGTGAGGACCCTGAGGCCCAGAGTGGTGAAGTGTTTTGCCCAAGGTCACACAGCTGGGATCTAAACCCAGGCTTTCTGTTGCCAGAGTGGGGCTTTCAGACACTGGGCAGTGAGGAGTCTCATTCTGGACTCCCACTATGATGGACTCTAAGCATCGTTTTGTGTCTTTTTTTCCCCCTGATTCCTAGGGACTTCTTGGCTGGGCCCAGAAGGATCTGCAGAGTGAATTTGGGATTGCGGCAGACCCACCTCCGAGCAGTTTTAGTCCTTCCAGCTGGTCCCAGGACACTTCTCAGAACTACGGCCTTGGGAGTTCAAGCCCTCGAGGGGACCCAGGCCTTGGAGAGGGAGACTGGACTAGCAAGGGTGGGCAAGCAGCAGGGGAAGGGAGTGCCAGGGAGTGGGCCAACAGGTGTGGCCTTGGCCAGCAGGACGTTGAGGTTGCCAGCCAGGATGGGAGTGGAGTGTCTGCCCCGGGGGGCCTTTCCGTCCAGGACCGGGTGATCGGAACACCAGCCCAGCTTGGTGCTCAGCAGAGTCAGGAGGCAGACGTTCAGGACTGGGAGTTCAGAAAGCGGGATTCCCAGGGCACTTACTCCAGCCGGGACGCGGAGCTCCAAGACCAGGAATTTGGGAAGAGAGACTCACTGGGTGCTTACAGCAGTCGGGATGGATGCCTTCAGGACTGGGAATTTGGGAAGAGAGACTCTCTGGGTGCTTATGGCAGCCAGGATGTAGATGAGCAGAGCCAGAAGTTGGGGAAGAAGGACCATGTCGGCAGGTACGGCAGCCAGGATGCAGACGGGCAGGACCATGTTGGCAGGTACAGCAGCCGGGATGCAGACGGGCAGGACCAGGAGTTTGGGAAGAGAAATTCTTCACTCGGCACCTTTAGCAGCCGGGGTGCAGAGCAGCCGGATCAGGATTTCGGGAAGAGCGCCTGGATGAGGGACTACAGCAGTGGCAGCGCCCAGGACCGAGGCTTCGGGATGAGAGCCCTGAGTGCCGGCTTCAGCCCCAAAGAAGCCCAGCAGCAGGACGAGGAGTTTGAGAAGAAGGTCCCGAGTGGCGGAGACGGTCCGGGCGAGAGCAGCAGGGAGGCAAGCCAGCCTGAAGAGAGAGAGTCAGGGAGCCTCTTTGGCCCCAGCACCTCCCAGTCCCAGGACGGGGCACGGGGACAGAGAGACCAGAGCAGCTGGCATGGTGGCGGTGCCGGCCAGGAGGCAGGGGGCCAGAGGCCGGCCGATGCCGGCCAGGAAGACAGGGAGGTGGGCCGGCGAGGCTGGGCAGACAACTTCAGCCGTGGCGTGGTCCCCCAGCCGGAGGCCACCTTCAGCCCGGGGCAGCGCGATTGGAGCGGCGACTTCTGCGTGGAGGCCTCTGAGAGAGGCCTCCAGTTTGGCATCATCGGTGATGACCGGGCGGGCGGTGCTGTCCTCAGCCCTTCTGGCCAGATTGCAGGTGGCCCCTTTGTACCTCCGGAGAAGACCCCGGCCGGGCCTGTGGACTGGACCGACCAGCTGGGCCTCAGGAACTTGGAAGTGTCCAGCTGCGTGGCCTCTGGGGGCTCGAGTGAGGTCAGGGAGGAAGCTGTGGGACACATGGGCTGGTCAGACAAGCTGGGCCTGAGAGATGTGGACCTGGCTGGCCATTTGGAGTCTGGAGGGTCTGAGGAGCCCAGAGTGATTGGGGTCGGGGAGAAGAAGGACTGGACCTCCAATGTCGGGGGGAGGGGCAGAGATCTGGCTGGTGTCGGGGAGGTAGGGAGCCCCAGCCAGGCCAGAGAGAGCGGCGTGGGACAGACCGACTGGTCGGGCGTGGAGGCTGAAGAGTTCCTTAAATCAAGGGAGCGTGGAGTGGGACAGGCAGACTGGACACCAGACCTCAGCCTGAGGAGCATGGCCCCGGGGGCAGGCTGTAGCCCCAGAGAGCTTGGGACAGGCCAGGTGGACTGGGGCAGCAGTCTGGGCCTAAGGAATTTGGAGGTGCCATGTGACCTAGAGTCTGGAGGTTCTCGGGACCCACGGGGATGTGGCGTGGGCCAGATGGACTGGACCCAGGACTTGGGTCTCCGGGACGTGGAGCTTTCGGGGGCCCCAAGTGAAGCCAGGGAGCATGGGGTAGGAGAGGTCAGCCAGTGCCCAGAGCCAGGGCTCAGGGACCACAGCACCTTGTCCCCGGGCCTGGAGGCCAGAGAGCTGGGGCCTGGAGGAATAAGTGGGCCAGAGACCCAGGGTGAAGGCCGCTCCACTCCTTCCCTGGAGACCTGTCCTGAAGATCCTGGGATGGAGACAGGAGAAGCCCCTGGCTTTGGAACCAGGTAAGGGAGCCCCATCCCTGGGGTGGGGGGTGGGGGGAGGTGTGGCAGCTCTCTGAAACAGTGCAGCCTTTTTCAGGAGGGAAGAAACTGCTTTCCCCCAAGGACTTGTAGGGCTTGGAAAATTAAGATGGTTTGGACTGTGGATTACTAATTGTATGTTTTTTAAGTGGAGTGTGATACACATACAGGTGGATTCTTGTTTTGAAGGTGGTGATGTTTGAGGTGTTGTTTGTTGCCCATGCTTTAGGCTTTCTTGGTGGCTGTGTATCACGACTGTGCTGGAAGGGTGTGGGTCCCATCTTCGGGGTCGATCACTGTGCACAGCATCTGTCCTGCAGGTCTCTTGGCCCAAAGCCGAGGGGTTTCCTGGGCCAGGAACATGGATGCTTTCACAGGCGTCGGCAGGAGGACTGGGCTCTGTCCACTTGGCCTGGGCCGCTCCAGGTTAGGAGTGGAGGACAGTGGCGCTTGTTGTTTCTTGCAGAGATTAGGAACTTAGTGCTTCTTGCCTGCCCTGTCTTCAGGCCCAGAAGAGCAACAGTTTAAAAACCTGAAGGTCATAGGGCTCCCCACCCCGTGATCTTGGCCTCCGTGCACAGAGTGACTGAAAGGGAACTTTCCAGAGGAACAGACTAGTGGTTTTATGAGCCAACCATGGCCTGTCTCAGGGATTTTTATGTTCTGGAACCAGCTGAGGTGATCTCACACCTGGAAAGGGGGCTAGAAAGACATTGCATCTGTTCTGTTAACATTTCCTGTTGGTTGAGATTTGGTGTTATTCTCCTGACTGGGTAGAAAGTTAAAACTTTCAGAAGAAGCTAGAGCGGGTGCCTGGGTGGCTCAGTGTGTTAAAGCCTCTGCCTTCAGCTCAGGTCATGATCTCAGGGTCCTGGGATTGAGCCCCACATCAGGGCGCTCTGCTCAGCAGGGAGCCTGCTTCCCCCACTCTCTCTCTGCCTGCCTTTCTGACTACTTGTGATCTCTGTTTGTCAAATAAATAAAATTAAAAAAAAGAAGAAAAAGAAGCAGCAGCAGCTAGAGCAGTTGAGGGAGAGGGGAAAGGGAGGCGTTGAGTGGGGGCCGTGTGGCGAGTGGAAGGAGCTGATGGTAGTGGCAGGGGGGTGGAAGGGACCCGGAAGGGTCTAGAGGGAATGGTGGGGGGTGTCAGCCAATGGGTTGGGAGAGGCTTTGGGCGAGGAGAAGGAGCGAGAGAGAGGAAGGCAGGCAGAGTGCAGGGACATGCCGAAGGCTGCGGGTTCACAGGATGGGGACCCCGGAGGCTCCTGGGATCTTGGACGAGTTCCTGGACGTCTCTGAGCCTCACTTTGTGACGTTAGCCTCAGGAAGCTTTCCCATTCCTAGCGCCTGGGACCCTGCTCTGCTGGGCCCACTGCTCTGCTGCCTCCCTTACCTCGTTGGCCTTCTCAGCTGCCCTGTGCTGTGGAAAGGGATTTTTACCATCTCCAGTCTGCACTTAGACAAGGGGTGTGACCTGCTTAAGGTCACAGAGCCTGCTTTCTGGCTGCAGCGTCCTAAACGCTGTCCGGTGTGGTCACAGTGCTCGAGAGTCTTAGACTGCCAAGGAGTGGGACCCCTTGGTCTGCCTTTTCCCTCTGCTTGGGTGGCCCTTGAGAACAAGAGAGCAGGAGTATCTTTCCCTTTGTTCAGGACCGGGGTGGGGGCTTCCAGGAGGCCGCTGGACCGGCTTGGGGAAGAGCAAGAAGTTTAGGAGTGGAGAAGGAGTCCTCAGCGCTCAGCCTACAGAGCTTGTCTCCAGCCTGCCTTTAAGACGCTCTTGGTTTCTGTGTGGTCAGTCTGGGGAAGGCTCCGGACTCTGGCCACGTAGGAGACCTCGAGTGTTTGTGCATGAGCACGTGCTGGCAGGTGAAAGCACAGGACTAAGGAAACCTGTTGACCTTTCTCTAGGGCAAGGTTTACCAGATTTATTTGACTAATATCCAAGGAGCTGGTGTTCTGGGCATCTGACTTAGGGAAATTCTACACCCTGGAAAATTGCTCTTGATAGGAAATTTTGGAGGTTCCCCTGGGGAGGTCCTTGAGGATAGCTCAGAGTAGTCTGGGTTTAGGTCCATCTGCCAGGTTTGGGTCCTGATTCAGCCACCACTTCTGTGACCTTGCGCAAGTTCCTTCTCTTTCTCAGGGACTCCTATTTCTTGTTTGTATCTCGGGAGTAATTTACTACCCCTACTCACAGGGTTAAGAGTTGCAGACACACATAAAGCATTAGAAACCTGCCTGGCATGTGGTGATCGCCCAAAAGAAAAAAAAATCCTTGCTACTTGTAATTGTATATGTTTGGCCAATTTGCATGGATCCGAGCTGTCCATAAAGTGAAGCCCATGGGGACATTTTGGTCACATCTCTGTAGGACAAAGGTATCCCTGATGGCAGGCAGTCCTTGGCTGGAATGCTGTCCAGCATAGTTGTGATAAGGACAGCATAGGGGTGGGTGGGTCCTGGGGAGAGCTCAGGCTCCTTCTTTGTGTCTAGGGCCACCTTTTCCTCGTGGGAGTTGCTCTCTTCGTTCACCCGAGAGCTCATGGACTGACCTCTCCTCTCTATGGCCTCCTGGTCATCTTCTACCCCCTCCTCTGGGCCCCCGTGATGTGGGGACCTCTCAGTCATTTTGGGGTCTTTGTGGAATTTCCACAGAGGTTGAGGCCAGCCCCCTTATTTCATGGGTGGGGAAACTGAGGCTCAGGGAGGCAGTGTGTCTTGCACAAGGTCCGCAGCTGGGGATTACAGGCTCCTTCATGTTCCCTCGGGCCCCAGCTTTGCTGTCATCTCTCCGGGCACATTTCCTGTGTCTCTTGGTCCAGGCCAGCTGCTGCCCCTTCAGGCACATCATTCCAGCCGTAGGCCTAAGCCTCCCTCATTTTGGGTCTTGGAGCCTTGAGTATCGGCAAGCTGATTGTGTGCACATCTGCTTCACACCCTTCCCCAGCTCTGTCCCTGGAATGGCAGTGGGATGGGGTGGGCTTGGCTCAAGTCCTGACCCTCAGGAGACCCTAAGTCCAGATGGGTGAGGGGTGTAGATGGTGCAAGACAGGGCAAGTCCCCAGGCCAGGAACCTGTGGTGGGGATGATGATGATGATGGTGATGATGATTTTTAAGGTTTTTATTTATTTACTTGACAGAGATCACAAGTAGGCAGAGAGAGCGGGGAGGCAGGCTCCCTGCCCAGCATAGAGCCCGATGCGGGGCTCAATCCCAGGACCCTGGGATCACGACCTGAGCTGAAGGCAGAGGCTTAACCCACTGAGCCACCTAGGCGTCCAATGACTATTTTTTTAAAAACAGATTAGAGCGAGGAAAAAAAAGATTTATTTATTTAGAGAAAGAGTGTGTGTGGGCACGAGTGGGGGAGGGGCAGAGGGAGAGAGAAAATCCTCAAGCACACTCCCTGCTGAGTGTGGAACTGGAAGTGGGGCTCCATCCTAGGACCCCCAAGATCCTGACCTGAGCCAAAATTAAGAGTCGGACTCCACTGACTGAGCCACCCAGGTGCCCCGATTATCCTGAAAACTTACAAAAAATGTAGCACGGTGCTAATGGGTGTGCTGGGCACACATTTCCAGCTTGTTGCCAACAGACTCAGTGAAGAATGAGTCTTTTATGGTCCCCATTTTGCCAGGGAAGTTGCTGAGGTTCGGAGTGGACAAGTACACGGAGCCCACATCTGTGCCCGTGGCCGCACCCAGCACAGGTTCCTGAGGGTGCTGCTCTCCTGCCTCCCTGCCGGGGAGGAGTTCAGCTTATAGGTGTTCTGGGAGCTCAGAGGCCGGCAAGCTCTCCCGAGCTGGGGTTGAGCCCCACCAGCAGGGGCGATGCACGCCACATTCCCCAGTGCCCCCCCCCCCCCCCCCCCCCCCTCCCCCCCCCCCCCCCCCGGGGCCCACTGAGCTCATCGGTTGCCCTCTGCCCACGTGGCTGGGAGCCCCGCTTGCTCCGGGTGTGGATCTTTCCATCCACCCATCCGCCGTTTCACATCCCCTTAAACTCTGCAGGCCAGCCCTCGGCATTGTGTCTGCCCCACCCCAGGGAGAGGCCGTGGGCTGGGTGGGGGTGCCGCCCCTGCCCCCTCCCTCCGGTCTCCCTGATTTTAAGCTGCAGGGTGAGCTGGCGTTGGCCCCTGTCCAGGGCTGCTCCGTACGGCTGCCTTGCTGCCACCTCCGCCTCCTCCCTCCCTCCCTACCCAGAGCGCTTTCATTTCCATCTGTCAGCAGCTTGTGGAAGGACAGACTGACACATGTTCTCTCCTGCCCTCCCCCCTTCCGCCCGCTACTGACTCACCTGCCCGACTCCCCTCCCCTTCCAGTCCCTTTGGCAACTCTCTCGAAGGCCTGGCTTCCGGGCCCTGGCCCTGCCAGCCTTTCCCACGCCCGCCCACCCGCTGCCCTGCGCGGCATCAGTGTGTGGCGGGGTGGGGTGGGGGTGGGGGGGCTCTGCTCTGCTGTGGGAGCAGGGTCCTACTGGGTCCGTGAGGGAGGTGTATGGTGAGTGTGTGCAGGGTGTGTCCCTACTTCAGGGGCGGTGGCCCGCCAGCACACCAGCTCGCGGTGTGAGGCGTGCGAGTAGTGTGTGTGCTGTGCCGTGTGTGTTCGTGTCGTGTTTGAGGGACCAGCGGGCAGGAGATGCACAGGCTGTGTTGAGGTGCATGGTGGCCCAGCCTCTCAGTGTGCAAACATTTGCTTAGTCTCTCTCCTCCTGGCCAGGCCCTGGATGCAGGTGCTGGGGGCACAAAGGCAGAAGGGGCCTGTCTTTGCCCTTGAGCTACTCACAGACAGGCTCTGAGGAAGGGGCTGGTCCAGGTGGGAGCGGAGGACATGCAGGGCTGCAGAGGGGAGTGGGCCAGAGGGGAGCGGGCCAGCTTCCGAAGAGGAACTGAGCTGCAGGGAGAGTGAGTGGAGGGGCAGTGTGGGAGCTTTCCAGGCACAGGAACAGCTTGTCCACACACACGGCGGTCTGTGAAGGCCCAGCATGTTTGGGAGTCCCTGGCTCTTTCATGAGCCTGGGGCATGGGGAGGGCTGCTGTGGGGGCCGAAGGCCCAAGAGCTTGCGTGGCCAGATGGGCCAGTATCTGGCTCATCCCGGGGAGGGTGAGCACCCGGGGAAGGTGCCCCTAGAAGGGGACCATTGATGGCAGCCCCCAGCAGCCCCGTAACGGTGTAGCAGTGGTAACAGTTGCTGTCAGTGATGGGTACGCGCTGGGGGGCTGGACACTGGGCTTTGCGCTTTGGTTCCCATTCCATTTCCCAGCGACTCTAGAGTTAGAGGACCCCAAGGCTTTGGTAGATGAAGGGACTCATCCAAAGCCTCAGTAAGTGGCGGACCTGGTATTTCAACCTGCCAGGCTGCCTACCTTGTTCCCTCCGTGCTGTGCTGTACTGGGCCCTGACTATGTCCTTCAGGAAGGAGTTTGGGAAAGCCTGGAAATGCGGGAGAGGGAAAGTGTGGGGAAAGCGGTGGGTGGGGGGGAGCACGGATATGGTGGAGTGGACTTTGCGGGAGAGAGATGGGGCTTCACGGGTGACCTTGTGCTCTGGTCGGTCTCTTTTGCAGTCCTGGAGGGTGCCCGGCCCGCTCCCCACCCTCTGGCTCCCAGGGCCTGCTGGAAGAGATGCTGGCTGCCAGCAGCTCCAGGGCAGCAGCCCGTAGGGAGTCAGCAGCCTCGGGCCTCAGGGGCCTGTTGGAAGAAGAAGGAGCCACAGCAGGTGCTGACCAAGGGGAGCCCCCGGAGCCTAGTGGGGACCCACTGCCTTCCTGGAGGCCGCAGCCGGATGGTGAAGCCAGCCAGACAGAAGAGGTGGATGGCACCTGGAGTCCTTCAGGGGTCGGGCAGGGCGAGCAGGGTCCGACACGGCCCCCTCGGCGGCCCCCCCAAGGCCCTCCTCCCCGCTCTCCGAGTCAGGACTTCTCCTTCATTGAGGTCAGTGCAGAGAGAGCCCAGGCCAATCGTTGGGCTGTTGGGGCTCCTGTGGGTGATGTAGCGGGAGCCTCGGCCCTTGGCCCTGCCGTGTCCATCGGGGGGCAGGAAGTAAGTCCTGTGAACAGGGCGTTCCAGGCAGCCCGCTGCTGTTGAGGGCTCCTGCGGGATGGGGCAGGGCCACAAGACGGCAATGGCGGTGATGTTGCTGTTGTCCCGAGCAGGACACCGAGATCCTTGACAGTGCCATGTACCGGAGCCGCGCCAACCTGGGGCGCAAGCGAGGACACCGGGCCCCGGCCATCCGGCCGGGGGGCACCCTGGGCCTGTCCGAGGCAGCAGACTCAGATGCACGCCTGTTCCAGGACTCTACGGGTAGGGCCCCTGTGCTGTTGGGTGATGTCCATGGTGCTGTCTGGGGGCCGTGCAGGGGAGGGCTGGTGGGGCTTGCTTTCTGTGCTGAGCCTTCTCTCTGGGCCCTTGCAGAGCCACGAGCTACTCGGGTGCCGTCTTCAGACGAGGAGGTGGTGGAGGAGCCTCAGAACCGCCGGACGCGGATGTCCTTGGGCACCAAGGGGCTGAAAGTCAACCTCTTCCCTGGCCTGAGTCCATCAGCCCTAAAGGTAGCATCTGGTCCTTCAGCCAGCACATCAGCCGCCAGCCGCCTTGCGTCCAGCATTTTTTTCTGTCTGTCCATTTCTCCACCCATCCCTCCATCGCGTGGGCCGCTCTTCCCATTCCTCCTGTCATTTTGCTCTCACTGAGGGGCCTGCTGGCCTGTGCTGTGTGCTTAGTGGGATGGAAGGAGTAACAAAGCCTTGTGTCTTAGAGCTTCATGTGGGGCGGAGGGCAGCCGGGGGTGGGGAAGCCATGTCTCTGATTAGCTGTGGTGGGGGTGGGGGAGGTGCTTAGGTATCACTGGGGAGGTACAGATAAGGGCCAGGCCTGTTGGCGGAGAAGGGGAGATTATTTCCTAATGGTCCTATGGCGTGGGAGGGGAGGGTATATTGGGGAAGGCCTCATGGAACTATTGGATCTTGGCTTTGAGGCATATGTAGGAGTTGGCTGTGGATGGCGGGTTGATGACAGGGAGGTGTTTCCGGCAGAGGGAACAGAGTGAACAGACACAGGGCTGGGAATTCACCACTGGCTTTGTCCAGCTTAGGTAGTCTTAATTCAGTGTAGCAGAATCAACCTGAGCACCTGCTCTGTGCCGAGTGGCTCAACTCTTGGAGGCTTATTTTCAAGTGACTTCCCATCCATCTGGGTAAAAGGACTCCAGAGGGGTCTCTGCTGGATTCTGGGGATGGTGTGCTCTTGGGAGAAGGCCTTGCCCTCTGGGAATCTTCCTGCTTGTTCCTCTGATGTCTCTCTGTGCTTGGGTTCGTCTCCCAGGCTAAGCTGCGCCCCCGGAACCGCTCGGCTGAGGAGGGGGAGCCTGCAGAGAGCAAGCCGAGCCAGAAGGAGCCCGCGGTGCAGCGTTCCAAGTCCTGCAAGGTCCCTGGGCTGGGGAAGCCCCTTGCGTTACCTCCTAAGCCAGAGAAATCCTCAGGGTAGGTGACCTCGACTGGCCTCTGTGGGTGGGCCTCAGTTAACTGTGTGAAGTTGGCACTTCTTCCGGTTGGAGGGCGGGTTTCCCTCCCCACCACTTCCCCACTTTGTTCACCTTTCCTGAGGTTTGCCTTGTGACCTTTGCTCTTTGTCATCTAGGTCAGAAGGATCATCACCCAACTGGCTACAAGCCCTGAAGCTGAAGAAGAAGAAGGTCTGAGAAGTCCTCGAGGTAAGAGCGGGTTCCTGGGCTCGGGCTCTGTTTGGGGCTCACGGGAGAGCAGGGCCTGACCTGGAAGGTTCAGGAGACCCCGTACCACCTTCTAGGCCTTTTCTGTCCCCCTTTCTCTCTGAGGCGGGCCAGTAGAGCTAAGCGCTAGGAACTGGTGGGTCCCTTGGCTCCCCTTAGGTTTTGTCCACAGAACAAGGTGTTGTCTGGGCTGGGATGGGCGAGGAGGAGGGGGGGCTTCCATCTTGCCTTCCTCCCTGGGCTCAAGGACGGTCCCCATGTGCTCTTGGCTCCATGGCTGGCCCGAGTGGGGTCAGCCAGTCCTTCTGGTCTGGGACCCCTTGAGGTACTAACCAGGCTCAAGGGCCCCACGTGGGACTCTCCTACCCCTCAGCTCAGCTGGGGGAGCCGGCCTGGGAAGCCGAAGCTGAGGCGGGTCCTCTGTGCGCCATGGTGTCCCCTCCTGACCTCTCCCCCCCCACCCCTGCAGGTCCTTCCCATCTGGCAGTCTCAGGCAGTGCCCATTCCTGTGGGGTCCCCGGCGAGGAGATGGCTGGAGCCCCACCAGGCCCCAGGCTGCAGCCTCTGTCCCCTTCCGCGTCTGAGGAGCGTCTGGGGAGGCACATTTATGCACTTTGTACCCCCCCCTTCCCAACGTTCCCCCCGCCCCCACCCCCTTCCCTCCTGACCAGATTCAGGCATTCGTGGTTGAAGGTTTTGGTCCCTCCTGCCTCGCTCTCTTCCCACCTCCCTCTCTGCTTCCTCCTCCAGCCTCCCTCGGGTTTTCTTTTGATACCAATTTATAGCATTTTTTATAAAAGCCTTTGATTTTTGTAATGGGCGGAGCCCAGCCCCAGCCCCAGCCCCAGCCCAGGCCTCCCTCTGTCTTGCCAGGTGCCCCACAGAGACCAATTACATTTTGTCACTTGAAACAATAAAGTTTTTTGGGAATTGGTGCTGCCCAGGCTGTGGTGTGTGGTTCTGGCGCCCCGTCCCCTGTGCAAGGCCATCGGCGGGGGCAAGTGCTGGTGTCAGCGCTGGCCCAGCAGGAGCGCACTCTGACGCCGAACACTTGCCTCCTTTGCACCGGGGGCTGATTCAGACCAGCCCCAGATCCCACTAACTGAACACACAAGGGGTTATTTTCCATTCACGGCGTGGTCCGGGGCGGGTGGCTGGTGGGCACGCTCCATGCCTCGCAGTCCTCGGAACCCAGCTTCTTCCCTGCGGAGGCTCGGCTCTCTGCAAGGGCCTTGGAGTCCTCCGAGGACCCATGGGACACCCTTCCCACAGGGACCGCGGGACGGGAGACTCTTCCGTGGGCCAGGGTTCAACAGCCCCCGCCAACTGCAGGGGGGATGCATTGGGAAGTGCTGTTTAACTGTGTGGCCCAGGAGTCCCAGGTGCTGGTGGAGAGTCAGCTCTTCCTGCCGGGGAGTTGGGCTTCTGTGATCTCTAAGGGTCCTTTCCTCATGAATTCTGGAATGTCCACTGGGCCCTGACATCCTCCCCGGCCTTCTCTGTCATCCTTGGTTCCCCAGGCCCACCAACCTCTTTCCCTGATGCTGAGAAGAGAGGCCCCTGTGGGCCTGTCCTTGGCGGGGCCTGAGCCGAGTCACAGATCAGAGCTACACCTGAATTGGGAAATCATCCCATCCACTAGCGTTTCTTAGCTTGCTAAGTTATGTTACATTATGTTATATTATTTTAGGGGGCATTTATTGACCTAATTTGAACATCTGACCAAAGCTGTGGACTCCCTAGAAAAATGCATATATACACAGCAGCCTGAAGTTTCCCATCACAGACTCCCTAGAGCAGTGGTTCTTAACTCTCACCAGGCATCACAGTCTCCTGGGGTGCTTACTGAAATGCACATTCCTGGGCCTACCCCCAGGCCTTCAATCCAGTGGTTGTGCCCAGGAATCTGCATTTTGAGAAGCTCTCTGAAGTAGAGGGGGCAGAAAGATGGAGGGGCCCCAAGTCAGCGCCCAGGTGCACCCCGGGTGGGATGGTGCCGGGCAACCCCTGTGCCAGCCCTCCCGGGGCGCAGCAGAGCCGAGCTGGTGTGAGCTTTTTCCTGTTCTCTCCCGTTCTCTTTTCCCTTGTAGGAGCAGGACTGGCAGGAGCCCAAGCCAAACACTTAAGACTCATTAGTGGCACAAATGGAGCCTGAGGCTGTCCCAGTGCCCGGGCTCTGCTGGGAGGGAGACGAGATGGGCCCGCTCCCAGGGAAGGCAGAGGCAGATCTGCTGTGTGGGTCGGGGTGTCCCACACTCCCCTGCTGCCTGAGGAATGGTTCAGGGCCTTTGTCGGGAGCTCCGGAGAGAGGGCAACCCACTCCAGCTTTGAGTGTGAAGGCAGGTGTGTGACAAATACCACTACGGACATTGTAACATTCTCGTGGCGGTGCCATTTCTCAGGCCGTGCCTGGGGTTCTCGGGAGTGGCCTCGGAGGGGCAGGTGGTGGTGGTCTTTTGCCTGGATTTGGATTTTGGAAACAGCTGAAAGTCACTTGAATGCTTGCATTGGGGAATACTTTGGGCAATCAAGGAAGCTGATCAATTTTGGTCAAAGGTGGCCCTGAAGGCATTTTCTGAAGAGTTGAATGAGCTCTGGAAGAATAACCAGAATAAATGTGCAGCCTTGTGGGCTGAAGGCAATAGCTCAGTGTGTTTATAAAGGAGTCAAGTCTCTTTCTCAACCCTTTTCCTACATGTTAGGAAAGCTGAGCTGTCCCTTCTCAGAGAACCTTGTCCCTCTCTCATCACCATTAGAAATGTCTCAACACCATCCCTCCCCTATTCCGTGCTCCTGAGGCTGTCACCAAGAGCCTGGCCGTGTATGAACTGGATACCAGAGTACGGAGGAAGCCTTTGGGAACCGAACAGGAGTGGATCCGAGGGAGTGGCCCCATATTTCTTGTGATCCAGGAGCTGGAATTGGTGTTTGGGGATTGGACTTTGCCCATGGTGCCCTTGGGGTCTGGGTGGTATGGCCTGTGTTGGGGGGAGTCTTCTGAAGGGTTGCTGCCCACTTAGCAATTCCTCCTTCCAGTGTCCTGTCCCCAAATGGGGTCCAGCCATCTACCATGGTCACTGCCTGTCTCGAGGGGACTGGAGGGAAATAGGCCAGTCTGATGGAGCAGTCATTCCTTGGCCGTTGGCCGAGAGCAGGCCGAAGCTGCTCTACCTCTAGCGTCTCACTGAGCCAGAAGCTTCAGCTCACCTGGGACGAGACCTTTGACCTTTGCACCGGCTGCCTGGCCCCTTCTCTTCCTCTGCCAGTAAGCGCTGATTGATCACAGACAGAAAAGTGCTGGCAGGGCTCAGAGGAACCCACCCTGCCCTGCAGAGGGCACTGGGCCAGGCCCTCGTGGCTAGAGCCTCCTGGGCACAGAATGATAAAGTGGGTTTTAATCGCTGCCGGAGAAACGACTCTAATTATACTTTTATTTATGTAGCACTCTGTCTCCAAAGGGCCAAACACCCGTTCATTCATTTTTTTGAAACAAAGTTTACTGAATTTTCTTCTGATGGCAAAAGCAGAATGTTCCTGGTGGGCCACCGAGAAAACATGGAGAAGTAAGACTCAGAAATCTGCCTGTCACGTCGCCGCCCAGATGTAGCACTAACATTTTTTTCAAAAGAGTTTTTTTTATTTTAGGACAGATTCTGATTTACAGACATGTTGCTGAAATAGTACAGAGCGTTGCTCTAAGCCCACACCCAGTTTGCCCTAATTTTAATAGTTTACATCCGTGTGTACATTTGCTACAACTAACGAAGCAATATTGATGCATTATTATTTATTCAAGTCCACACTTCATTCACAGTCCTTAGCTTTTACCAAGCATCCCCTTTTCTGTTCCAGGATCCCACCCCAGACACCCCATTAACATGTAGCTGTCACGTCTCCGTAGGCTCCCCTAGCCTTGGCACTGTTTCTCAGACCTTCCTTATATTTGATGACCTTGACGGTGTAGTTTGGTGATCTGGACCTGGTCTGGTATAATTTGTAGCATGTCCTTCAATGGGAGAGTATCTGATGTTTTTCTGTGATTAGAAAGGGATTTTAGGTTTTCGGGTGGGAGAAGTCAAGGGCCATTCTCATTCTATCGAAGGTGTGTGCTCTCAGTATGACCTATTATTTGGTCATTTTTTAAAAAAGATTTATATTAGAGTGAGAGCAGGGGAGGAGTAGACACAGGGGAGAGAGTGAGAGGGAAGCAGTCTCCCTGCTGGGCGTGGAGCCCCATGAGGGGCCTGATCCCACAGTCTGAGCAGAAATCAAGAGTAGGACCCTCCGACTGAGCTGCCAGCCAGGTGCCCCTATCATTTGTTCATTTTAGCCATGCCCCGCTGGCCGAGGCAGTGTCTGTCAGGGTTCTCTGCTATCAAGTTGTTCTGTTCCCCCTTCCATACTGTGCTCTTTGGAAGGAAGACTGTAGCTCTGGCATGTTCGCAGACGTGCTTGCCGTCTCAACCTTTCCCCTCGCCCCCAAAACAAAAGCACAGTCCCAATGGGCACTTGCTAACTCCTGATCACTAGGGGTCTTGCTAGAATCTGAGATCTTGGTTCTAGCCTTGACCCTTTTATTTTCATAATTTCTGGAACTCTTAGCACGGAGGCACCAATTCCCCTTTTAAATGTGTCTGTGCCTTAGTTTCTCCATGAGGACTGAGCTGTTGAGCACTTACTGTGCACCAGTCCCTGTGCTAAGTGCATTCCATGCCTTGTGACTTCACAGATGACCCGGTGATGGAGATGATGTAACTGTCTTTATGTTATGGATGAGAAAAATGTTTGTGGAAGTGAGTTGCCCTGAGTTATGCAGCTTTGCAAGGGGCAGAGCTGGAATTGAGACCTTGGTCTCTGACTCCAGAGCTCAGCCCTAAACCATGATTATCTGGCCTGGTAGTCACAGAGCCGGGAGGTTCAGAGTGTGGACTCGCCGGTTTCAACTCTGGCTCTGACATTTGCTAATGGAGTGGCCTTGGGTAAGTCGCATCTTTATGCCTCAGTTTTCTTATCTGTGCACTAGGGACATAACATCTTCTAGATAGGGCTGTTATGAGGCTTAATATTTTTTAAAGATTTATTTATTTTGGGAGAGAGAGAGAGAGAATGTGAGCCATGGGGAGCGGCAGAAGTAGAGGGAGAGAGAGAATCGTAAGCAGGTTCCCCACCCAGTGTGGAACCCAACGTGGAGATTGATCTCATGTCCCTGACATCATGGCTTGAGGCAAAATCAAGTCTTCTGATCAGCTGAGTCACCCAGGCGCCCCGAGGCTTAAATTACTTTAAAAATGTGCTTGGGGGCACCTGGTTGGCTCAGTGGGTTGAAGCCTCTGCCTTCGGCTCCGGTCATGATCCCAGGGTCCTGGGATTGAGCTCCGTCTTGGGCTCTCTGCTCAGCGGGGAGCCTGCTTCCTTTCCTCTCTCTGCCTACTTGTGATTTCTGTCTGTCAAATAAATAAATTAAAAAAATAAATAAATAAAAATGTGCTTGGCTCAGGGTAGGCAGGCAGTGAGGGTTATTACTATTGTTATTACAATGATATTTTTATCATTTGTCCATCCATCCATCCATCCATCCATCCATCCATCCATCCATCCATCCATCCAGGAAAGCATTGCCTGCTCTGGGCCCCGGTTCCCATCTATGGTGGGTATGGAATAAAAGTAGGAGTTCTTAGCCCTTTTTGTGCCATGGACCCTTCTGGTGGGCCGGTAAAATAAAATACATAAGATCCCAAAGGAAACTAATGATACTGAAGTAAATCTATCAAAATATTAAAAAACAAATTTGTGGTATATATATTTATTTAGTAACACAAAACAAGACCTGGTGGGAGATCCAATCGCTACTACAATTTTGAGGTGGTAATATTAACAACGTTTTAAGAATACTGCCATGACTAATGAGCTATGAAAAAAACCTGTCATTATTCTTAGTGACAAAGCCCTAGGTACTCCAGATTCTACTGTGGTTTGATGCTTGGGTTCACAATAGGAAAAAAATGCTAATTTTCGGTTATAGGCGTGTGACCATTTTTCCCCTCAGTCCAAGTTCACAGATGGCTGAATTGTTAACCAGGGACCCCAGATTAAGAACCGAGGTGGAGGACGCCTGGGGTTTCTTCCATTCTGATCCCGGGGGTCCTCTGGGTGGGGAGAGGGAGCCCGGGGCTCTGAGGATGTTGGCCTCGGAACAGACAGACCACAGGGCCTCTCCAGCCTCAGCCTGGATTTCTGAATTGCTCTGTTCTAGGCGATTCAGAGATACTGGCTGGCAGCTGTATGCCCCTGGAGCCTTTGCCCTCATCGATCAAAGACTGCAACTGCAGGTCTATTGACCCAGGCTTTTGTTTTCAAGAAGCAACCTGCCCTTTTTTGTTAACCCCTGACAGTCTGGCCCCAAACAGGATCCTTCTGTGTTCTGGGCTCAGCAGTGGGTCCAGCCAGACGTCCGCTTGGCTGGCTCACTGAATCAGCAAAGACATCCAGCCCCAGGCCTGTCTGAGCTTCAGATGCTCTTTTCTCCAGTGTAGCAGAAGCCTCTATCCCTGCTTCCCCATGCACTGGAGTTTGGGGTCCTTTTCACCCCAGGATCCACACAGAACCTTCCTCAACCCCCAACCCCCCCTCCCCACCATCTCTCTCTCTCACACACGCACCCCTTCAGATTTACGTATAGGTTAGGGCTGGTCTGACTCAGGAAGGAACAACAGACTCAAGTTTTGGGGTACTTGGAAAGTGGGAAGGGTCTTCCCTCAAGTCTGCAGTGGGCAGCCTGTGCTGCCTGTGCTGTCCTCACTAATGACCCGTATCTGGGGGTTACACTCCAGCCCCCACCCCCACCCTGTCCCACCCTGCCCCCAGATCTCTTGTTTTAGCATGCACATCTCTAAGGCGGTGCTAATTCCTACTGACCTTAGAGGCCTCCTTCGAGTTTGTGCAGCAGTGAGCAGGGCAGAGGGGGCCTGCAGCAGAGACCCCGTCAGAGCTGTGCTACGGCCCTCAGCAAATTCCTCCATTCAGTTTAGTCCAACAGACATTTTATCAGGCCATCTGTTCATGCTGGGCATGTGGCGAAAAGGCAGGTACAGCCCCCGTCGCGGGGTAAAAGTCTGGCAATAACCCCCAGGATGGTGTCATCGAAATTATAATGGCGACATGTGGACAGAGCTGGACTGGGCAGAGCAGTTTGCTGACTCAGGGGGATCTTGAAGGGAGACGCACTGAGCAGGTAGCCAGACCCAGAAACTGTGGTTGGTCAGAGCCTGGGAGGAAGAGAGAAGGGACCGCACCCCGGCGGCGGCGGTGGGGAGGTCAGCCTGGGCAAAGGCCGTCAGCGAGCATGTGATACTCACGACGGTGAGCGTGGACTTGGTCTGCTTGGGCGCCATGACAAGATACGACTTGTCTTAAACTACAACGTTGGCTACAACGTTAAACTACAACGGTGGCTTAAACTGCAACGTCTCGCCATTCTGGAGGCTGGAAGTCTGAGATCAAGGAGCTGGCGGGTCGGTTTCCCTTCCGGCCTCAGTCCTTGGCTTGCAGACAGTCGTGCCCTCTCCCTGTGTCTTCATGTGGTCTTTCCTCTGTGAGAGTCTGTGTCCTAAACTCTTTGTATAATGACATTGGTCTTATTGGATCAGGGCCCACCCATAGGACCTTGTTTTTTCAACTTAGTACCTCTTTAAAGACCCTATCTCCAAACATAGGTATCTGTATGTGTGGTACAGAGATGAGGACGTCAACGTATGAATTTTGGCAGGGAACACAGTTTAGCCGGTAACAGGAGTTGACTGTGGAACATGCGGAAATGGGCCTGGGTGGGTAGACGGGCTGGGGAAGGGCTGAGTCAGCTCAGGAAAGGCCTTGACTGTCCGGGTTGAGGCTTGCATTTCAGTCCTTAAAGATGCCGGCACCTGCTCTGGCCTCCGCAGTCCCGGTGGAAAGCAAAAGCATCTCCTCTTCTTGTTCCCAAAGCCCTAGAAATTCTGGGAGTGGTGAGCTGAGGGCCTGGTCATCCGGGAGGACCCCCGAGGAGGGGCAAGTGGGGCTGTCTGCCCTACCCCGTTGGAGCCCTGCCCAGCTGGGTGTGTCCCAGCATCAATCTAGTAATAAACCTTCCTGCTTTCCAGAAACTCCCATCTAGGGGGGCGGGCAGGGCTGTACAAAGACCTCACTAATCTGCAGCTGGCTGACGGGTCACAGAGAGCTCAGCTTCCCAGGGAGGGGAGGGAGCGGGGTTCTGTGTCTGGGGTGGTGAGACGCCCTGGGCTGGGAGTTATGGGAGGTGTGTCCTCCTAGGCTGCCCGCCTCTGTCAGTGCACACGCCAAGCCTGGCCACCCTCCTGCCTCCTGCTTTCCTCTTCCATAAAAGGAGGGCAAATAAACTCCCTAAGGTCCTGGCCCTTCCAGCACTGACTTTGGGGTCCTGAAACTGGGAAGGAAGTAGGGGCAGATGGGTGAGAGCAGGCGCTGGAACCAACTGGCCCCTGGGGAGAGCCTCCCCGACTCCACCCCCCAGATGGAAGGGGAGGCCTGGGAAATGGTTTTTCTTTCTTTCTTCCTTTCTCTCTCTCTCTCTCTTTCCCTCCCCCCATTCCTTCCTTCCTTCCTTTCTTTTTAAAGATTTTATTTATTGATTTGGCAGAGAGAGAGAGAGAGAGAGAGAGATCACAAGTAGGCAGAGAGGCAGGCAGAGACAGAGGGGGAAGCAGGCACCCGCCGAGCAGAGAGCCCGATGCGGGGCTCGATCCGCATGATCCTGAGATCATGACCTGAGCCAAAGGCAGAGGCCTAACCCACTGAGCCACCCAGGTGCCCCAGAAACTGCTTATCTACAACACTTAAAGCTGGCGGGGACAGGGATGGAGGGCAAGTGCTCCTGCCTCATAATTCTTTTCAAGATTTTTTATTGACCTAGTGTGTCGGGTGCACAAGTTTTAAGTGTAGAGCTTGATGGTTTTTTAGGTATGAACACATTTGTGTAACCACCACTCAGATCAAGATAGAGAACATACCAGCGTTCAGAAGGCTTCCTTGGACCCCTTTGCACCCCACCCCCAGACAACCACTGTTCTGACCATCAGTTAGTTTTGTCCTTGAGTGTCGCATACATAGAATCATACAGGATGCACCTTCTTAAAAAGATGTTAAATTTAAGTATGACCTACTAGTTTCAGGGGTATAGTATCATGATTCAACAATTATATACATGGTGAAATGTTCACCACGATAAGTGAGTCACCATCTTCCCCCCCACAATGGTATTACAGTATTACGGACTATATTTCTTATGCTATGTTTTTCATCCTCGTGACTTCTTTATTTTATAATTGGAAGGTACAATTATTTTATAATTGTACCTCTTAGTTCTCTCCCCCTTCACCAATTTCAGCCACCTTCCCTCCCCTCTGGTAACCACCAATTTGTTCTCCATATGTATGAGTCTGTTTCTATTTTTTTTTTTAATTTATTTATTTGACAGAGAGAAATCACAAGTAGACAGAGAGGCAGCCAGAGAGAGAGAGAGAGGGAAGCAGGCTCCCTGCTGAGCAGAGAGCCCGATGCGGGACTCGATCCCAAGACCCTGAGATCATGACCTGAGCCGAAGGCAGTGGCTTAATCCACTGAGCCACCCAGGCATATACTTTATTTGACAGACAGAGATCACAAGTAGGCAGAGAGGCAGGCAGAGAGAGAGGGAGAGAGAAGCAAGCTCCCTGCTGAGCTGAGAGCCTGACTCAGGACTCCATCCCAAGACCCTGAGATCATGATCCGAGCCAAAGGCAGTGGCTTAACCCACTGAGCCACCCAGGCGCTCCCGAGTCTGTTTCTATTTTGGTGTTGTTGTTTTGTTTATTTGATTTTTCAGATTCCATGTAGACGTGAAATCATATGGTATTTGTCTTTCTCTGTCTGACTTATGTCACTTAGCATAACACCTGCTAGGTCCATCTATGTTGTTGTAAATGGCAAGATTTGATTCTTTTTTGTGACCGAGTTGTATTCCATTGTGGAATACAACATCTTTTTCCTTCCTTCCTTTTTTTTTTTTTTTTTTAAAGTAAGCTTTATGCCCAGTGAGGGACTTGAACTCATGACCTTGAGATCAAGAGTGGAATGCTCTACTGAGTGAGCCAGCCAGATGCCCCTAGACCATGTCTTCTTTATCCATTCATCTATAGATGGACACTTGAGTTGCTCCCATATTTTTGGCTATTATGACTAATGCTGCTATAAACATAGGCATGCATATATGTTTTCAGATTACTGTTTTTGTTTTCTTCAGGTAAATACCCAGGAGTGGAATTACTGGATTATATGGCAATTCTATTTTCTTTTTTGAAGATTTTGTTTATTTATTTAGGGAGAGAGTGCATGAGCAGGGGGAGGGGCAGAGGGAGAGGGAGAGAAAGGGAGAATCTCAAGCAGACTCCAAGCTGAGTGTGGAGCCCGATGCGGGGCTTGATCTCATGACCCTGAGATTGTGACCTGAGCTGAAATCAAGAGTCAGACGTTTAACCAACTGAACCACCCAGGTGTCCTGGTCTTTCTGGTTGCATTCCCACCAACAGCACAAGAGCGTTCCTCTTTTCTTACATCCTTATCAACACATGTTGTTTCCTGTGTTTTTTTATCTGACAGGTGTGAGGTGATATATCATTGTAGTTTTGATTTGTGTTTCCCTGATGATGAGTTGAGCATCTTTTCATGGGTCTGCTGGCCATCTGGATGTTGTCTTTGGAGAAATGTCTATTCAGGTCCTGGAGTGCACTCTTTTGTGTCTGGCTTCTTTTGTTCGGTATTATACCTGAGAGGTTCTCTCCCTGGATTCTTCTGGAAACAGGGAAGATCCTCTGCAAAGAGTCTGTTTATGTATACTCCTGAGCTCGCCTTCTCCCTGACACAAGCCCCCAAATTTCTTGACTTTTCTCCTGCCGGGACGTCTGTGCCCATTAATCTGGGTGGGCTTGTGACCATCTTTATCAGTAGAGCAGGTGGGGAGGTTGCTTTGGACTTCCCAGGCTGAGGCATAAATGGTGAGGCAGCTTTTGCCTGACGTGTGAGAGCACTGGTGCTTGAAGCACTGGGCCTCCTCAGAAGACTGCTTCCTACCCTGAGGCCGTGTTCCAAGGAAACCAAGATGCATGGGGAGGCCAACACGTAGGCACTCTGTTGTCAGTCCATCTTGAGTCTATCCAGGCAAGGCATTTGACATGCAAGGGAATGGATGCTAGAAGATTCCAGCCTCCAGCTGTCAAATGTGCCCTGCGTCTCTACCTCTACCCAGTTGAGGCCTCAGGCATCATGGAATAGAAACGAGTCATCCCTCAGGTCACCTGTTTACCCTGTGCCCTGTCCAAATCCCTGATCCATAGAATTCAGGTGCCTAATAAAATGGCTGTTGCAAACTGCTAAGTTTGGGGATAATTTGTTCCCCCAATAATAACTAAAACACGGGGTGAGAAGCAGCTGGACCTGGGAAGGTAGAGTTAAGCCTTCTCACTGGTTGGGAACTGGCAAGAGAATCTGCTTTCCTGAGCCTACCATGCTCCCCAGCCCTGCCATAACCTCATCCTTGCTCTTTTCTTCAGACCTGGCCTGATCTGTTTTAGGCTGGTTGTCAACTAATTCTCTGCCTCTTCTATCCCCAAAATGAAAAAGGCATCTTCTGTAAGGGTATGATTCCTCCCACACACATTTGCCTCCCTATCAGAGCCTCCTGAAGCAGGGAGCATAAGAATATCTGTGAGTACGGTCTCTGGATGTGCGAGGGAAGGGTGTAATCCAGCCCCCAGCACATTCAAGAGATGCTCGTAGGAAAAGCACTTCCATTCTCAGTCTCTTCAAAAAACGGTGCTGGGAAAACTGGACAGCTGCATCAAAAAAATAAAACTGGACCACTTTCTTACATTGAGCACAAAAATGATTAAAGACCTACATGTGAGACCTAAAACCATAAAGATCTTAGAAGAGAACACAGGCAGTAATTTCTCTGACATCAGCCATAGCAACATTTTTCTAGATAGGTCTCCTGAGGCAAGGGAAACAAAAGCAAAACCAAACTATTCGGACATCAAAATGAAGAGCTTCTGCACGGCGAAGGAAACCGTCAACACATCTAAAAGGCAACCTACTGAATCGTAGAAGGTATTTGCAAATGACATATTCAATAAAAGGTTAGTATCCATAATATATAAAGAACTGACACAACTCAACATCCCCAAACCAAATAATCCAATGAAAAAATGGGCAGAAGACATGAACAGACATTTCCTCAAAGAAGACATTCAGTTGGCCAGCTGAAATAAGAAAAGATGCTCAACAACACTCATCATCAGGGAAATGAAAATCAAAACTACAATGAGGTATCACCTCACACCTGTCAGAACGGCCAGGATGAAAAAGACAAGAGATAACAGTGTTATGAGGCTGTGGAGAAAGGGGAATGCTCTTGCGCCATTGGTGGGAATGCAAACGGGTGCAGCCACTCTTGGAGAATGGTACCAGGAGTCCTTAAGAAGTTAAAAATAGAACTACCCTATGACCTAGTAATCACACTATTGAGTATTTACCCAAAGGATACAAACACTAATTTGAAGGGATACGTGTTCCCTGATGTTTATTGCATTATTTACAATAGTCAAACTGTGGAAGCAGCCCAACTGTCCATGGAAAGATGAATGGATAAAGATGTGGTATAGATGTGGTGTACACACACACACACACACACACACACACACACACACACAGGAATATTACTCAGCTATATAAAAGTGGGAAATCTTGCCATTTGCAACAATAGGGTTGGAGCTAGAAAGTAGAATGCTAAGTCAGCCAGGGAAAGACAAATACCATGGGATCTCATGCATGTGGAATTTAAGAAAGGAAGCAAATGAGAAAAGGAAAAAAGAAAGAAAGAAGGACAAACAAGGTACTAGCTTCTTCCACTTAGCGTAATGTCTTCAAGATTCATCCGTGTAATAGCATATATCAATGCCCCATTCCTTTTTAGTGTCAAGTAACACTCGTGTATGGCGATACCACATTATTTTTGATGGGCACCGGGACTGCCTTCACTTTTTGGTTGTTACCAGGAATGCTCATGAACATATGTGTGTATGCTTTTCTGTGGACATAGGGTTCATTTCTGCTGGGTCTCTGTCAAGGAGTGGAATTGCTGGGTCATAGGTGAACTCGATATTTAACCTTTTGGGAAACTTCCAGATTGTTTCCTGGGCGATTGCATCATGTTTCAGTGTTGTGAGGGTTTTGGTTTCTCTGCATCCTCGCCAACACCTGTCTTCTTGATTCTAGCTGTCCTAGTGGGTCCGAAGTGGTGTGTCTTTGTGGTTTTGCTTGGCATTTCCCTGATGGCTGATGATGTTGAACATCCTTTTTTTTTTTTTTTTTTAATAAAGATTTTATTTATTTGACAGATAGAGATCACAAGTAGGCAAAGAGGCAGGCAGAGAGAGAGGAGGAAGCAGGCTCCCTGCTGAGCAGAGAGCCCGATGTGGGGCTCAATCCAAGGACCCTGCGATCATGACCTGAGCCGAAGGCAGAGGCTTAACCCATTGAGCCACCCAGGTGCCCCCGTTGAGCATCTTTTTATTTGCACATTGGCCTTCTGTATAACTTCTTTGGAGAAATGTCTGCTCAGACCCTTTTCTGATTTGTCTTTTATTACTGCATTTTCAGAGTTCTTTATATATATTTGATACAAGTCCCTCCTCATGGTTTTCTGTATGAATTTTTAGGCAAGGCCATTTCTTAACTTCCCTGTTCCTGGCTTTACTGGCTGGAGAATTGTGTCAGAAACAAAACATTGGCTCATCCACAAGGCGGAGCAGAAACCCTTTGGAAGGAACAGCTCACATGCATTCTTGGTGCTGGTGAAAACAGGATTGTCCTAGTTCCCGCCCCCCACCCCCACCGTGCCGCCTTTCTTGTTTCTGGAGCTTTGCCTCAGTCCCTGGGTCCCTGACAGCACAGGGTGGAGGCACACATGTCAGAATCACCTGTGGGACTTTTGCAACTCATAGTCTCCTGGTTCCCCGACCATATCCTTAGATACCCTTTCCTCTTCCCTCCACGCTCACTTTCTTTTCAAGAACCACTGTCCTAACAGGGATTCTTGGAGACGACCCTGCATGGCGTGAAATGACCCCTGGGTGGCAGCAAAACTGAGATGAAGGGCCAGGGGTTGGCATCAGTGGCCAGGGCAGATCCCCAAAGAAAACGGTATGAGGTTCCTCAAAAAGTTAGAAAGAGTGAAAAAGAGAACTATTATAGGATTCTGCAATCCCACTTCTGGGTATGCAGCTAAAGGAACTGAAATCAGGATCTCAGAGGGTTCTGTGAACCTCTATGTTCCCAGCAGCCTTATTCGCAATAGCCAAGACACCGAAACAACTGAAATTTCCATTGATGGACGAATGGATAAAGAAAATATGATATATGGGTCACCTGGATGGCTTAGACTGTTAAGCGTCTGACTCTTGATTTTGTGTTTTTGTTTTGCTGTTTTACTGTTTCTGTTTTTTTGTTTTTCTGACTCTTGATTTTTGGCTCAGGGAGTGGTCTCAGGGTGGTGAGATCGAGCCCTGTGTTGGGCTTGGTGCTCAGAGGGGAGTCTGCTTAAGATGCTTTCCCTCTTCCTCTTCCTCTGCCTCTCCCCTCACTCTCTCTCTCAAATAAATAAATAAATAAATAAATAAATAAATAAATCTGTAAAAACACAGAAAATTTGGCATATATGTACAATGGAATATTATTCAGCCTTGAAAAAGAAGGAGATCCTGCCGTTTGCATCAACATGGAGGAACCTGGAGGACGTTATACTAGGTGAGTACGTTAGACATGGAAGGTCAATACTACATGGTATCCCTTACATGAGGAATCTCAAGTAGTCAGACTCAGAGAAGAAGAGAGGCAAATGGTGTGCACCAGCGGCCAAGGGGCTGGAGGGAAGGATAAATGGGGAAGTGTTAATTAAGGGGTACAGAGTTTAGACTAATACCAGATTAGTAAGTCCTAGCCATCTACTGTATGGCGTGATGCTTATAACTAGTAACACTCTGCTGTATACTTAAAAATTTGCTAAGAGATCTAGTGTTAAGTGTTCTCATCTCTCTCTCTCTCTCTCCGCCACACACACACACATGTGCACACACACGTACACGCACACACACATACATACACCACACACACACACACACTGAGGACAGGAGGAAGCTTTTGGAGGAGATGAAGGTATTTATGGCTTATGTAGGTTGTGGTGATAGTCTCATGGGTGTATACTTATTTCCAGACTCATCAAGTTGTATAGTCTGAAACAGGTACGGCATTTTGTATGCCAATCATACCTAAATAAAGTGGTTTTTAAAAAAAGAATTATTTCTTTATTTTAGGGGGGATGGAGGAAGGGACAGAGAGAGGGAGGGAGAGAATCACAAGCAGATTCTCTGCTGAGCATGGAAACCCATACATGGCTCGACCTTACCACCCCGAGATCAGGACCTGAGCGGAAATCAAGAGTCCGAGGCTTAACCGACTGATCCCCTGTTTGTTTGTTTGTTTGTTTTTGAAGAATGTTCTCTTCTTACAGGAAGCACATGAGCAGCTTGGTTATGGGGCTCTCTGGCAGAAGCCAAGTGTAACATAGTGACACGTGATCGTGCCCCAGGGAGGAAGGAAGGGGTACTGACATCGTTTTCTCTCTAAGAAGGATCGTCAGCATCATTCAGCTTTTATTCAGTGTTTCTGAAGCTCTGACGATGAGCAAGGCATTGTGCTAAGCATTCGACATTCCTTATTTTGTTAACTCTCCACCATAACCTTAAGGGTTAGGTACTCTTCCTCTTTGTTTTCCAGGGGAGGACAGTGAACCCCGAGGAATCGACGTGCCACCTCTCACCCAGCTAGCAGGTGGCAGAGCTGGGATCCGTGCCAGGCTGTCTGCCTCCAACACCTGCACTTCCTCATGGTGCCCAGAGCACCCACGCTCTTGAGTCCAAATCCCGTTGATGTTCATTTTCATGGGGTCAATTTCCATTGAAATTTGCATGGGAGGCAGTGGAGCTGCGGAAGAGCCCTAAGCATGGACCCAGAAAGCTGGCACGGAGGACTCTAGCACGCACGGGCTTTGTGCCACTTGGGTCTGTTACCTCTTTTCTCTCTGTGTTTCCTTACCAGACAATGCAGATAACACACCCACGTCACAAGGTTATTGTGAAGGTCAAATGAGATTTTGGCTGTGAGTCTGACTTGTAAACTCTAAAGTCTGGAAGGTCAGGAATTGTTATTCTTACTACATTGTTCCCTTGGCTCAGGTCAAATCCTGTCATTAGCAGTTCCAGACCCAGAGAGGAGTCTCAGCCAAGCTCAGTGGTGGCTGACTTCTGAGCACGAGTAAGCTGACTTCTGAGCAGGATGGTAGAAATGTCGCACCACCTGGAGCTGGGGGTCTGGACTGGGTGATACATGCTTAGTCCCCAGATCCTACTCACCTTTCCCCACTTCCTCACCACCAACCTGGACCCAGGCCCTTTGGCCTTCACTCCTGTTCCTGTCTGCACTGTCTTTACCCTTTGCTTGCCCCCTGGCAGGAGCTATGTGGTAAATTTGTGCCAAAGACAGGATGTGTTCACAAAATGTCCACACGCTCTTGGTTGGGGTCAGGGCAATGTTGGCGGAAATGACATGTATCTCTTCTGGCAGAGGCAGTTAAGAGCTAGTGCTCCCCTTCCGTGTCTCCTGTCCCACTGGAGGCCATCTAGAAGGTCAAGGTAGGCCACCTGACCCATAGCAGTGTGTGGCATGAACGAGAAATGGATCTTTGTTGGAATAAAGCCCCTGACATTTGGGGGGTAATTGGTGAAGCAATGTAGCCTAGCAGTGCCCCCACCAATATATTTCCTGCCTTTGGTCTACACAGAGGGGAGGAGGGAGGACCCTATTCCAGGCAGAGCAACATGAGTAAAGATGGGTCACGCTATGGGAGAAGGAGAACATAGGTGTGGATGGGGCTGAGGGTGCTTGCCCATAGGACTCTATCACATAGCGGTTAAAGTCACACCCTTGGAGCTCCGACTCTAATATGGATGGGCTGTGTGGTTTGGGCACATGACTACCAAGACTTGGTGTGCTTAACTAAAGTTGCAGGTGATCACAGTGCCCAGACTAGCCCATGGGGTCGAGTGAGTGCTTAGCTCAGTGCCTGAGTTAGGGTAAGTGTCTGATAAAATGTAGCTAAGTTCAATCTCAGTTGTTGTTGTGCTAAGGGAGGACTGGGCGGCCGATTTCAAGGGAACGAGAAGTGCTTCCCATTCTCACAATCATCTGGAGCCCAAGATAGTAAAATGTAGGAGACAAGGACATAGGGAGTCCTGAGGGCACGTAGGATGGATTCCTCCACTCATCCAACAAACTAAAAAAAAAAATCATTCTTTGAATGTGAGGGAGTCTATAACCAACAGAGCAAGAGAGCCTGAAAGGCTCGGGCTGTTGGAGAAGGCCTTCCCAGCCTTGCTGCCTCCTTCATAGGAGCTAGAAAAAAAAATAGCAAATTTAGGAAGGGAGCCAAGGCCAGCGATGTCTTGGTAGGAAGGGCAGCAACAGGAAGCCACATCAAGGCTAAGTGCCTCTCTTTGGGGCCCTGTTCTCCCCTGTGTGAGGAGCTTGGTGGGGAGGGGTGGTGGGCTCTTGATCCCAGGCACTGTGGTCTGGTGGGGAGGGAGTGGACTCTGGCTTGTAGTCCACCAGGTCTGGGGGGCCGAGCAGTGATTTACTGAAATCTCAGAGCCACAGGCCCAGAAGCAGCATCGAAGAGTCTGTAGCAACATTTCCGGAAGCCTCCTGGGCTCACAGGTGAATGGTGTCGGAAAGCCTGGTCAGAGGGAACGTGGTGGGTCTTGTCTATCCAGCTTCCTTTTCCCTGTCTCCTGGTTACTGGGCTAGCTCTAAATCTGTCCATTCAGCAGGGGTGACTCCATGTCCGGCTCTGCGGCCTGACCACTTACAATATCAGTTCTTCCAGGCTGCTGTGACTGGTTCAGGCGGGCGTAGGTCCAGTGGGATTCCATTTGTGAACCTTTATTTGAACCTTTGTGTTAAGATCCGCTCTTTTCACAGGACTCACAGCGAGGAGGATATGGGTCTGAATCTTCTGGAAGCTAGTGAGTCCAAGGAGAAAATCTGCCCAAGACTAATATAGCAAAACACAGTACTGATAGAACAGAGGCTGCAGCCTGATGCCATTGTGTGTGGGCCCCTGGATCCGACCATGCCTGAAGGCCGTCTGAACGGTTCAATTATTTGAGAGTCCTGATTGTTATACCAGTTCTCCAAAAAGCATCTTTGGTTGTCTGAACACTGTTGGATGGTGGGGGATCTCACTGCCAGGGGGCATTTCCATTCTCAGTTCACAGTGGGTTGCTTACTCTGTACCAGCTTATGAGCTGGGCTCCTGGGATGGAAACATGAATAGGACTCTAGCCTTAGCTCCAAAGACTCGTAGTCAAGAGAGGGAGACTGATATAACTGGAACGTTCAGTGTAAGACGTGCTGAGATGAAATGAAAACTGTCATGGGAACTAAGAGGAGAAAGGAAGCCTGGATCTCAGCGGGAAAGGTGTGTTAAGTAAGGCCGTTGAGAGGAGGTAATATTCATTCCTTTCAACAGGTATTTACGGGGCTCTATGCCATATACTTTGCTGGGCACTGGGGTTGTAAGGACATGGGACCTGACCTCGAGGTGCTGGCTGTCTGATGGGAGCAGGTGACCCAACTTCTCAGAATAACCTGTGGGTCCCGGGCAGGATCAGGGTGCTGTTAGAAGAAATAACCAAGGAACTAACCAAGGAATAACCAAGGAATTGGCTTTGGAATGTAGGAGGGGTTTCTCCGAAGAGGAAGGAGGAGCAGGAATTAAGCAGGATGAGTGGGGATGGGGAGGCATCCTCGGCAGAAGGGAACAGCATCTACGACCGTTCTGTGGTGGGAAAGGGCAAGATAACCAAACGCACGTAACAGATTATTGGGCTGTTTAATTGAGGAGGGAAAACCCATGATCCTTAACTCCAAAGGCTTTCTCACACCAGGTGGGTTTTTTTTTTTTTTAAAGATTTTATTTATTTCACAGGGTGGGGGAGAGAGATGGGGGTAGGGGGAGAGAGAGGGAGCACACGCAGGGCGAGCAGCAGAGAGAGAAGCAAGCTCCGCTGAGCAGGGAGCCCGATATGGGGCTTGATCCCCGGACCGCGGGATCATGACCTGAGCAGAGGGCAGACATTTCACCAACTGAGCCACCCAGCTCAGTGGTTTTTAAACCCAGCAGAGTATCACTTTTCCCACCTGTGAAATGGGGTAACAACACCCACTTTGCAGGCTTGTCGAGGGGTTCACTGAGGCGAAGTGTGGAAGGGCCTGGCAGAGAGAAGGCAGTCAGCGAACAGGGATGATTACCAACGTCCTCCTCCTGCTCAGATCCGACCCCAATCACCCCTGGTGCTTTCAGTTATCATTTGGTTCCCAGACTTTTCTCTTTCCTTCTGGGAACCTTCTCCCCACTCACCTGTTCCCTGCAGCTCTGCCCCCAGAACCTGCTCCCATGGGCTCAGCTCTGCCCCCAGAACCTGCTCCCATGGGCTCCTCCAGGGGGCGAGAACCTTTGGGGTTGGTTCGGGCAGCATGGAGCGAGACAGGGTGTGTCATGGGCTGAATTGTGCCCCCCCCGCCACCCCCAAATCCACGCTGAAGCCCTGATGGCCTGGATCTCAGAATGTGGGGAGATGGGGGTCTTGAAAGGGGTTACTAAGTTAAAACGAGGTCATTGGGGGTGGGAGGTCTCTAACCCGATATGACTCTCCTTACGAGCAGAAGACGTTTGGACACAGACAGGCACAGAGGGAAGATGCAGGGTGACAGTCACCTGCAAACCAAGGACAGGAGCCTCAGAAAGAGCCGAGCCTGCTGACACCTCGGCTTCCACCGACTTCTAGCCTTTCAAGCTGAGAAAATAAACGTCTGTTGTTTGAGTCCCCCAGTCCATGGTATTCGTCCCGGCCGCCTGAGCAGACGGAGACAAGAGCACAGTGAGAGTCACAGAAAGAAAGTCAGAAAGAAAGGCACCTGGGCTCACGCATCACAGCCATATACCTCGAGGCAGGCTCCTGTATTCTCCACCTCCCGTCTCCCACCCACGGCCCCTGAGGCTTCGAGAGCAGCTTGCATTCTTCTCCCCTTGGACACAGGTGATAGAGCTGGAGAGGGACACAGGCTTTGGAAACAAAGGGGCTTTGTCCTCTACCCACTTCCTTCACCTGTGCTGGGATGTGGGTGAGTGAAGTGGGACCTCTCTCCACTTAGGCTGGAGTCAGACTTTCTGGGTTCTCATGTCCTGACTCTACCACTTGCTGGCTGTGTGACTTTGGGAAAGTTGCCGACCCTCTCTGTTCTTCACCTTTCTCATCACCGAAATGGGACTAATAAGCATAACTCCTCCATTGGGTTGTTGTGGAGATTAAATGAATGTTTAGAGCAGAGCCTCTTACTCATGAGAGGTTCTAAGGAACGTTCTAAGGAATGTTCCTGGCCTGATGAGATGAGGCTAAGGCTGAAACTGGACGTGGCAAGATGTTTCAGGATATTGGACATGAAAGAATCCACACTTGTTTGCTGTTGAGTTATTCACTTAGGTTAAGTCCTGGTTCTGGCATCTGTTGGAGAAGTCATGTCAACTCTGTGTCTGTTGGCCTTTGTAAAACGGCTCCGCTGACTCCTCATCTCCCTGACTGCCTCCGACTCATCGTAAAATTCTAGTAAAGTAGCATTTGTGAAATCACTTTGTAAGACCGAAGCCTTGTATCAGTGTAATAAGAGCCAACAATGGGGTTTTTACCATTATTTGGCATTCTTCTCTGTGTCTCCTATATATTTCTCATCTACTCTTTACAACAGCTCTGTGAGCTTGACCCTGTAATTCCCCATCTTATAGATGGGAAAACTAAGGATAAGGAGATTAAGCAATTTGCCCAAGACTCTCAGTAAGCTGTGGTGCTGAGGTTTGCTCGTGCGTCAAACATGGGCACTCACACCCTTCTCACCAGGCAGGGCTGTCCAGTAGAACTTTCTGTGGTGACGGAGGTGTTCTACAGGTGCCTATATGATACAGTACCCTGAAAGCTCTCGTATGTGGCCAGTGTGACAGAGGAACTGAATTTGTAATGTAATTACATTTTACCTAATTGAAATTAAAATCTAGATAGGGCCACATGGCTCCTGGCTACCATATTAGACGAGCACAGCACTAGGCTACCGTCTCCTGCTTGAGATGCTTGGGAGACATATCACATGGCATCAAGTGAGTGAAGAGGGGATTCTCCAACCCCCCATAGCTACTAAGCCAGACTGCAATGCATTGCTCCTGGCCTTAAACCCAGGCTTCAAGCCAGTCCAGGCTCTTCCCTGCTGGACCTGGAGAGAACAGGCTGCCCACTCCTGAGAAAAGGGCATTTTTCTGCGGTGGACACCAGACGTCCTGCTCCCCCGGATGGGTGGTGGCAGGGCAGGTTGAGCGCCCTCCCTTGCTCCCCTGACCCCGTACCGTGCAGCCCCTGAGCTCTCCTGCCCCAGCAAGAGAGAGAGAAAAGCTGGAGGGGAAGCCGACCACAAGCTTCTGCACTTCCTCTCTGAACTGGAAGCTGAGCTGGCCAGCATTCAAGGCTTAATTAGCTGAAATAACTGAATAATAATCTTTAAAATGATAGTGGTAAAGCGGAGGCCATGCCGTTTCGGATAATTCAGCTGTGCGACGCGCGCATCACATTGCCAGCTCGGCTGTGCCAAGTTGGCCAGGCTGAGCGGGATGACTCCAGGGTGCCCTGTTGGAGTGATTCTCTTGCTTGTTGGGAGAAGTGAGGTTCAACGTCTTTGGGGGCCTGGCTCGGCATCTGCGGGACGGAGACCGTACCCACTGAGCGGGACGGCTGTGAGCAGTCAGTGAGAGGCCTTGCAGAGCAGAAAGTGCTCCCAAAGAACTACAGTTGGGCAGGCCACACGGATGTCCCAGACAAAGGGACACTGGTGCTTGCTGCTGAGTGACCTTGGGCATGGCACTTCATGTCTTGCAAGCCGGCTTCCTTCTCTAGAAAACGGAGGACACCCAACCTCTGAAGGCTGTTGGGAGGATCGAGTGAGCATGTGTACAAGCAACTCTTGGCCCAAGTGCCCAGCACACAGAGGACGCTCCCCAAATACCCCTTTTTGGATTTCTCTTGTTTTTCTGCTGGATCACTGGAGACATTCCTAGTTTGGGATGAGAGGGAAAGGCTTTGTTGGAAGGTTGGAAGGTGCTGATGTTCCAGAACAGTTCTCTCCCCTAATACCTACCAACACTCTTCTGTGTGATGTAGACATTCAGGGTGCTGGGGCCTTTGAGGTTTAGGACAAGAGCAGAAGAGGTAGGGAGCAGTCCCTTTTCCAGAACCCATTGCGTGCATTCTTCCCTGGAACCCAAGCAAGAGAAAGGCTTCCAAAGCCAACAAGGTTACTTTCCATAGAACTGTTAGGTTGGAGGATGCCATTTTTCTAGGTCAAAAGTTGGCCGAATATAAGCAAGACATGTGAAATAAATAAGGCCACTTGACTCGACTTTAATTAATTAAGTCTGCATTAAGCAATGTGCTGCTTCTATGCATCTATTTAAGGATGTGAGAAAAGAAAAGTATAAATGTTTTAATAATGAGATTTAAATAGCCCTTCAAAGAACAAGAAAAGAGAGGCCATTAGGCAGGATCTAACTGATTGCCAAGTAATTTATAAGAAAATGATGAGTGCAGGATTTGAGAAGAGGGAGAGGCTGTTCCTGAGTAAAGGGGGTGATGGGTAGGCTAGCAGATGGAGGTGGTGTTTCCATTTGTGTCTGGAAGGAGGGTCTGCAGCTTCAAAAGGCAGAGAGAGGGGTCAGAATGATGCTTCTGGCAGAGAGAATCAGCATGGCCAAGGTCTGGGGACTCAATCCCCAGTGCAGGGAGACCCCGTCTGGTAAACATTTCTGCATCTAACACAGTCCCTGTGACAAAGTGGGTAACAGTATACATTGGAGAAAAGAATGAACGAATGAGCAGATGGAAAGGTGAGTGAGCAGATCCGTCATTGTGGGGGGGTGTCTGTGGTTGGAGGGGATGGTTCGTGGGAGATGAAGATGTTCAGCTTGGTTCTGGGGAGTTCTGAACACAAAGGAGTTTGGATAGCACTCAGAGACAGGAGTTTCTCACTGTGAATGCAACAAATATATACAATGTGTCACGTTCTAGAGGTGAAAGCAAGCTCTGGAGCATCTCCTAATATGCTGCTTTTGAGCTGACGTGGTCCTGAAAAACAGAGGCCACTCTGAATGGTCCAGATAAGCCGGGTGACATTGCAATCACAAATAACTCTAGAATCCCAAGGGCTTAAAGCAATGGAGAGCTATCTCTTGCATACGCTGTAGTTCTAGCTCAGTTGGAACATTGCCCCATGGTATCTTCATCCCAGGATCTGGCCGACAGGGCAGTCCATTATCTGGGGGAATTTCTGCTTTAATAACAGGAAAATAAGCCCTGGTAAGCCATGTGCTGGGTCTCAGCTTCTGCTTAGAAGTGACACATTTCCTGGCTGAAGTTAGTCATGTGGCCAAGCCAGACGTCAGTGGGGTGGGGAAGCCTCATTCCTCCTTCCCAGGAAATTGATTTGAACAGTAAAACAACCTCAGTTTCTCACTGAAATTCTGCGTAAAGTAAGAGCAAGCAGGCCAGGGAGATAGATAGTAGTAGGGAGAGAGATGATCTGGGGATTCATTCTGAGTCTGAGCTTTGTAATTTCCCCTCTGACTCAGCTGAATAGAAGCCACTTTTACGCATGTAGCCATTCTGGACTGGGTTCTGGGTAGTTCTTTATAGGGTGGGACATGTTACCTGATTTGTGGGACCCAGTGCCCCGTGAAAACATGGAGCCCCTTGTTCAAAAATCACGAAGAATTTCAAGACACTGACAGCAAAGCAGAAAACCACACACGGAGCATTTTTAAGTGCAGGGACTGTGCAGTTGTACAGGTTGCGCACCTGTGAAGCCGGGCTTGCTTATAGGTAACCTCTCCATGGCAACTGTTCAGAGATACCACATGTCAAACCTCCATTCCCTTCAAACCTCTGACCTGCTTCCCTTCAGTCTTCCTGTTTATCCATCAGATAGGAGACATATTCTCAAACCCAGGTCTTCAGACCTCCCAACATCTATTCTAGATGCTTTAAAATAAATGGAGTCATACAATGTATGATTCTTTGTTATTGACTTTTTTCACTTAACATAATGCTTTCAAGAATTATCCAGATTGTAGCATATATCAGTACTTTTTTTTTTTTAAATTGTCAAATAACATACCATGTGTGGCTGTACTACATTTTATTCGATGGGCATTTGGATTTGTTTCCACTTTTTGGCTATTAGGAATAATGTTTGTATGAATGTTTGTATGTTTTCACATGGACACGTTTTCATTTCTGTTGGGTATATACCTAGGAGTAGAATTGCTGGGTTAGACGGTAAGTCTATTTTAAAACTTTTGAGGAACCACCAGACTGTTTTCCAAAGTGGCTGCACCGTTTTCCATTCCTACAAGCAGTGTGTGAGAGTTCCAATTTCTCCACATCCTTGCCAACAATTGTTATGTCTTTTTTTTTTTTTTAAGATTTTATTTATTTGACAGAGAGCGAGAAAGGGAGAGAGAGAGAGAGAGACCATAAGCAGAGAGAGCAAACAGGCAGAGGGAGAAGCAGGCTCCCAGCTGAGCAAGAAGCCTGATGCGGGACTTGGTCCCAGGACCCCTGGATCATGACCTGAGCTGAAGGCAGATGCTTAATGACTGAGCCACCCAGGTGCCCCTCTTGTCTGTGTTTTTATTTCAGCCCTCCCTGTGGTTGTAAAATGGCATCCCACTGTGATTTTGCTTTGCATTTCCCTGTAGCTAATGATGTTAATCATCTTTTTACATGCTTATTAGCTATTTGTATATCTTCTTTGGAAAAATGTCCATTAAAATCCTTGGCCAATTTTTTAAAAAGATTTTATTTTTAAGTAATCTCTACACCCAACGTGGGACTTAAACTCATAGCCCTGAGATCAAGAGTTGAACCAACTGAGCCAGCCAGGTACCCCTTCCTTTGCCAATTTTTAAGTGGGTTATTTGTCTTTTTATTATTGAGTTATAATAATTATTTATATATTGTAGACGCCGTAAGTTCCTTATCAGGTATATGGTTGCAAACATTTTCTCCTATTCTGTGGGTTGTCTTCTCACTTTCTTGATTGTCTTCTTTGGAGCACAGTTTTCAATTTCAATAAAGTCCAATATATCTGTTTTTTGTCATTGCTGCTTGTGATTTTTGGTGTTGTATTTAAGAAATTGTTGCTTAGTCCAAGGTCATGAAGACTTATGGCTATGTTTTCTTTGGAAGTTTCATAGTTTTAGCTCTGACATTTAAGTCTTGGTCTGTTGTGAGTTAATTTTTCTCTGTGGTGTGAGATAGGGATTCAACCTACTTTCTTTGCGTGCGGATATTCAGTTGTCCTCACATTGGTTGAAAAGATTTTTCTTTTCCCATTGAACTGTCTTGGCACTCTTGCCAAAAGTTTTCAGCCATTATTTCTTTGCATTATTTTCCCCTTCTAGTAATCCCATTTTGTATATTTTAGCGTGCCTAATGGTGTCCCACATTTCTCTGAGGTTCTGTTCATTTACTTCATTGTTTTTTCTCTCTGTTCTTTGGATTATATAGTTTCTATCAACATATCTTCAAATTTATGGATTCTTTCTTCTGTCAGTTGAGATCTATTGTTGGATCCCTCTAGTGCATTTTTTCATATCAGCTATTACACCTTTCAACCTCAGATTTTCCATTTGGTTCTTTTATTTATTTATTTTATTTATTTATTTATTTTTAAAGATTTTATTTATTTACTTTTTACAGAGAGAAATCACAAATAGATGGAGAGGCAGGCAGAGAGAGAGAGAGAGGGAAGCAGGCTCCCTGCTGAGCAGAGAGCCCGATGCGGGGCTCGATCCCAGGACCCTGAGATCACGACCTGAGCCGAAGGCAGCGGCTTAACCCACTGAGCCACCCAGGCGTCCCCATTTGGTTCTTTTAAAACAATATGTATAATCTCTATCACTTTATTGATAATCTTTTGATGGAACACTGTATCACCATCTTTTACTTCTTTAAGCATGATTCCCTTTACTTCTCTGAATATACTTATAAGGGCTGTTTTGAAGTCTGTTACATCTGACATCTGGGCTATCTCACAGATGGCTTCTGCTGCTGCTTTCCCTCCCCCTGACCCAACCCCTTTGCATGGGCTGTACTTTTTAGTTTCTTTGCCTGTCTTGTAATTTTTTTCTTGAAATCTGGACATTTTAGGTGATGATATATTGTAGAAATTCTGGAGACTGATATTCTCTCCCTCCTTGATTTGTTTCTGTTGTTGCACATGTGTTTGTTTAGTGACTCGGCTGAACTATTTTAGCAAATTATATTTCCACCTTAATACGAAGCCTCTGATGTTACTTCTCCCAGAGTGAGACATGCACACAGTCACCCTGGGATGGTGGGTCTTAGCAGGGCTCTCTTTGATGGTCTCTTTCTCCAAAATCCCGATTAACCTCCTTGCCTATGCTATTATCACATATAGCCCTTAGACTCCACTCGTTTTCTTCTGATTGCTCTATTATTGTTGTCAGTATTCTGGGGCCGTACACTGTTCTGCATTCCGACCCAATTAGATTTGGGCACCTTTGCAGAAGGAGCTTTAAAGGCAAGTCTTTGAGGTGTGTTCTGACCCAGGATGGCTTTTCTTTGCGGTCTCTTAACTGGATTCTTTCTGGTAAGCTAGCTGGACTGGGATTTAGCTTGCTGCTCTAATGGATCTACTCACTTCCTCTTCATTGCTTACCAACGAAATCTTCATTGCTTTTGTGAGCACTCTTAGGCTTGAAATTCCCCACACTGCATTTCAAATAAATTCAGCCCCTCTGGCAAGAGCTTTGGAGCTCTCCATTTGTATTAACTGCCTCTTTTCCTAGGTGAAGATTTCTGAACCATTTCTTCAGAGGTGAAGCCTGGGACAGTCACTGCTCTTGGATTGACCACCCTGATTTAGGAGCAGGGCACTGAGTGATGATGGCAGTCTCTAGTCTTCTCGGCTTGCTTCTCCTGGTGTAGAACCTCCATTCTACACCTGAGCTGGGGTGAGGGCAATTAGCACCCCCATATTCTTATCCTGCTGTGCCTGCAGTTATATCTCTGATCTGTGAGTGAGCACTAAGTGGAGGGAATGAGCCACTGATAGTTTGGCCACCTCTGCCAGGAGGTTAGCTTTTGCAACTTGGAGTTTGGGTAGTAGCCTGCCTTTTCCTGTGAACAACTCTAGCCTTTGACAGGGAACATAGAGAAGAGGGAGGCCCACTTTATTCACACAACCCACTCTGATTAGAGCTTCCATTGTCTTGTTGAGATGAACGGGGGAAGGAAGCTCAAATTACATCGAGTCTCCCTATACTTACTGAGATTTAGTTCTTAAATAAACGTTTCTTTGTGTGCTAGCCTTTCTTATGACAATTTCCAGAGACTTCTAGCGGTTGGGTGTAATGATTTTCCCCAGTGATGGTTCTTTCCTGAGGAGCGGGTTCCTGGCTCTCCAAACCCTGCCCATCCCGGAAGCCCTCCTTGGCTCTTCGGCAAGCTCACGTCTTGGCCATGAAAAAAATTCCGTCCTCCTCTATTTTTGCTTTCTCTTTCAAAGTTCGAGGAAAAGTTCTGTAGTTCCTCTTTACCAGCTTTCTCCTCAATCATTCGGAACAGATTTTCCAGGCCCACTGGTCCTGAAGGAGCAGCTTGGATCCCGAGGTCACCGGTGCCTCCTCATCTTGATGTTCGTCCAGTATTTGTCTCTCGTCTAACTTCCTCTCTCAGCAGCATCTCAAACTGCTGACTCTTCCCTCCTGTCTTCTCCTGGGTTCTGTGACTCGGCTCCCACTTGGATTGCCGTCTATGCCCATGGCTTCCTGTATTGGCTTGTTCTTCACTCCCAGCCATTAAAGGGGGTAGAGATCCTCAAGATTCCGGCATCGGCTCCATCTTAGTTACTGATTGTTGGGAAACAGATCACCCCCAAATCTGGTAGCTTAGAAAACAAACATTTATTATCCCATGGTTTCTCTGGGTCAGGAATCTGGCTGCGGCTTTACTAGATGTCTCTGGAGTAAAGTCTCCCAAGGCTGCAGTTAAGGTGTTGGCCAGAGCTGAAGAGCATTCTGAAAGCTTGACCAGGACTGTAGAATAGAATCTGCTTTCAATCTCCCTCATGTGCTTATTGGCAGGATTCATTTTTTTCACAGGTTGGATGTTGGATTAAGGGTCTTAGCCCCTCCCCAGCTATTGGCCAGAGGCCTCCTTCAGGTCTTTGCCATGTGGATCTATACATAAGGAAGCTTACAACATGGTGGTTGACTTCCCTCAGAGCAAGTGATTGAGAGGACATCCAAGATGGAAACAGTCTTTTGATGACCTGATTTGGAAGTGACATCCCATCCCTTTCCCCATATTCTATTTTTTAGAAGCAATTCACTAGGTCTAGCTCACGTTCAAGGGGAGTTGCACAAGGGCATAGATCCAGGAGGTGGGGATGACTGGGCGCCCTAAGAAGCTCCCTCCCTCAGGCTTCATTCTCTTCTCACTCTCTCCCCCTTTTCTAGACCACTTCAGACACAATGAGACTTTCATTACCAACCACAAAGAAGAGGGAGATGATTTTCAGTCCACGCCTTCCCTCTGACTTCCAGGCTTATATCTCGTTTTCCATTTCACTCAGATCTCTGAAAGGCTGCTCAAAAACAAAATGTCCAAAACTGGACTCAAGGGTTTTCCCCAACCTGGTCTTCCTATATGTTAGTTAGGGCACAGTGAAGCTGTGAGACAAGACAGTGTGTGGCTCAGCTCTCCTCCACGAGGTGGCCAGCTCTTCTGCCATTCCTCCACATCCTGTCTTCATGCACATATTCAATGCTGGCTCACTAGCCCCCTGCTCCTGTTCCGGGAAGTGAAGAGTAAGCAATGTCCGCTTTGAAGGCTGTGACCCAGGGAAAGTACATATCACTTCTACCCATACCCTGTGGGCAGTTAGAGAGTCAACTGTAGAGAGGGAGGCTGGACATGCCAGTCTCTGGTCATGCATCTGTGACCCCAGTTAATACATGGGGGGGGGTCATATTACTGCCTAGATTGGGTTCCCCTCGGGGTGACATCTGAGGCAGGGGGCTTCTGTGCTCTTATTTTATTAGGGAACCAATTCCCAGGGGAGTAAGTTACAAGGGGAGTGGCATAGGAAGGAGGGAGAGATAAGATAAGTTTGCATATTATGGACTGGCCAATGGATAGGACGACTGCAGTAAATTGTATAAACGGCCCCTGAGGGTCAGCCGTCTGGGAGAGAATGCAGGATGGATTTCTCCACTGGCTTGTTTTCCATTGGTCAGTAGTTCATCCCCTGGGGTGCTAATGCTCTTGCTTTTCTGAGCTGGCATGTCTGCAAGGACATGGGCACCAGAAGCTCCGGGGGGGGGGGGGTGGTCAGTAGGCACAGCATGAGCCAGAGACGAGGATCCACCGGATTACCTGCTTCAGGTTCCTCAGTGCCTTTGCAGATCGGGGACAAGGACAGAGGAGCCTGAGAGGATCTGACCCTGACAGGACTCCCGTGCCATCTCTAAATAGAGAAGGAGAAAATAGATATCAGGGTTCACTTACCACTTCCTACCACACCCCGTTTCTATGAGTGACGCCCTATTCATTTAGTTCCAGCAAGCGAGAAACCCAAGACACACCCTGACATCTCCTTTCTCCTTATACCTAGATCCAATCCAAAATATCTCTGAAATCTGGTCACTTCTCTCCATTTTGACTACCACATCTTAATCAAAGCTTCTATCATCTCTTGAGGGAACAAATGTCTTCTAACTAAACGCTTATCCTTCTTCATATCCATTCTCTACACACAGCCAGAATAGCTTTTCTGTAACACCAACTGGATATTGTCACCATGGCCTACTAATTAAAATCTTTCACTGCTCTCCATTTCTTGAAGGATAAAGGCAAAACTCCTCAAGGTGGCCCACAAAGCCTCATGTGGCCTGGCCCTTTGCCTCCTCTTGCAACAGAGACTCCATTGTCCTCACCCACCTACTTTTGGCCTTAGCTTTCCCAAGCTCTAGCTGCCTCAGGACCTTTGTACATGCTCTGCCCAAGGTTTGCTGTAATTGTTCATCATCCTTTTCTCCTACCTGCCTTTTCATCTTGAAGCTCTCAGGGCAGTGATCATTTCTTCAAGGGGAGTATTTCTTGATTTTCCTAACTAGGTCAAACCCTTGTGTACATGTCCACTTCTGGATTCTTCAATAGGCAGACTAGGTATGTATTTTGTATTTCAGGCACTAATGAAACAGTGTTACTCCCAATTTTTCTCAACATGTTATTTGACTTTTCACAAATAAAATAACATCAAGGAAGTCTTCGTGGGCAAGACAAGACTTTTTGGGGATTTCATTATACTTGTCTTTTTGTTGTTTGTTTTAATTTTAAATTGGTTGTGGGGGAGGTCATAGTCTTTTTAATACTTGGAGCCTCTAAGCGTCAGACCCTAAAGCTCTGGCTGTGGATATGACTTTCTTTCATTGCTTTCTACTGCTAATGCTTAACTTTTCATCATGTCAGTTAGCAGATGCTGGTCTTCCCCATTACTTTTTGTTTATCAAAGGTAGAAGGCTAGGTAGGGTTTGGGCTCACCACTGAGCTTAGCACGGGGTCCCTACCCAGGAAAAATCACTCTTTAAGTGAGTGAGTCTCAGGAGCCTGGAGCTCTCATGCTGGTGTGGCCACTGAATGGCTCTGTCCCCTCCTCTCTGTGTCCAAGTTCATCTGTCTTATCACAGCAGCTCCTGCCTGAGATATAGGAAAATCTTTCCCAGAAAGAGAAAGAGGAAAAGAGAAAAAGCACACATACACATTAAAAAAAAAATTATATTCAGTTAAATTCCTATGAAGCCCCCAGGGTCCCAGGGCTAAGATTGCCAAGATAGCTTGGCAGGGTTCTGAATGAGGAGTATTTGTGTATTCACACTTCTTGCTCAAGCCCTCAATTTGTGTGTCCATCTTTCGTCCATGCTAAAATCTGTGGGGGTAGCGGGAGACATTTCAGTGCAAAGTCCATTGAGTTAAAGGCTCAGACAAGAAATTCTCAACCAGTCTTAAGCGGACGGCTAAGTGAGCGAAGTGGAGGTTGCGGTTGTTGTCATGTAAGTGACCACAAGGTGGCGCTGGGTGCTCAGCAATGAGAGTCCTGTCTCCAGGGACTTCAGGACCAACTTTTCCCCTATCAGTTGTCAGTTTATTTTAAAAAAGTTTCCTTAGTCTTTTTCTAGTCCATAATTTTCTTTAATAAAAGAGTTACACTTTCCCCTTTTATGTGTCTTTGCACAGTGACGTGCTTGAGGAAGTCATGAATAACCCTGAGGATGATTCAGTGTGTCTGGTTTTCACCCAAAGTGGAAATGACAAGAGCATCTCTTTTCCTACGTGAGTGTCATAATGTGATATGGGGTGATTACAGCTCAGTGTAACTACACTTCAGGAAATAACATGTAGCTCAAAACACTGTGGTGGGTGTAAAGATCTAGTGCTTGATTCTCCAGGACACTGGGCTCCTGAGCTAGCTGGGTGCTAGGATCCGCTCAGCCTCAGAATCACCAGCTGGTTGGACTGTGGGTAAGTCCCCTGTGCTAACGATTCTTAGCACAGCCCCACAGCTGGAAGAATCTGGGGTTGGCAATTCCAGATGCCATGGGAACCCAGGAGAAGGAGAGGTCTGGCTACCTTAGCCACCCCGGGGACTCTGCTCACGGGGTCTTTGCCTCCAAGGGAGGGCCCAGAAGCCAGTGCTGAGAATCAGGCTCAGGGGAGGTCAAGACCGAGTACCAGCTCGTCCCCACCAGATGTCAGCATCTCCCAGGTCAGAAGCACACAGCAGATCCCAGCCTGGCCAGGGTGTAGCTTGGGAGGCAGCTCTGTGCCCTGGTCTGGTAGTGACACTGATGTCCAGTGCTTATTTCCATCTCCCCGACCACTCCTAGTCCCTGAGCAGTCCTAGGGGCAAGAGATGCTGTAGTAACTGCCTCATGTCTCCTTGGCAAAGGCCCATGGCCATCGGACACCTGTGGTACTCGGGGCGTCCTCGGGGTCCTGGGTAACCCCTCCACCGAGCTCCGCGGCACACAGCGGCAGCCTCTCCGCACTCACACCAAGCTGGGGACTGTCCCACTGGCTGCTATCAAAATGTTAGGCAGGCAGAGCAGACAATGTTCATACCTCAAGAAACTAAAATAGAACGTTTTAAAGAACAAGAAAAAAATATGACTTCACAGATTGTTCAGGATGATGAACTATATACCAGGGGAGCCAGCCATCCTGGGTTTGAAGTCTCCTTCCAAGACTTAGAAATCAGGGGACTTGGCCAAGATTCTCCATATCTTTGTGCCTCAATTTCTGCATTTGTAAGCTGGGAATACTATCGTTCCTATTTATTTTCATGGACCCTTCCAGTCCCGTCAGGTGATTGCGAGAATAAGATCACTGTAATCAGCAATGTTTGCTGAGCAATTCTCTCTGCCAGGCATGGACCTGGTATTTTTCTCTAGTATCTCATAGTTCTGACCACTGCAAGTGTGTTGTTACCCCACTGTATAGTTAATGAAACCAAGGCTCAGAGAGCTAGAGTAGCAGAATGAGGATTTGAAAGCAGGCACTTTGCCCTCAGGGTTAACTCATGTAATCAGCGCAAAGCACGTTTGCAGGTCTTGCAAATTATTTTGTTGCTGTCATGACCTTGTGGACTCCCATGAGCCCTGATGGCAGCCCTCTGTCTCCTCTCTGTTGCTTGTAAGCCAAATGCTCCTGAGCTAGTGAGGTAAGTTTCCGAACCTTGATTTACTGACCTGTAAAATGGAAATCGTGATAGAAGTTACCTGATGAATTTTTAATGAAATTAAAAAATTTTTCTTAATGAAAATCACACTGAGGAAAGTGTTTAGAAGCGCTTCTGTGGTGCCTGACAACGTCACCCATGAGGATGTGAAAAGAGTTCACCTAGTCCTAGAAGTCATGTTAGCTTGGCATCCTAGCTCAGGAAGAAGAGAAATCACATCCCTCTTGGATGGTGCCATTTGAGGAAAAAAAAAAAAAAAAATCCCAGCCTTCCCCTTAATACAGAACTTCAGTCTGGACAACGGCATTTACTTCCCCTTCCTAACCTACCCCCGAGGTGCCTCTGGAGTGGGCGTCTTAAAGGGTAGAGCTGGTCCTTTAGCGCTGTCCAACAGGAACATAATCCCAATAGTCACATTAATAAAGCAAAAGAAACAGGTAAAATTCATTTGAGTCATGTATTTCATTTACCCCAATGTATTCAAAACATTATCATTTGGACGTGTAATCAATATAAAGAATTACGAATGAGATGTCTTCCGTCTTCTCTCTGTGTGGAGTCTTTGCAGCCGGCATGTTATTTTATACCCGGAGCTCTTCTTCTCTGGCCCTGACCACGTTTCAAGGGCTCGGGGGCACCTTTGCTGAGTGGCCAATACACGGGACAGTGCAGGTCGAGCTTCTCTGTGTCACTTTATTTATTTATTTTAAAGATTTAATTAATTAATTTGTCAGAGAGAGAGCACACAAGCAGCAGGAGCAGCAGAGGGAGAGGGAGAAGCAGGCTCCCCGCTGAACAGGGAGCCTGATGTGGGATTTGATCCCAGGACCCTGGGATCATGACCTGAGCCAAAGGCAGATGCTTAACTGACTGAGGCCCCCAGGTGTCCCTCTGTGTCACTTTAACGGCAACAAGATGGAGCTTGGCTTTTCTGGCTCTATCTAACTGTAGCCCCCAGAGGTTTTGCAGAGACGCAAAATGAAAGGAAACAAACAAACCAAAACAACTTTGTTTTGCCTCTGCATCTTTGCTGCGTCTTTCTGCCTGCGTGGCAACCCCCTACCCCTACCACTTTACCTCGTGTTGAAGCCTCACAGCAACCCCATAAGGTAGATACTATAACAACGTCCATTTTATAGATGAGAAAAGCGAGGCTTGAAATGGCTCCTTTACCCATGGCAACGTGACTGGTAGGCAGCAGCACTGTGGTCTGAACCCCTGTGCTCTGTTGGCACATGGCGCTGTTGGAATGAGCAGTGTTGTACCCATGTGGAGCGGGGATGGGCTCCCCGGGGCAGGAGTGAGTGTCTGGTCAGCAGAGGTGTTCAAGAAGCCGTGGTGGGCCCTTAGACTGGGGTGTAATCGAGGAGATTCCCGGGCTGGATTGGAGCCGGGAGGCAGGTGGGTTGCTCTTTGCAGTCCTGGGGGTCCAGGAGGTCTTCCTTTTCCCCTGGGCAGCCGGGATGGGGAGCCATTGTCTGCAGTGCCCACTCTGGCCCCAGGGCGGAGGGCTTGACTTCCTCCTCCAGTGCAGTCGGGGTGGGTCGCGGGGGGCCTTCCCCAAGCTCCAGAGCCCTGGTGCAGCCGATGGGCTGTTTGGCGTTGGTCTTCTCCCCTGGAGGGCCTGGCTCCACATCCTCCCATTGTCCGTCCTGATACAGGACCTCATTAATTTAGACTCACTGTAAATATTTTTGGAAACACCCTGTTGCTCTCCTGAAGACTGGAGAGGCCTTGGTGTGAGCGGGGGCCCGGGGCCTGTCCACCTCTTCCTGAACTCCTTCCGGCCTCCACTCTGTTTCCTGCCCTAGCTGCCTCCTGTCCAGGCCCTCCTGTCAGGCTAACAAAGGCGAGTGAGTTCCAAGGAGACAGGCGTCCTTGGGACTTGATCTTTAGGGATGGGAGGGGAAGACTGAGTGGCACGGGGGACCGTGGGTCTGACCCGGTGGGGACACCTGGAGGAGCTCCCTTGTCCCCCTCAGGCCTCCCTTTGCTCATCAGCAAAGCCGAGTGTATGGGACGGAGGACTGGCCGCACAGCAGAGCCCACTGGCCAAGCTCTCCCTTCTCCCTGAGCAGTGCGTTGTCATTTTGGAAGGATTCTGTTTATCTAGTCCTCCCTGTGAAATAATCATTAATTCATATTCTCAGTTCTTATTCATCAAAGACCTCCTGAGTACCAGGGAGGAGGAACCAGAGCCACCAAAGTGGGTTGTGAAAATCCAAGCTCGGGGGAGCCTTGACATTTAAGGAGGGTTGTTTGATAACGGGCCGGGAGGGGGGGGGGTGCGCCATTTCCAAAAGGTTTCATGAAATGCTGAGGCTGCCCCTGCCCCCCTGAGACCCCCTTGCCCCCCACCCCACTACTGTCTTCTAGGGCTTCAGCTTGGGTGAGGCGGGTCAATGGCTTGAGAAAGGGTCCCCACACATTTACTAGAGGCCCAACTTTGTGTTAAATAATGGGGGGGGGTAATGTCAGGTGGGGGGTGAGGGGGTGGCTGAGGGGAATCACAGCCTAATAAATGACCCATGAGTGGGGACTTGGTGCCACAGCAGGGAGAACGGATTCTGATCTCATTTTGCCTCCCTGTTCTGACCCTGTTAGCAAGAAATCCACTTTTCCAACCACCTCTGGGAGCCACCGCCACAGGTCCCAGAATCTCCAGCTGGATCCATGCCCTCCTGTACGGACAGGGACCCTGAGGCTCAGAGAGGGCAGAGCCTGGTGCTGGGTCACAGGCAAGGTGGTCATTCAATTTTAGCTAGAAGGTCAGCCGCGCCAAGAAGACCCTCTTCTGGAGACCCACCCTGCCGGTCACTCTCCACTCCATGCAGCTCTCCTCATTATCGGAGTTCCTCAAGCCTGTTTTGCAATCGGCTCTTTGGGCTCTTCTCCGCCTCTAGAAGGCATGTGCTGGAGATCAGGGATGTGGTCTGAGCTGCCCGCACAATTCGGTGTGCGCCACGTGCCTCGGCTGGAGTCTGGCTTATACTAGCTGCTCATTAAATATTTGCTGAGTGAATGAATTAGTAGCCAAGATGGGACTGGAACTTATATGGTCTGGTGCTTGGGCCAGCAGGCTTTCCTGCATTTGCTGTCCCCGGAGCCCGGGGTGTCCTCTGTGTTTGGAGAGCGCCTGGGAGTTTGAAGTGGCACCAAATGGCCAGGGGAGAAGGAAGGGGCTGCTGAGGGGCTGAGGGGGGGGGGGGTCTGCTTTAATTGTCAGAGGCAGCTGGCCATTTGGTTTTGCTCAGATAAACTGCTAAGATAGGGCTTGTGAGTGAGTGTGTGTGTGTGTGTGTGTGTGTGCGTGTGTGAGTGTGCACAGGGCTGGGATGGGGAAGGGGTTGTTGTGTGGCTGAAGAAAGGGGAGAGGAATCCCTGAGTGGGCTGGGCAGCCCAGCTTCATCCCCATCCCGGTCCTCCCCCTCCTTCCCCACAGATAACACCACCAGCTGTTCAGGACACAGCTGTGCTTTCTCTGGGGAAGGGGAGAAAAGGGCCCCGTGGCCCTGGGTGAGTTCAAAGCAGAGCTGTGAAGTGAGGGGGCTGGAGGGGGTGCTGGAGGAGGAGGTGAGAAGTCAGCAAGAGGCAGAGAAAGACAGCTTGCGCTTTGATGTCCCCCACCCAGAGCCTGGGGCAAGGTCCGGGCAGGTCTCGGCAGACCCTGGGCTTTGGGCTTTCTCCCTCACCCCAAGCCCTTAGAGAGATCCAATTAACCACTCTTTCCTGTCCCTCCAAGGAGGAGGCCCATCCAGTCCCTGAGCCCAGCACACAGCAGCTCGCGGAAGCACACTCGCACCCCACAGCCTACGCTAGCCTGGCCGTGAGCTCACACAGCCACACACACAGTCCCGGGCATGGGGCCGAGGCAGGCTCGCTTTCTAGGCCAGGAGCCAGCCCAGGGCTGGGATGGGTGACGGCGACTGATTCACTGGCTGCAGAGGTCCCCATCAGTCCGGGCTGTCCCCAGAGGGACCCGCAGCTGGTCTGGGGCGCTGATCTGACAGGAGCTGTTCACGCCAGACTCCTCACAATATCCTGAAGAAATGACTGGGGAGAGCGCAGAGTCCCTGGGGCAACTGGGTCGGCCTCTCCAGGGCAGGCCAGCCTGGGGGACACTGGCCAACAGCCCTGCCCCAGCTGCCGGCTTGCCAGATGGCTCAGGGCCGATTATCCTGGATCAATGCAGCAAAGAGGTGCCCTTCTGAGCGCAGAAGGAGTGGCCCTGGAGTGAAGACCCGGCCTTTCCCGTCTTCTCCTGAGTGTGTTTCCTACAGTTTTAATTCAACAGGCCTTTGCCAGGCTCCGGCTTGAGTGGGGGAGGGGTGGTGCCCAAATGAAAACAGGTGTCTGCCCAGGTGTGCTCTGTCTGGTGAGGAATTCCTTCAGAGCCCTGGAGGCACATAACATCAGGCTTTAGCTATGGCTCCTCTTGACTAAGCTTATCTTCTGTGTGGGATGGACAGGGGTCTTGGGTGCCAGGCCAGGAGGCGAGGCTGGCTGATTCTATGATTTCTGGCTACCACTGGGCAGGAGGTCAGATCTTATCTGCGCTTCACCCAGTCCAGCCCTAACCAGTAGCCCTCTCCCAGGCTTGGCCCCCAGTTCCCTTCCATTTCAACAAGTCTGGTTCCCCTGGTGAGATGAACCACTTCTTACCCCCTCAGAGACAGAGAGCCTAGCGGCCAGAGGACTAAAGAGATGGGCCCATAAAGGGACTCTCTACATGGCTCAGGATCCAAGTGGGAATGGCTGTGGGGGGGGGGGGGTGCGGGGGAGACCTGATTTTGGGAATGCTCCAAGCTCACTGGCTTCCCTTCTATGTTTCTAGCTGCAAAGGGCCCTGTTTCCTGCATCTTTCTGGGAGAATGAGAAAAGATCTGGATTACCCGGGTGTCTGGCACTTGGCCTTTATCCTGCAATGTTTCAAGCGAGCAATTTAATACATAATAGCTACCATCAATTATGACCTGACCGAGGCGAACTGGTTCCTACACACCTCTCAGGTCCCTTTTGATAGGTCAAGGTTGAGGTAATCCGACAAGGGTAATCACTTTCACCCAAGTTTACGGACGGATTAATGAAAGGCTTTCTGCCACCTGCCTAGACTTCTATTAGACAAACATGCCGGAGCAAGCATGTCCCAGACTGTCTGCTGGGTCCTGTTAGCTTTCTGGAATCCTCTTTGGGAATGGCTGGCCACAGGGCAGTTTCTGGATCGAGTTATGGTGCCAACCCCAAGGGCACAGACATTCCTAGCCAGAGTTCTCATAACCTGTTCCATCAGGGACAGGGGTGGGGTGGGGTGGGGAGGATCTATAAAATATTTTAGTCCATCTTTTATAAAAATTTCGCTCAAGAGAGCTTATTTTAGAATAAATTACAGGTATCTTAGTGCTATCCTACATTTCTGTAACGCTCAGAAGGTGAAAAACCCCCAACCTAAAAAGGGTTGGGGGAGAGGAGAAGTTTGAGGGTGAGCCCATGTGCTCAAATTCTGGCTCTGACAATGACTGGCTGAGTGACCTTGGCCAAGTTATTTCACTTCCCCGTGTCTTCATTTCCTTATCCGTAAGTGGAGATTAGTAAGAGTGCAAGTCATTGTTCCAACTGAAAGGGATAGTAAGGACATACAGAATGTAGAACACTCTCAACCAGGTCCTTGTGGGTATTTGAGTTTGGGGCCCTGGCTTAAAAACCCCTGCAGAAGGTTTTCTGAACAACCCTCCTTGGAGACCAGGAATTCTGGTTTTAGAAGCCCTTTGCTTTGGATGGGGCCATGATTTATGTGCTGATTTTGTCCCGTCGTATCCCTGCTCAACTTTAGACGGACTTCTCCACTCTTGGGGGTTATATTTAAAAATCATGTCTTGTGTACCTTCCCTCTTTCCTGCCCAGAGCTCCTGGAAAGATGAGCAGACAGGGCAAAGTGAGTGTGTGGGCGACTGTACCCACAGCAGCCCCTCAGTGACCACCCCTTTCTCTGCCCCCTCCCCTGGCTGCATGGTCTCCTAGAGACATGGTCCCCAAAGACTGAAATGCACCTAGGTCCTTAGCGCATATGACCCCTTCTTTTCAGTCACCCCCCAGCTCACCCATCTGTTTTACTCACTCAATCATTTAGTGATCACCTATCATCCGGCAAGCCCTGTTAGGTGCTTGGAGAAGAAGAAAAACAAACAAGAGAATTGTAACGAGATCCATCCTGTGACTTTAAGCAGGACATTTACCTCCTTAGGCCTCAGTTTCCCCACAGACTTCATGACTTTTGTCTGGGCTTTCTTTCTCCTGGGACTCTGTCCTCAACCCTCTAAAACTTCGTAGGCTGTCTGCAAACCGCAGTCGGCCAACAGCTTATGAATTGTAGAGAAATCCCCTTAACTGTGTCTGTAAACCATAAATGTTCCCAAAGGGGGGGTCAAAGTGCAGGAGTCAAGGATGGTGACTGTGAGGGGAAGAGTGAAGTCTGGTCTGGGTGGGGGGGGGGGGGGGGGGGGGGGGGAGGGGGGGGGGGGGGCGTGCTCCAGAGGCCGGAGGAAGCCAGGCCTAGAGGCTGGGGAATGGGTGGGTGGTAGCCAGAGGGTGAAGGCGGGGCCAGGAGGAGAGCAGGCTGCTGCGAACCCCAGATAATCTTCTGCCCAGCACGCAGGGCTCAGTGTGGTCCACTTGCCCAGGGAGAAGAAGGAGGGGAAAAAAAAAAAAGTGGGCTGTAACTTAAAGATCTTAAGACTTCCAAGTGAGGGGTTGGTCTGGAGGTGGGAGGGGGGAGTGACCAGACAAGGAGGAGACAGAGACTCAGGAGGGTGCAAGGAAGTGTCCTAGCTGAGGCCAGGACAAGGCAGGAGAGGGTGGAGGGAAGTCTGCGGGAGCAGGCATCCTCCAGAATCCGGCCGGCCGCAGCTCCTGCCGCTCGCTCGCTGGCCGGGAAGGGCTCTGGACACCCTCAGCCCTTCTCGCCTGCCCTCTGAGGCTCAGGCCAGGCCAGCCGCTCGGGGCCCTTGCTGAGTTGGTGCCACAGCCACAGAGCTGGGACCCCAAGGACCCCCTGCCCGTCTTCTCTCCAATGCCCAGCATGGAGGAGGCTGGCGATTTCGACAACTACTATGGGGCAGACAACCAGTCTGAGTGCGAGTACTCGGACTGGAAGTCCTCGGGGGCCCTCATCCCCGCCATCTACTTGCTGGTCTTCCTCCTGGGCACCACGGGCAATGGGCTGGTGCTCTGGACCGTGTTCCGCAGCAGCCGCGAGAAGAGACGCTCGGCCGACATCTTCATCGCCAGCCTGGCCGTGGCGGACCTGACTTTCGTGGTGACCCTGCCGCTGTGGGCCACGTACACGTACCGGGACTACGACTGGCCCTTCGGCACCTTCGCGTGTAAGCTCAGCAGCTACGTGATCTTCGTCAACATGTACGCCAGCGTCTTCTGCCTCACCGGGCTCAGCTTCGACCGCTACCTGGCCATCGTGAGGCCCGTGGCCAACGCTCGGCTGAGGCTGCGGGTCAGCGGGGCGGCGGCCACGGCGGGCCTGTGGGTACTGGCCGCGCTCCTGGCCGTGCCGGTCATGGTGTTCCGCTCCACCGGGGACCTGGAGAACACCACGAGGGTGCAGTGCTACATGGACTACTCCATGGTGGCCGCCTCCAGCTCGGAGTGGGCCTGGGAGGTGGGCCTGGGGGTCTCGTCCACCGCCGTGGGCTTCGTGGTCCCCTTCACCATCATGCTGACCTGCTACTTCTTCATCGCGCAAACCATCGCCGGCCACTTCCGCAAGGAGCGCATCGAGGGCCTGCGGAAGCGGCGCCGGCTGCTCAGCATCATCGTGGTGCTGGTGGTGACCTTCGCGCTCTGCTGGATGCCCTACCACCTGGTGAAGACGCTCTACATGCTGGGCAGCCTGCTGCACTGGCCCTGCGACTTCGACATCTTCCTCATGAACGTCTTCCCCTACTGCACCTGCATCAGCTACGTCAACAGCTGCCTCAACCCCTTCCTCTACGCCTTCTTCGACCCGCGCTTCCGCCAAGCCTGCACCTCCATGCTGTGCTGCGGCCGGAGCAGGTGCCGGGGCGCCTCGCACAGCAGCAGCGGCGAGAAGTCGGCCAGCTACTCTTCCGGCCACAGCCAGGGGCCCGGCCCCAATTCCGGAAAGGGTGGAGAGCAGATGAACGAGAAGTCCATCCCCTACAGCCAAGAGACACTCGTGGTTGACTAGGGCTGGGGGGATCAGAGAGGAGCCCGGTGCCCTCCGCCCCACCCTGGCCTCTGCCCTTGCTCTCTGAAAGTCAGGTAGCATGATAGCACCTTCTCCCTTGCATTTGACCCTTTTCCTCGCTCCCTGCCTCCCTGCCCCCCTGGTCCTCCTTCCTCCTTGAGTTTTGTGGTTTAGTGGAAGGAGACTGAGTCCGGCGGACTCGCGCTGGCGCTGGGCCACTCGGTATCTGTGAGAGGGACTTTGCTCCAGTCTCTTAACCCCCTGGAGCCTCAGTTTCCCCATTTGTATAAAACAGGGGAGGTCAGCCTGGCTCAACTGAAATGTGTTGCCCCCACTCTTTTTCTTGGATCTCCAGCTTTTTCTTTTCCCTCCTTTCTTCTAATGTTCTCTCCCCTCTCCCTGCCCCTGCTTTGCCCTCTTAGCTGCACTTTCTGCTCCGAATCCTTACCTACTGGCTCCAACCCCCTCTCCTGGAGCACATCCCCTCCCTCAATCCCTTCTTTCTCCCCTGTTCGCTTCCTGGTTGTGTAGGGCTCCTAAGGGTTAAGAATCCTGAAGCTTGCACACATGGCCCTGGCCCCAGCTCTGTTGGGCTCCCTGGAGTGCAGCGGGGGACCTCGGCGGCGCGGGCGGGCAGCTGGTGAGGGAGGGCTGGTGTCAGCCAAGTTAGCTCCACGCTCTGCAGCTGGGAGCTGCGGAACTTTCCTGCAAACTGGATCAGTTCACTTTCAGGCACTAAGGATTCCAGAAGGGGTCTCCCCTCTTGCAGCCCCTCCCAGAAGCCAATTAGATGAGCTTTTTGCAGATTTCCTCAGACCCTCTCTTCAGCCTCTGTTCCCTGCGTCCATCGGAAGGCTGTGGGGTTGGTGCTGGGACGGCTGGCTCCTTGGAGTCATAGAGGAGTGGGGAGTTGGGAAGGGAACGCCGGGGAAGAAGGGAGTCTGTATTTAGTCTACATGCTGCTTGGCTTCCCTCTCCGATTCCTCATCCCTCTAGCCCCTACAGGCCTCCACACCACGCCTGGCGTCCCCAGCCAGGACACTTTTCTTGAGCACTGGTGCATCTGGGTGCCAAGATTTATGTGTGTGTGCATGCATGTGTGTGTGCGTGTGTGTGTGTGTGTGTGTACATGGAAGAGCGTCACGCGTCATTTGGGTGAACTACCCCCCTACTGTCTACCGCTTCGCCACTCTTCACACAATATCCTTGGGGGGAGGGAGGCATATTGAGGCAATAGAGAATAAAATGAGAATAAAATGAGTCCACCCCGCCCCCACTGGATTTGGGGGCCCTGACGGCAGGTCCGTGCTTTAAGAGAGAAGTCTATGCTAGTGCTGGGGGCCAGCCCCTCTGGGGAGATCTGTCCCCAAGGCCTGGGGACACTCAGTGTGCTGGGTCGCATCCTTCCTAGTTCCCTGAGGGAAGTAGGAGGTGGGTTAGAGCTTCCCGTGGCCCCTTCTCCACGCCTCCCCACCCTGCTCTGACTTGATGAGTGTGTTCCTTGCCATTCTCACTTTTCCAGGGTCTGTGGCGTTCTTGCCTGGGGTGAAAAGCGCCGGGTGGGTTTTTTCTCACCTCACCCTCAGGATCACCGTTGGCCTCTCCTGCTGGGCTGGGGGGCTGGGCACGGTGACCCTGAGCAGCTGCAGCAAGGCTGAGGGCCTGACGTCATGCCACCAGCGAGGCCTCAAGGACCAAATTGACGGCAGGCCTTTGTGAGCTGGGGGCAGGGTGTGTATATTCCAGGTTTTGTTCTTGGAGGACTCCGGACAGGACGTGAAGGACAAGATTTGCGCCATGGAGGCAGGAAGAGCCCGGCTTGGTGTCAATGGAGAGCTTGACCGTCCCTGGGATGGCGCCAGCTCTGGGAGCAGAGGAAGGAGGAGAAAGGAAGAGACCCCTTGCAGCTTAGTCTCCCTTTCACAGGCCAGAATCTTCCGTACACTCCCTTTCTCAGCCCAGGGCTCTCCTCAAAGTATGCGGTTAAAGCTGGAGGAAACATCTAGAAGATCTAGAAGGGACGAGGGTGCCCTTCGGAGGCCCTCATGGGGACCCCAGAGACCTCTTGCCTGGAACTCATTGGTTGTCCTGGACAGAGTGGGGAGGCTCCCTCACCCCCGACCAGCCCCTTCTTTGGAATGTCTCTGCTATTTTTTTTCTGACCCTCTTAGTCACTGCGGTTCATTCAATAAATCTGTTTTGTGTAACTGTTGTGTCCAAAGCCTCTGCTCACACAGACGTCTTGGGATGAGTTAAGGTCCCCCATTTGCAAGTGTTCCAGTGGGAGGTGGTGTGGGCTGAGGGAGCACAGGAGGAAAGTAGGAGCTAAGGGAAGTCAAGTGGGAAACTGGAAAGGGAGTGGGGGAGGCGGGCAGAACCCGGAGCGACAGACACAGCGCAGGGCACAGGTGGGGATGGAGACCAGGGGAGGCACAGGAAGTAAAGGCGGGGAGCAGGAGGCAGCTCAGTTTTTGTGTTCTGAGAACCTGTGGGACAAATGGGCACACGTTTTGGAGTCCAGAGCACAGGCATGTAGGAAAATGCTAGCATTCATTTATTCACCAATTCACTAATTCATTGTCCCTTGAGGAACCACTCAGTTTAGATAAGAAGTTCAGGTGCCTGGCCTTGGATCGGTGACCCTGAATGTCTGCAAACGCTCACTCCCGAGCGGTACCCCAGACCTAAGGAATCCGACTCTCCTGGGCTCACCCTGGGTGTTCTTAACTTCTAAAAGCTCCTCAGATGATTTCTGGGGGAGGCTAGGTTCGGGGATGTCCGCATCCACACAGATTCTGTGGGCAAATGAAGGTGGACACCAAGGAGGAGCGAGTCAGAGACAAGAGGAAACGGGGCTCTGGGTGGTTGTTGATTTGGAGGAGGAAGAGTCTGAAACCATCCTTGGGGGGAAACACTCAGTCCAGAGGTGCTCATCATCTCCCAAGCAGATTTCGGGTATAACCGTGTCAGTGGGTGTCACCAAAGCAACCACCACAGTAGAACAGACAAGACCGAGAGAGCCCATGGTTACTGTGATTCAGCGTGGTGTGTGCTAAGCACTTCTAAGCACTATCTCATTGAATCCTTGCAATGCTCTGAGTGGGGTATGTTCACCTCAGTTTGCCGAGAAGGAAGCCAAGGCTCAGAGATGTTAGTCACATACCTTGAGAAGGTTACACAGCCCGTACATGGAAGAACGAGGCCTGGGACAGCTGGGTCTGTCCACACCCGAAGCCTGAGCTCTTGGTCCCTGCCTTTCCCAAAGTACAAGAGAGGCGGTGCCGGGTACTGGGAGTGAAGCCCCCCGTGTAAGGTACTGGCCCACAAGGGGGGTGCTCAATGCACAGGGACTGGGTCAGGATGGGGAGAGAAATGGTGGGAAATGCATGAGAGAGAGAGAGACAGAGACAGAGAGATACATAGAGAGATACAGAGAAAGACACAGAGAGATAGAGAGACAGAGAGATAGATGGAGAGAGCAATGGAGACAAAGAGAGAAAGAGAGAGAGAGAGAGACAGACAGACAGAAAAAGAGACAGAGACAGAGAGAGACTGAGGGGAGAGACAGAGAATGTGGAGAGAGAGAGAGAGATAAGGAGAGTGAGGGGTTCAGTGGGGGGCGGCAGGGAGGGAGCTGGAGGACAGGGTGTCAGTGCTTGTTTTCAGTCTTTGGAAGCACACCAGGAAACCCAGCAGGAATTTACAACTGCAACAATGAGCTATTTGAGCCCCCCCCCTTTTTTACAGATGCTGTTAAAAAAAAAAAAAGCAAAAAAAACCACCCCAAAACCTTCACCAATCCTCCAGGGGAATTTGAGGTAAGTTATCCAAAAAGCTGTAATTTTGCAGAGCAGTTAATAACTCATCGTCCGCAATTTTCTTCAGGTCTTCACTCAGGCACCCAGCGTGCTTCCTCATCCGGTCCTTACTACTTCTGTGCCAGACAGAGTGGTGGATGCAGGATCAGACGGTGAACAGGACCCAGCAGGGTGCGGGCTGGTGGAGACCATGAGGGGGCGATTCTAAGCAGTAAGCTCTAAGAAGGGAGCATACCAGGTGTTCCGAGGGTTAATGGACACCGTGGAATGAGTCCAGGCAGGGTGTCAGGACAAGACCTCAGAGAGTGTGCCTGTGGGGGGCTGGTGCTGCTGGTGGTGGAAGGCTCTGTGCAGAGGAATTACCCACAAAAGAGAAGGAGCACAGCCCCTGTGAGGAACCAGAACGCCCCTCATCTGTGCTTTCTGCCACCTGCACCAGCTCTGGGACAGGAGCCAGGCAGAGGCACCGAGACAAACTTGTCCAGGTCCTAGAGACTGGATGACAGCAGATTGGGGCCTGGGACTATTGTCCAGGTCACTAGACACTGGGGCCAGGGATTTTTTGGGGAGGATGGCTTCCTGTCTCCCCCTGCCTGGGCTTGGACTGTTTCCTAAAGATATATGTTGGGGTCTCCTAGACAGAGGGTGGGAGTTCTGGTCCAATCACACTGTTCTTGTTGGAGGAAGCTACACGGGGCTGGTAGATCCCTTGGGAAGACTGTGCCAGGATGACATAGCATGACAGGACCCAGACGGGATGTCTGCCTTTCTCAGCTGATACCCCTCTGTCTGAACTCCAAGCCATTGGAAGCTTGTAGGGTCTGGTGCAGCTGGTGCAACTCTTGTGAATTATTGACCAAATGCTTCAGAGGTCCTTGAGAGCAATGCCAGAGACAGTTGTAAAATCAAGATGACAATAAAGGAGATTTAGAGACCCTGGGCTGACTGATTATAATGAGATTGCGAGAGTCTCAAGCAGTGGTCAGGGATTTATTCACTCAATAAACTTTTTGTTCAGTGCCTACTATGTGCCTGGATTGTCTCAGAAGCTGGAGATACTGAGATGAACCTGACATCATTCCTGTCTTCATGGAGCAACATGGAGAACCTTACCTTCCGTTGAGTAGGTGGTAGGTGAGTAATAGACAGTGGGAAAATGGCAGAGGTGGGACTAAAACTCATGCTTCCCACTGCCAGGCAAGAGCATGTCTCAGGGCTCCATGATTAGAAAAGAGAGAATGTCCTTCATCCAGAATCACCCAGAGTCCTGGGATGGAGCCCCGTGTCAGGCTCCCTGCTCATGGACAACCTTTTTCTCTCTCTCCCTCTGCCTCCCCTTTCCCCCGGCTTGTGTTCTCTATCTCAAATAAATAAATAAAATCTTTAAAAAAAAATCTTAAAAAAAAAAAAAAGAATATGTAGAGCAACTAGTGAGGGTCAGAAAAATGATGGACAGAAAAATGATAGCCAGGTAGAGGGAGGACCCAAAGGTGCTTGAGGATAATTATCCATATTTTTGTTATGACACCTTTTATTTTAGCTTTAGAAGAATTGTTAATATAATACAGAGAGTTCCCATATACTCCACATCCAGTTTCCTTTATTATTAGCATCTTACATTAGCATGACACTTTTGTCTCCATTCATGGACCATTCTTGATACATTATTCCTAACTAAATCTGAATTTTGTTTAGACTGCTTCATTTTTGACCTAATGTCCTTTTTCTGTTCTGAGGATCCCACTCAGGATACCTCGTGGCATGTAGCCATCATGTCTCCTGAGGCTCCTCTTGGCTGGGACAGTTCCTCAGACTTTGTTTTTGATAACCCTGATAGTTTTGAGGAATACTGATCCAGTATTTTGTTCCATGTACTTTTTAAATGAATATGTTTTTATTTCCCTATATCAGACCCATGCTAGGTGATAAGGACAGAGCAATAAATCATGTACGAGGGATTCCGGCTCTGTTGGAGTTTAATGGTGAATAATAGCATCATTGCAGGGGAAAGACAGGAGGCCATGGAGGCACACAGCCGTCTTCTGGTGTGCACCATGGAGTGACCACGGGCAGGCTGAGGTACGGGCTGAAGTCACAGGTTCATCTCTGGGTCTGTTAGGCTTACAATGTCCGGCATTGACTCCCGCCTTCAAAGCTAAGCCAGGACTTATTTTCTTGTCTGAGTAACTGCAAACCTGGCCATTTGAGAGAGACAATATTTGTGTTCAGTGGATATCTTGGCCAGGGCCATTTCGTACTTTATCATTTAGCCATGTGACACCTGTTTTGCCTACTCAAGGCTGCCTCCTATATGGACAGAGGATAATCAGAAATGGATTCCCCAAACCTGCTTGAACTACCTTTCTTGGCCAGCGTGCTGTTCCTCCTCTTCATGTCCCCAGGGCACTGGGACTTGGCCTCATGATGCTAGCTCTGTGTGCTGGTCTGTCTCTGCCCTATGGGTAGCTGCTCTAAAGTAGGGGCTGTGTTTACACATCTCTGTAAGCCCGGTGCCTGGAATATGGCAGGTGCTCAAAGGGTACTTGTTGGAATGATCGAACCACTGGATAAAGAAAGGGCAGGAAGTAAGGCAGAAAAAAAAAAAAAACCCAAACCCAAACCACTGATTTTTGGTTGATCAGTTGATCACTTTTAAAAGAGCTCGGTAAGATGAAGTCGAAGACTGGTGCCAGAAGAGATGAACTAGGATTGATGAGCACGAAGATTCCTAACCACTGACTCAGACCAAATAGCATCGTCCTCTTAGAGCTGTTGCTTGGGAACCGCAGAGTCAGAACCCAGGGGGCGCTTCTGAGATTCTTGTAAGTAGGACCCATCATGTTATAGCACCGAAATGCTTTGTTCAGTGTTTGTGCTGGGAACTGTCTTCAAGTCTCTCTGGCTGGATGGTGTTGTGCAAGGCTGGTTGGCTTCCTGGGGAAGTTATCAGGGAGCCAACTGGAGCCGACACTGAGTCAAACAGTTTCTGGGAATCTATGCCTGGACATTCACTGCTCATGGAGGAAGGACTCATGATGGTGGGGATGTACCGATTCAATGAACAATCAAATCTCAGACTTCCCGCTTTATAAAAATACTCAGGGGAAACTTCTCTTCCGGTCTCTGAGAAAATCTGGGCCAGATTTAAGGGCATCAGAGATTTGGCAAATTTTCTTCTGGGTCTGGAATATGTCCATAAGTTCAAGAAATCTTCCTGTCTGATGGGGATGAAGTGGCCTCTGGTCAGAGGAGTGAGCCAGACTTCACTCTAGATGGGCTGGGTCCAGTCTCTTTGGCAGAGAAAGGACTTTGGTAGCAGGGACAACAGTGATCCAGAGCTTGGGGACTGTCATCGCAAGGTGTCAGGATTGAAGAGCATGGATATAACCCCTGCCCTTAGGAAAAAGGATGAACCAATATGGTGATTAATTAGTTTCCGGGATGAAACCTGGAATCCCCTGTGTATACCATATACTTAGGATCCAGCTGGCTGCAAGCTCTGTGTTGGGGGTGCTGTTAGGCTGTCAGTCCCCTGGAAGGTGGTGGTTATTTGATGTGCTAATAAGCTATTTTTATGTGTAGGAAAAGCAACACAGCAATTAGCAAAGGAGTGACTAAAGATAGATGTTGCAGGCTGGAGAAGGAAGTGGTTTCCACTCTGATTGTGGCAGGAGACCAGGCCGCTCAACCCGATGGCATGGAAAACAGGACATAATTGAGCTGGAGAAGAGTGCTCCTACCTTCTCACTTCACTAGCTAAGGGAGTGAGGCCTTGGGGGGGTGGGTGGGGAGTAAGTGACTTTCCTAATGTCATTGCTAAGTGGTGGCTGAGTTGGTTGTCTTCATTCTCTTGATTCCCAGACCTGCTTCCTTTCAGGTCACCAAATTGTCTCTTTTCTACACTGCGGATGACTTTGGAAGGGATACGTATCAGAGTAGGCAAAAAATTGAATGTAGTATTGACATGTCTAACCTGTGTTAGTGATAGCTTAACTTGATGTTTGTCTCTGCTGTCCATTCTGTTAAGATCACAGTTAGCCAGGCGTAGTCTGAACCCCAGCCCTTCTCTTGTTTGTGTCATCAAGACCTGGTGCTTCTCAAACTTCAGTGTGCAGAAGAATAACTGGGGGACGTTGTTAAAACAGATCAATTCAGTAGGTTCAGGGTGGGTCGCAAGAATCTTGCTTCTGAAAGACCTCTGGCAAGATGCCGTTGGTCCAAGGAACAAACTCAGAAGAGCAAAGATCTGGGGCACCCCACACTCATTAGTGGACTGTTTCCTTATCTGTAAAATGGGGTAAGAGAAGCAGTTGCCTCGGGGGGTACGTGGGTGGCTCAGTTGGTTAAGCGTCTGCCTTTGGCTTGGGTCATGATCCCAGGGTCCTGGGATCATGGCAAGGCTGGTTGGCTTCCTGGGGAAGTTATCAGGGAGCCAACTGGAGCCGACACTGAGTCAAACAGTTTCTGGGAATCTATGCCTGGACATTCACTGCTCATGGAGGAAGGACTCATGATGGTGGGGA
>NC_081557.1:13054555-13095428 GCF_022355385.1 Mustela nigripes
GCCCATATGGGCTCCCTGCTCAGCGGGGGGCCTGCTTCTCCCTCTCCAGCTCCCCTGTGCGTGTGTTCCCTCTCTCATTATCTCTCTGTCATAAATAAATGAAATCTTTAAAAAAAAAAAAAGTTTAAAGTTACCCCGTAGGTTTTTGATGGTTCCATGAGGTAATGTCTACAAGGGCTTTGCGTGGTCTCTGGCACATAAAAGGCAGTTAATATTGTTTTAGTCCATTCAGTTTCCTGGAACAAAACAATCATACGCTGGATGGCCTGTAAACAACAAACATTTATTTCTTATGGTTCTGGAGGCTGGGAAGTCCCATATCATGGCCCTGGCAGAGTCAACGTCTGTTGAGAACCCACTTCTTCATCAACAGCCATCTTCTCCCTGTGTCTTCACGTGGTGGAAAGGCACGGAGCTCTCTGAGGTCTCTTTGTAGCACCCTTATGACTGATCACCTCCCAGAACCTCACCTCCAGACACCATCGTGTTGGGGGATAGATTTCAATAGATGAATTTTGGGGGGGGGGCACATTTAGTCTGTGGGAAATAGGTTTTCATTTTCTTCCATCTTCCCTTTGCACCCTTCTTATTACAAAAACCAAAGTGACTTGATGACTTTTCCACTACAGAAGGCTTAGAGGGTCTGTGCCCTGAAAAATAGAACCTGGGCAAGAAGGGAGTGTTCACCCCAGGACTGTGGTCATTGGCAATTCTTCTTCTTCTTCTTTCTTAAAATTTTTATTCTTTTTCCTTATTTTTATTTTTAAAAATTCTTTTTATTAACATATCATGTATTTTTTGCCCCAGGGGTACAGGTCTGTGAATCGCCAGGTTTACACATTTCACAGCACTCACCATAGCACATACCCTCCCCAATGTCCATAACCCAGCCACCCTCTCCTCACCCCACCACCCCCAGCAACCCTCAGCTGGTAATTCTTCTTCTTATATTTAAAATACTTTTTAGCTTGGTGGTAAACCGCAAAATAAAACTGGAGACTTTTGACAGAAGTTTGCATATAAAATTAATCTGGTCAGAAGTCTGTTGGAAAAGAAAGATTAAAAATAATACACTGAATATATATTTTTTAAATTTAAAATTCACAATCTCTATAGTCTTCTAAGTGGGTGTGAGCCCCAGCTTTTTGTTTGGGGGGTGTTGAAAAGGCAGCCTGATATAATTTCACACCGTGGAATGAAAACACCATTCTGGTGGTCCAGAAACACCGTTCTGTTCTCAGTGCTGTTCCCTGAAAAGCCAACCCCCCCCTCCAGGCCTCAATATCCGCCTCCCCTCATAACATGAGAAGACTAAATGAGATCAGGGCAGCCATCCCCTTCCCATCATCGTAAATGGCCTTTCTTGCTACGACTGTGGCCCTCGCCAGCACTCAGGGCAGCTGAAGCAGCAAATGGGATTTTGAATTATCACCTCCGAGAACTGACATTCAAGGATTCTAAGAATTGCTAATGATGGGAGGTTTCAGACATTAGGCTTGAAGGTGGCCCTTGATCCGGGTTTTAGCAACTTGAATGAGGAATGGGGTTGGTAGGAAGATATCCAGACTGATGGGATGGTGTGAGCAGAGGTAGGAGGGCAGAGAAAGGCAGGAGACATGTGAGGAACGGGTCGAGCCCGTTTGTGTGTAGGGCATACATACAAGGGAGTGTGAGATTCACTCACTCACTCATTCATTCATTCATTCAAAAATGCTTATTGAATGCTTCTTGTATGCCAGGCACTTTGCTAGACACTGGGACTACAGGGGAGGATGAGATAGGCATGTTTCTTCCTCTTTGTAAGTTACCATTTTTGGGGGGAAAGTTAGACAACAAACCTGTGCATAAGCAAAACATTAAATGGCAGATTATAAAACATGCTGTGAAAGATATAACATTTCAGATAGAGAATGATGTTGAGGACAATTTTAGATAGGGTGCTCAGGGAAGACCTTCTTGGAAAGTGACCTTTCTGTTGACACCTGACAGATGAGAGTGAGTCCGCCACGTGAAGGGCTGGCTGAGAGAGTTCCAGATGCGGGGACAGCGGGTGCAGACACTCTGAAGCAGGGAAGATCTCAGTGGTTCTCGGAGCATTGTCAGGGCTCCTGGAAGACTAGTGGGCAGGAAGCCAGGCAGAGGGTAGTATGAGAAAGTTAGAGAGACAGGCAGGGGGCAGCTGAGGTAGGGCTTTAAAGGCCATGGCAAGGAGTATGACTTTATTCTAAGTGCAGTGAGAAATCATCAGAAAAATGACATGATCCAATTTGCATAAAATTGCCCCTCAGGCTGCTGCAAGGGGAATGAATTGAAGGGAGCAAGAAGGGGGCACAGAGAGGCCAGTTAAGAAACCACGTCAGAGGCCAAGGTGAGAGATGATGAGATGCACAAAGGTGGGGGGTCCACGTAGCTTGGGAAGGGAGACACATTTGAGCCACATTTTGGATGCAGGAGGAATAAGACTTCTGTTGGATGGTCTGGATGTGGGTAAGTGGATTAAGAGTAGAAAGAGGGGGAGAGAGGGAGAGGGAGAGAGAAAGAGAGAGAAAGAAAGAGAATAATTCCAAATTTCTGACTTGAGTAACTTGGAAAAGGGTGCTGCCAGTAACTAAGATAAGGAAGGCTGGAGAAAGAATAGTTTAGTGTTTGGTGTGTGTGTGTGTGAGAGAGAGAGAGAAAGAGAATCAAGATTTCTGCTTTCACTGTGTCATACCCGAAATGTTAATAAGATATCCAAGTAAAGATGTCAAGAAGGCAGTGTGACATGCGAATCCAGAGTTCCGAGGAAAGGTTGGGCTGGTGATAAGATCTGAGCATGGTAGGGAGGGGGCACTGAAGAAAGCTGCTGAGTGTTCAGACAGGAGGAGACCAGAGCATTGTCCCCTGGATCTGGTGTCATGGAGGTCCGTGGAGACATGGACCAGTCTCGATGGTTTGTGTTGGTAGAAGATAGAAAGTTGAAGAGAGGATGGAGGTAGGGCATTGAAGAACTCTTACTGAAACCATACTCTTCAAACGCTTTGTTGGAAAGGTGAGCAGAGAATTGGACACTCGCTAGAGGAGGATATGGGACAAAGAGAAAACTTTTCAACAATCAGAGCTTCAGAGCCAAGAAAAACCAAAACTACCAGTGAGAGCAAGAGCAAGCCACAAAGAGGATGACGCTTCCCCGGAGACAGGGTGATTGGAGAAGAAAAACCTTCAAGAAAGTCAGAGAGAGCATGAGTTGGAACATGTGTGGAAGGACCAGCCTGATAAGAAGAGAGAACACTCATTCCTGACATTAGGAAGGAAGTCAGAGAGGATGAATCAAGAAACAGATAAGGTGCTGGATTCTGGTGATGGAAAGGTGAGGGAATCCTGGTTTGGTGACTTCTTATTTTTCAGTGAATTGTAAGATGGGCTCATTAGCTGTGCATGAGGTGGGGAAGGGTATATAAGGTTTGGAAGACATAAAGTATTATCTTGAGCAATAAAAAAGCAATATTTCCAGGGAAAATACATCTCTGATTCTCCACTTTGAGATCTGGGCCCAATGAATTTAAGAAAAATCCCTTAGCCAGGCTGTGTGATTTTCCCTGGCAGCATTTAGCTGCTGTGTTTTTAGGCACAGAGAACATGCTCAGCAGATGTTGGAGTTTTGCAAAGTATTTGTGCCAGAGGGGGAGAGAGAGAGAGAAACAAGTGTGGCTGGGTTGTTTGCAAAAGAGTGGTTATTAAAGACATTGGAATTTAATTTATATAAGGAAGGAAGCAAGGATGGGAGTTGCCCACTGGTGGACACGGGGTGGGGTCATTGGGTTGGTGGTAGGACGAGAAAAGTGGGATGGGGGTACTGAGCGAGTTGCCTGAAAGCACAGAAAGTGGAGGTCAAAGAGCAGGATTTCAATACAGAGATTTCTGGGAATGACCTGGTCTACAGTATGGCTATCAAGTGGGCAGCTGCAGGAGAGCAGGGATGGGGTGAGGGGTGGGGGGAGGGAAGATTGTTGGGATGAAGAACATCAAAGAACCCAGAGGCCAGGCTGCTGGGAGAGTTGCACGTGTAGATATTGAAGTTTTGGAATTACTGCAGGAAGGGGACCGTGAATAGGATTGTAACCAGGAGCTCAAATCTATGGTGAAGGAAGGTTGATGATCAGAAGACAGTATCATGACGCCAGTGGGGAGGAGGGCACACATACAAAAAGGAAGTAGGGCCATCGCCAGCCAGTATGATGCTTTTGTGCAAATGAGGAAAATAATCTCCTCCTCCAGAGGAAGGAGCCCGACCCCAGGATTCACAGCTTGGGGAGTGTAGACTGGTTTTTCCTTACCCCGCAGGTGGGCATCCTTGGCCAGCGCAAACCTACCTGTAAACTCAGTCTTGCCTGGTAGTAGCCCTGGTTGACCAGCATGAAAGGAATCAGCTTTTTGCAGAAGAAATGTCCCTACAGAGCCAATGGGGAGCCAAGGTCAACCCCTCATTTTATAAGCAGGGAAACTGAGGGCTCAGAGGAGGAAAATAGCTCAAACCCATAGGAGGTTGGTGGCAGCATTGGAGCAAAACTCTCAGCCCTCTGTGCCACACCCTGCAATAGAAATGACGTCCTAGCAAACACTCCAAATTGCAAATTCAAAACCATGTTGTCCCTCAAAGTTGCTTCTGTGGGAGGTGACAGACTTCTTTCTAGTGATGTTGCCATTGTTCCAGTCATTTCTGGAAACTCCGTCAAAGAAATGATCTTCAGAGCCAAGCTTCTGAGTCACAGATACAGCTCACTGCACTGCAGAGACTTACTGAATACAAAAGACATGGGACCTTTTCCTTTTCTGGTGCTGGGTCTGAGACCCCAACATGCAGCCTGGAAACATGGGCTCTCTTTACTTTATTTCAGTACATATTTATTGTGCACTCAGTATGTTCCTGGTCTATGAGATTCCCCATCTCTGTGTGTGTGTGTGTGTGCATGGTCAGATATTGCTGCGAGGTATGTTCAGTCTAAACAGGTTTTGTTTTGCAAAGCTGGCATGCACGAGGCTTGCATCCTTCTGACATCTAAGATGCAAACAACAGAACCTCGCCCAGCTATTTATGTAGATGATGAATTTAATAAAGAAGATGTGTTAAGGAGTTTGCGGAATCTCTGGGGAATTAGGCTTTAGGAAGGAGCCTTTCTTGAATTATTTGCTTCCACGGGGGCACACACACAGCTTGCACCATGAAGTTGTACCTGGGACTGGCAATTCTACCACTGCTGACTCCCAGGCCTAGATGATTTTCTGCCATTCCCCCCACCTCAGCCAGAAGACAGATTCCACACAGCTCTGGGGTCCTCGGGTTGTCCTCTTAAGCTAATAACTGCACACGCAGGACTGGTGGAGCCCAGACCACCTGCTGACAGAGCTGCAAAGGAGGCCAGGGAAAGAGGAAATCAGCCTCCAAGCTGGGAGGCGGTGCTCAGATTGTGGGAAGATCCCCAAACACAGGGAGCTTGTGCAAAAGAACAGTGAGTGTTGCAGACATGACGAAGTTTGTGTACTAGGCTGTGGGCTTCCTTAGGTCACCATACTTAGAATTTGGGAAGGGGAAGGCTGTCCCTAGGTTCACGGTGGTGACTGGGACATTGTCCTTCCTGGCCCAAAGACCCATTTTGACAGAAAGTGATCATCAGCTCAGAGATCACAACACCGACTTTCTGTGCTAAAAATTAAGAGTTCCCTTTGAAACAATGTAGTTCAAAGAGAAGCAGGAAGTTGTATCTCCAGTTCCGCAAATCAGTGGTAGTCAAGGTCAAATCCTCCTGCCAGCAAACTTGGGTGCATGGAGAAAGCCAAGACAGTCCACCTGGAAATGCTAACCCTCCACGATCCAGAATTCCTTCTCTCTATAGTCTCTATACTAGTCTCTATAATAAACAGAAGGATGACCCAGCGGCTCCCTGTGTATGCTGAGAAAGATCCATCTGACCAATATTTGTGGGGGGCTTACTAAGGGTCAGGTACTGGGCCTGAGCCTGGGCCAAAGGGGCTAGCATTTACTCAGAGATGAATTAGATACGGACTCTGTTTACAGGAAACACAGTCTAGAATTGGAGACAGGCTTAGCTTCACTGTGTGTCCATCGGACACACACAGAGAGTAGGAGAAAAGGGCTGTGGGGTCTTTCAATCCTAGGACCATGCTTTGGGCTTTGTGAACTCATTTTCCTTCTGCAAAGTGGAGATAGTGGCTTATCTCATGTGGTTGCTTGAAGGAGTAGAGAGAGTAAGTATGTGGAGTACTCAGGGGCTGGCACAGGGCGTAGTTCTCCCCAGGGCCTCCCAAACCCCTCTTCCCTCCTTTCAGTAGGAAGTGTGGTGGGATCATAGAGAAGGTGGTGGTAGTTCTTGATGGGTTTGGGCTGGGCTCCTAATGATGACGGGGGTTCTTCAGGCAGAGGGCGAGGAAGAGGCTTGGGGCACAAGAAGCGGGAAGATCAAAGCCAGGGCATGCTGTGTTTAGGGAACGGTGAGCTGAACATCTGGCTGGAGGTGAGCGAGTGGGAGAGCAGCCTGGCTGGAGGGGAAGCAGGGGCTCTGTGAGTCACGCTGGGGGTCTGGCTGTTCTCCTGGGTGGTCAGCGAAGGGCTTTAAAGCAGAAGACCATTCCCAGATGGCCAGAGCAGCTGCTCTTTGGCTGGCAAAAATGTTTCTCTTTTATTTAGCCTTGCCCTGGACTTGGGGAGTTCTCCACTTCTCTGCTTTGAGATAAGGATGGAGGAAGTGGCCTGTTTCTTGGCTCCCATTAAGCCTGGGGATATGTAAGGTTGGATGTCTTGGAGAGCATCTTATCACCATTGCTATTTCTTTCTTTTCTTCTTCTTCTTTTTTAAGGCTTTATTTATTTATTTGAGAAAGAGAGAGAGAGAGGAAAAAAAAAAAGAGAGAAAGCACGAGAGGGGAGAAGGTCAGAGGGAGAAGCAGACTCCCTGTGGAGGCAGGAGCCCGATGCGGGATTCAATCCCATGACTCCAGGATCATGACCTGAGCCGAAGGCAGTTGCCCAACCAACTGAGCCGCCCAGGTCCCCTCACCATTCCTATTTCTTTTCTTTTCTTTTCTTTTTTTTTTTTTTTAAAGATTTTATTTATTATTTATTTGACAGAGAGAGATTACATGTAGGCAGAGAGGCAGGCAGAGAGAGAGAGGAGGAAGAAGGCTCCCTGCTGAGCAGAGAGCCCGATGTGGGGCTCGATCCCAGAACTCTGGGATGAACTCTGGGATCATGACCTGAGCTGAAGGCAGCGGCCTAACCCACTGAGCCACCCAGGTGCCCCACCATTCCTATTTCAAGAAGAACAAATAACACTGTTGTTTGTCATGCACCAACTGCTCTCAACACAGTGGTAGGTATTTTAGAGAACGAATCCCAAATTCTTTAAAGAACTTTGTAAAGGCAGGTACTCTCATTTCTGTTTTTGCAGAAGGGGAAACTGCAATGTTAGGCAATTTGCTCAAGGTCATGTAACCAGCACCTGGCCCTGGCAGGGTTCAAAGCTGTGTTGAACCTGCTGGAAAGCCTGTGGTGGTTTCACAAGGCCATGCTCCTGAGTGCCACTGGCATGGAAACTTGCTGCATGAAAACTCCAAGTCTGTTTCCGTATCTCAAAATTTACCTGGTGTCCCAAATTCTCTTGCATTCTGTTCCTCAAATCTCTGTGAATTCAGGTGCATCTTCCTTTCTGGATGGGGGAACAGCAACATGGCTAACTGTTGCCATCAAGGGTCCTAGAGGGAGGGTGTCCTGACCACCTCAGTGAAGGGCAGGCTCAGAACCGGTTCCACGAGAAGGAAGTTTGGGGAGCAAGCTACAAGGTGCGGTAGATTCCCTAGACTTTGGTCTCTCCCTGCCGATCCTGTCACTCTCTCAGCAATGCCAGAAATCCCTTTGTTTTTTGGTGGTCTCTGGGGTGGTGTGGAGCTGAGACACCTCACAGAGACCTGAGCTCAAATATCAGCTCTGTCCTCGCTACCAGTGGAGGGCCTTGGGTGAGTTACGAAGGCCCTGAGCCCCGGGGATCTAGGTGTTGGCCTGAGAGGATGGTTACTGCACCTGCTTGCAGGATTTTATAAAGATAAAACAAGATTTCTGGAGAATTCTGGGCACACAAATGCTTATCAGGTGTCTTCTTTAAGTTTCTCTTGCTTTGGGTGGAAGCGTATTAAGTCACATTTGATGGTCATTGTGAGTAATTATCCCCAGACTCAACTTTGAGGAGACAGAATGGAATTCGATTGTAAGGCTAGTTGGCTTTGGCAGAGAAGAGGTAGAGGAAGGGAAGAAAGAACAAAGAAGAGGCATCAGAGGCCAAGTTCAGCACCTTGGTAACTTATCCAGGATCCAAGCCAGGTCCGCCCACGAAGGCAGTAGCTGATGGACCTGGGTGGGCCCCTTTGCTGCAGACCGTATCCGTAAAAGGTTGGATGAAGTCTTCCTCAAGCCATAAATACATTCTGGGCTCTAAACACAACCTTTCCTTAAAGGGCAAAATGCTCGTAAGTGGGAAGGTGACTTTATTTGGGTTTCCCTGTGGTGGGCAGCAGTTCACAGAAGACTCCTGGCAGGAAGCAGCCCTGGTGGCTCGTGGCCAGGCCAGTGGAGACCTCTGACCTTCTCTGTGGCCCTCAGGAACTTCTGCTTCCCCGGGAGGAGGAAGGTGGCAGGGAGGAGGGGAAAGCACTGGGAGGAGCATTTGGGAAAAAAAGAGAGTTCTGGAAAACAATTGGCTATGAGGGAACCAAGGTGAGTGGGAGGACCCCGACTGATTGTTAGTCTTAAGGGGCTCCTTGGTGCTTTGGGTTGCTCTTGTTAGTTTTCCTTGTGACCCTTAGTTCTTGAACACATCTTGAAGTCACTGAGGGATGAAGGCTGACTGGTGCCATCTCTCCATTTTGCTTTAGGTAACAAAGGTCCGGAAAGGGGAAGTGAGTTCCCAGAGCCAGCTGGACTCTACATCACCCTTCTCTGCCCTGCTGGGCTCTTTGGTGATCTAATTCTTGTAGACTTGGGAGGAGGGATTAGTAATAGCGATCGCAGCAGTTAAAGTTAATTGGACACTTCTTGAGCTAGACATTCCCCAAGCTGGAGTATTTCATGAGTTCAACCTCATTTCATCGCAGGAGGTGGAGGTGTTAGTGATCAGCATTATTTCCCAGATGAAAAAGTTGAGGTTCAGAAGAATGAAATGACCTGCCAAATGAAAGGCGATAGCTGGCAAAGGAGGGCTGGGATCTAAGTCTGGGTGGATGGACTCCAGGACTGAGCGTTTCTCCACCCCAGTGCGCCACTGCTGGTTGGCAGCTACTGTGTTTTACTTACCCCCTTGTCTTCTGCAAGGCTTGGTATGCTGGGGTCAAGTTGCCCAGTAAGTTATTTTTATGGAAGTGATGGTGAAATCTTTTTCTCGTTTTGCCTTTCTGCTGGGTCTTGGTGTGGAGACTACACATTAGGTACCCAAGATTGATGAGCTCAAAATTAATTTTCATGGGTAAGAAGAACCTTGTTTATAGAGACAAAGCTTTAAGGTGCACCTATGAGACCTATCATCTCCTTGAGATTTAAAAAAATATGGCAGGAGAGTGCATAGTTAATGTTGTTTCACATATATCCAGCACACTGAAGAGAGGTAACATGCTTTGGAACACACTAGCCTGGATGCTTCATCATGTGTTATGTCAATATTATAACAACAATCTTGGGGGACGGTGCTATACCATTATTTGCAGATAAAATCTAGAGTTACATTGACTTTCCTAGGACAACATTAAAAATGCCAGAGTCAGGTTAGGGACCTAGAAGGGTCAGAACCCTAAGTCCACTATGTTGAGTAACCCTCCAGGTGTTGGAAAAATCATTTAAATGGAGGGAGGACCAGACTGACATTCCATTCCTCCGGCTCAGGTGAGACCTGAGCAGAGGAAGGGGAGGGGGTCATTTATTATTTTTAACTCTAAAGAGTGAACTAATCACAGATAGAGGTAGGAAGTGAACTCAGTGCTGACTTCTGGTGGGCCCAACAACCCGCATCGATCAAGGGGCTTGGGCCAATGGGCCAACAGGTATGAACACCAACCACTCTCTGGTGCTCAGAAATATCTGGATTCCCAAGCAGACCATGCTGAATGAGAATCTAATTCCTAGATTACCTCATTTACCAAAAAATTAAGCTGAAACAACCAAATTACCCATCAGACTTCTGGACAGCCTTGTAGCGGCTGATGAGAACAGTCTGGGCTCTCGTTACCTATTGTAAGGACAAAGGTTGCGTGTATCCATCCACCCATGCTGCTTTTCGAGTATTGCTAGCCCTTGGGGACCCCTCCCCTATGTGAATTCATTCCCCAGGATCTAGCTTTCCAAGCTGGGACCCATCAAAATGGGAAAGAAAGTGTTCCTCTTCTGTTTTCCCTTCAGCACTTCCCCACTGCTCTTTGTTCTTTGGGGGCAGGACTGATGGATTTTTACCGGGGTGGTGTGGGAAAGCCTGCGGATCTGAAGCTCCTGACGTCTCAGGACAATAGGAAGCAAGTTTTCAGTCTGTGAACAGTAAGGCCAGGGGGTTTGAGGTGCTCAGAGGGGAGGCAGGGAGATCCTGAGGGTGTGGCCTCAGCTCTAGGGTTTTTCTAGGACTGCGGCCCCCAGAAGGGTACATGCTAGAAATATACTAGGAACAGACAGTTGTTCTAAGTTCAGGGTCATCTTACAGGGGGATGTGTTTTCTTAGTGGACTGAGCCCAGCTGTACTGGGGAAGGGGAGCTGGTGAGCATGTGTAAGTGTGTGTATCTGAGAGTTTTTATGTGTGTGTGTTTGTTTGAGTGTATGCATTATGTATGTGTGTGATCGGTTTGTGTGTGTCTGAGCATCTGTATTACATATGTGTGTGTGTGTGTGTGTGAGTGTGTGAGTGTGTGTGTGTGTGTTCCCTTAGGGATGCTAGGTTGGGTTTGGACTTAGCCCAGCAAAGCCCTTTGAAGCAGACAGTAGAAAGAAAGCTCAGTTCCTCCTTCCTCCCCGACCCGGGCTTGCGAGGCTGCAGGGTGGGGAAGGCATTTATAAGCTATTTTCTCACTTTCACACTGTCTCCTCCAGCCCAAATGGTGGCATAAACAGTACTTTTGTGAGAGACCCCTGGCTGCTAGGGCTCTCCGGTTTCCATGGAAACCATAAAGCCCACTGGAAGGGGGTTAGAAGGAGGAGGGGCAGAGCAGGGTGGGAGACTCCTTCTCCAGACAAAGGGGAGGGACAAAGGCTGGGAGGAGGGGGAGCAGGGGTGTCGCAAAAGACAATTTATTGCCCTTGTCTTACGGCTTCCCAAATTGCTTACGGGATACTGGAGCTGCAGGGCCTGGGGCAGAAAGATGAAAGGCACTGTGAGCTGCGTCCTAGGTGGGGCCCGAACTAGATGCCAAGACGGAGACAAAGGGACTGGAGGAAAAGCTCTCCGCCCACCTCACTGCCTTTGAGATAAACCCCCGAATTCCCTGGACCACCAGTCAAGGCTTTTCAGTATCTGACTCCACCAGAGCTGTCCATTTTCCTTGGTTTCCTCTCTGACAGTCCCTTAGAACAAGTGTTGGCCTTGCCACTGGAAATACCCCAGGGCAGTGACTTTGTCTTATTTATTTGTGCATTGCCAGTGCCGGGTAGCTAAACCGTATGAATGGATAAAATGTGCATGCTTACTGCAGAACTGGGAACCTTTGCTCTGACAGAGCTCCCTGCTTGGAAAGCCCTGATTCTTCTCCTTCCCCATGCAAGGTCTAGCCCTTCCTTCATGCCCCACTCAAGCCCCTCCTTTGCCCTCTCTGTGAAGTGTTCTCAGTCCCCATTCACAATCAAGGTCTTCAAAACTTACAACTAGCCCCTTGGCTTGCCGGCGCAGACGACGATCTGGTTTCCCTGAAACACATGTGTCTGTGCTTCATTCCAGACAATGTTCTCTTTTTAAAATTCAAGCTCTTTCCCTCTGGTGGGAAAGGGCATGGAATCTGGAGGACAGTCATACTAATCAGTAATTCACTTTCTATCATGAATGTTTATATGCAAAGTATCATTTGGAGTAAAAACCAATCTGAGGTTGAGCCTTGGCTCTGCATCTACTACCTGTGAATGTGAGTGAGACATTCCCACTCTCTGATGCTCATTTTTCTCATCTGGAATCTAGGTATTATAAATAACAATTTCCATGTTCTCTGCAGAGGGTTATTTCGAAGCTCATAGGAGTTTTTGGTCGGGACAGGGCTTAGGAACTTGGCAGATGCCCTGGTGCTGTGTGTTACTGTCATTTTTTGGAGTTCTGAGTGCAGGGGGAATGTCTTACTGATTTTATGCCATCCCCCTGTCCCACTCCAAGTACAAGTGCTGGGGAAACACACAACAGGTGTTTGCTGAGTTGAGTTAATTAGATTTGCAGAGAAAATGGCTCTGGGAGGGTTGACTGAGTCCAGGTGTGGAATCCCATAGTGTGGCCCTCTGGTGCTTAGGTATTGTTAGGGTTTGGAGGGGCACTTTCTTATGGTACCAAATCTGCAGGGTTCCAAGGCCACAGCCTAGGGCACTGCGGTTAATAAAAGGGAATTTAGGGATAGGGGAAGGTAAGGGGAAGATTAAGAAATCCTAAGGAATGAGGGCTAGAAGCTCAGATTTTTATTTTATTTTAATTTTTTTAAAAATTTAAATCTTAGTTAACATACAGTACAGTATGAGTTTCTGGAGTAGAACTCGGTGACTCATCACTTACACACAACACTGCATGCTCATCATAGCAAGTGCCCTCCTCCTTCATATCCGTCACCTGCCTAGCCCATCCCCCACCGACCCCCTCCACCAACCCTCAGTTTGTTCTCCTTAATTTGGCTATTGTTGATAATGCTGCTATAAACATCGAAGTGCCTTTGAATCTGCATTTTTGTATTCTTTGGGGTAAATACCAAGTAGTGCAATTATTGGAATTCCTCAAAAATTGCAAAGTAGAATTTTTCACTTGCATTCCCATCAACAGTGCAACAAGGTAGGGAAGTTCAGATTTTTAAAAATACTTGGGTACTTGCTACCCCTTTCATTTTCAAATCATCATCTGGCTTTGCTTTTCCAACCGCCTTGCGGAGTGGATGTTTCTGTTCCCATTTTAAAGGTGAAGAGACTTGATCAGACCCAGTGCTTCCTCCAACCTCCGCATTACCTTCCTGTCCCTAGATTGAGGTCTTGAGAGGTTCCTTGCCCTAATGGAGTTGGAGTAGGATAACCTTCTTGAAAGACCCCCTGACTAGCCCCGGGGGAGAGAAAACCAATAGGTGTGGTGACTGTAAGAAAACATTTGGTTGGAACTCACAGCTTGTCATTCAGGAGTGACCTCACGCCAGGGAAGAGAAGCCCAATAGAACTTCCTGAGTTGTTGCCCTGGGGGTGGGGGGCGGTGATAGGGGAAGGTCTGGGCCCTCCATCTCCTGCCTGTATATCCACTCAACTTCCAAACATCCATCACGGCAGGGCACGGGGTGAGGTGACACGGAGGGGCAGAGAGTTGAAGGGGGCTGGGGAAGTCAACTGGTGATTGCCAGCAGCTGGCCTCCCCCGCCCCCCCCCTCCAGCCCCTGAGCCTCAAGTTTCCCAGGGGCAGGGGTGAGTCTGATTAAAAACCATTTGTCAGGACGTGCCCACCAGCTGCTGGCTGACCTCAGAGACTGTTTAATGTCCAACAACACAATGTCAGTCACAACCTTTGCCCTGTCGGCACCACTGGAGGATGGAGCCTATTCCAAAAAGGAAAACATCTTCAAAATAGAAGCTAGCCTCCTCAGCCCACCCCCTGGCTTTTCCTGCAACTTCAAGGCTCTCGTTGGAAGCCTGGAGGTGGCTGTTTTCCTTCTTCAGTCGAGCCAAGAAAGGGGCCAGGTGGGAGATTTACCAAGTGGAACAGACCATTGGGACCAATTATTATCTTGGATCCCATGAAAACATTTTGATTTCCAAGGAAATGTCTCAGAGAGGCCCCCCACCCCTTTTACAATGTGGGGAGGACCCTCGTTACTGTCATCCTACAGCCCCTGCCCTGCCTGCTTCCCAGAGCAGCAGCATGCACTTGTAGGGCCAAAACTTCATGCCGCCGAAAGGTAACCTGTAGCCATGTGTGGCTGCACAAATTTAAATTTATATTATTTGAAATTAAGTAAAATTAATTTTCAGTTGTTCAGCTGCACTAACCATGTTTCAATTTCTTAACAGACACATGTGACTGGTCCCTATCAGATTGGACAGGGCAGAGAGAGGACATTTCCGTCACCACAGAATGTTCTTTTGCACGGCACTGGTCTATAGCAGTGTTTCTCTACTCTGGCTGCTCACTGGAGTCCCCTGGAAGCTTTTAAAAAGTCCTGATGCCTGTCTGGGACTCAACCTAAGACTCAAAGTGAATATTCTGGGATGGAAGTTGGCATTGGGGTTTTTCAAATGTTCCTTATGTGATTCTAATGTGTGGTCAGCACTTGTCCACGAAGTACCAGGCTTTATTCGCTATAAGGATCATGTGGAGCTTTTTAAAACATGTACAGATTCCTAGGAAACTTCCCTAAGTCTTCTGAGTGAGCAGGTCTGGCGCAGGTCTCAGGAATCTGTGTTTTTATTATACATGTCAAGTGGGTCTGCAAAAAAATGGTTGTGGACCAGAGGCAGGAAGGATGTCACGCACCAGGATCCTGTTAGGTCGGGCATTTGGGGTTTGAGCCATAGGCCGCGCAGTCCAGCAAGGTGGGCTTTATGTGTGTCTTTGTCACAGGTACGGGGAATGAAAATTCAGGAGAGGTGAAGTCCTTTCCCAAAGTCACTAGCCAGGGAGTGGTAACAGGGGCCTTTAGACCTGGTTTGAGTGTTAAAGAAAGCAGGCTCTGGAGTCATTTTGGGGTTTAAGTGCCACTAAATGTGTGACCTTAGACGAGTCACCAAGCCTCTCAAAGTCAATTTTTCCTACTCTGTAAATTGGGAATCACAACAGGACCTACCTCCCAGGGATGTGGCAGTGATTAAATGAGATAAGGCAGGTGAAGGGCTTTGTATGGGTACTGTAAGCCGCAGAGTAGCAGATTGCTGTCTCAGAGACTTCTGCCCCTCCCCCTGCTTATGTATGCATGCGCTCTCTCTCTCTCTCTCTCTCTCTCATGAATAAACAAAATCTTAAAAAAAAAAAAAAATCTCTTTGCTGTTCAGCAGGTGGGCTCAGGCTGCCTCCTGGCCTCACATCTGCTGTCCTGCAGGATTGCAAACACAACTTCCTCACAATAACCGAAAGAGTAATGGCAATAGTAGCAATGATTTGTAATCAAGTAGCAAGTGCCTTTCACCAAAAACAAACTCCAGGTACTGGGCTGAGTGCTTTATACGTCAATATGTTTAATCCTTTCTGCAAACCTGTGAGGTAGGTATTACTATAGTTACCTTTTTTCATACCAAGAAACAGAGGAATAGAGTCTCTTAAACATTCATCTGTGGTCACATAAGTGGTAACTAGCAGAACTCAGGTTCAGCCCCAAAGTGGCTCCTCCTCTAAACTGTTCTCCAAACAGAAAAAAGAAAGAAAACAGTGGAAACAGAGTTTTATGTCTCACTGTATAAGGCACTGTCGTGCACATGGAATAGTTGGGTTCTTATGATGTATCCTGTGTGGCCGGGCTAGTTATCACAATTCCCAGTTCAGGAAAATGCGGCCCCTGGGAGGTGTGCTGTGTGAAGATCGCCTAGTTAGTGGTAGTAAGACACAGAAGACCACAGCGGTCACATTCCTGCTCTTTCCAACACACCATCACTCAAGAGAAATTATACTTCTTATCCCCTGCCTGTGAGCATCTTCATCCCTCTCTTGCCTTGCCCATGAAAGATGAGGAGCCTTTCTCCTCTGGGGGTGGAAGTGCTGGGATTTGGTTAAGGCCTGAGAAAACACAAGATGAGTGTTATCTTGTTATCCATCTTAGTTCCAGTTCTTTCCCAAGGATGAGGGAAGATCCTGTGATCTCCAGATTCCCTGTAGGGAAATGCTGGCCCCTGGGAAGGCCTTTCCCCCTTCCTTCACTGAGCTCTTCCCTTAGAACAAAAACTAGCTAAGTAGGCAGCAAAAGCATGCAATGAGGGAATGGGTGCTGGTTCTGTTTTCTTCTTGCTGTGTGACCTTGGACACATCATTTAACCTCTCTGAGCCCCAGCTCACTCCATTATAACGCTGAGAATAATGTCTGTTTTACATCATTATTGCAAGGGTAGAATTAGACAATAGGCTTCGATGCCTAGTGTTGCCTGATACACAGGGTATCCCAATGGCAACCTTCACCGTTTGTGTTCACTCTGACCAGGCATCCAAGCAGAGAAGCAAAGGGAAGGGCAGCTGCTACATTCCACCGGGAGCTGCCCCCGGGCCCCCGGAGCTGCCCCCCGGGCCCCCTTCTCTCAGTGTTGATGTGGACAAAGGAAAGGGGGGGTTGGTCCTGGAGAAAGGACGGAGGCCCTTTAATGAGCTCAGGAAAGCCCATCTCCTGACAATAACAGCCTAGGCTTCTGCAATAACATCCTGCCAGAAGAGGCAGCGACAGGATGCGTGCTGGGAGTGGGAGCGTGTGGCTGCCCCACTGCCCGCCCGCCTGCCCGCCTGTCCTCTAGCTCTGAAGAGGCTCAGGAAGTAGCAGCCAGGGATCAGAGAGAGATGAAGACTTCCCCCTCCACATGCATCCTGGACTGATACAGAGATGGGAATATCAGCTGGCTTGGATGGAGACTCCTGTTGGGCAGACTGTTAGTGTTTTTTCTGTGATCTGCTCCCACCCCGCTGCTGTCCTTGCTTCAGCTGGAGCTGTCCCCTGGGTCCACGCCCAGGGGCCTCCCATAGCTATCCTCAGTCAAGCAGCAGGGGAGTGGTTGGTCCCCACTGGCCAGTCAAAGCTCCCACATCTGTTGAAGTCCTTCTTGGTGCTGAGGACAGAGCTTGTCTCCGGAAATGCGATGGTGAGAGAGAGTGACACCATCTCAGCCCCCGATGGGGTGGTTTCCATTTGGGTGTGGGTACAGAGAGGATGAGCAAATATGGTAAGCTGAATGAAGTTCTGAAAGTCCAGGGAACTTGGGGGTTGATGGGGGATGGGAGATCAGGGGGCGCAGCTCCATGGTGGAGAAGGTGGACACACAGCTGATGGATGGGCCGGAGTTGGCCAGGCAAAGAGGTATGGGTGTTGCTAAAGAGAGCTGAGTTGGGTCCACAGCTCTGAGTACCAAGGGGCTGTGGCTGGAGAGAAGGCCAGGGCCAGCGGCTTTGTGGGATGGTCACATCAAAAATGATGCCCTTCTGCCTTCAGCTCAGGTCATGATCCCAGTGTCCTGGGATCGAGTCCCACATCAGGCTCCTAGCATGGCAGGAAGCCTGCTTCTCCCTCTGCCTCTGCCTGCCGCTCTGTCTGCCTGTGCTCTCTCTCTTTCTCTCTCTCTGACAAATAAATAAATAAAATCTTTTAAAAAAAAAATGATGCCCTTTATATGAAGGGCAGTGGGAAACCCAATGGAAGCCTTTTAGGCAGGGAAATGATGAAATCAGATTTGAGGTTTGAATCTTGACATGTCCCCTCCCATCAGTGAGCGAAACTTCATAGGGGCCTCTCTGCTTTCAAGTCGGGAGGATATTCAAGAAAGTTGCTTGTCAGAGCCACAGTCCTGCGAAGTGGAGGACAGAGACCTGCTGGGACACAGGGGCAAGCTCTGGGCAGGCTCAGAGCCTGGCTCTATTGACTGGTCGTTCGCACAGTGACCTGGGCAAATCACTGTCGCCCTCTTGATCCGGTTTCCTAGATATATATATGTATATATACATATATATATATTGGAGCCAGAGGAATCCAAAAGGCCCTTTCAGCTAAAATACTCTATGCTCTAAACTTGCCCTACAGTCTGGGGATGCTTGGTAAAAGTTGGCTGATCCTTAGACAGCACCTGATTAGGGGTAGGGGCTGGAGAGAGAACCAGAAGTCTCTGTGTCCCAGAAAGTGGATGTCCTGCATGCAGAGAGGGAAGGATCGCCACAGTGTGCTTACGGCCTGTTGGAACTGAGGTTGGATTTTGCATCACTCTCATTCCTGAGTGGGGTCAACCTCTCCGGCTGGGGGACATTCTCCCCACAGGAAAGTCCTGGGGTCTTGCTTTCAGGATGTCCCCATCCTGCGTCTTCGGAGGCCCTAGTCCCTAGAATCATAAATAGAGTTTGACCTTATGAAGCTAGGGAGGCAACAGGGAAAGATGTCACATTGAAGTAGGAGATCTGGCTTGTATTCCTCCCTCTGCTAGTCCGTGACATGTGGTGTGACTTTGGGGTCATGTTGCTGTTGCTCCCAGGGTCTAGTTTCCTCATTGATGCAACGATAGAGTTTTTCAAAGTGATAGCTGCTATCTGGGGTAGTGATCGAAGATGAAAAAGACTAGGTCTCTTCCTTCAAGCAGCCTTCAGAAACCCGTACTTTCTCCCTGCAGTGTACTGAGTACAAAGCTAAAGGGATACTCAGACATAGGGCCCTTAGTTCAGTGGGGAGGTGTAGGAGGTCTTCCTGGAGGAGGAGGCTGCATTCCCATTTGAATGGTCAGTGTGAGATAGCTGGTAGAAGGAGACAGGGGTGGGGGAAGTACTTTAGACATTTCCAGAGAATAAGGAATCTAATCTATCTAGTCATTTTGCTTTTGGCAGCAGAAGCTCTGGCTCACACCCCGTCACCCGCCCCCCGCCCCCACCCCGGTTTGACTGGGGCTCTGGAGCTGCTCCTCTGTCTGCCTACTGGCTGGGAGGGCGGCCAGCCCCAGAGGTCTCCTGGGAGGACTTCTGAGCACCCTCTGCAGGGATGAACTCTGAGCACAGCCCATAGTTGACTTGAAGTCACAAGCTTGCCTTGGGCAACATTTTCCACCAGTCAGCAGGCTGTCTCCTTGGGAGCCTCCAAGACTTAGAGCAGAGCCAGAACAGCCTTTGTCTCTGCCAGGGTTTGCGGGAAGAGATGCCATCCACCACCCGGGGGCTTCCTAAAGGCAGAACACCCAGCCTCATCCACCTGTCTTGGGAATATTTATCGAGTGTAAATCAACACCAGGCGAGTAGGGGTAAGAGAAAACAACCAACCTCATCAAGTAACACACACTTGGGACTGAGTGGGAAAGCTGTGGAGGAGAGGGTGTGGTCTCCTGGGAGACTCCTGTAGGGATTCCAGGCAGACCTCCATTCCTGGAGGACTCTGTGCTGGGGTGCTTAAAGCGGGCTCTAAGGGAGGAGAAGAAACTTGAGAGTTAAAGGATAAGGTGAGAGAGTGAGGAAGCAGACCAGCATTATAGGCCAAGCAACAGCATGAACAAAGGCTCTGGGGCTGGGAGCCTTGTCCATCAAGGAGGTAAAAGGCTGGGTGGCTGGTGTGCAGGAGGAGTGTGGTGATGAGAGGTGATACTGAGGGGTTGGCTGCGGATCCTGCAGCCTGCCCTGGGGCCTTTGTCCTTTACCCTAAAAGCAAGCAATGGTGGCAGGGGGCATCCACATCAGCAGGGGTCTAATAGGATCAGACTTGTGTTTTGAAAAGAAACATCACCTTGGATGCCTCAGAGGACAGAGGATGGATGGGGAGGAGGCAGTGGATGTGGCTGGACCAGCTCGGCTACTGCACTGGTCAGGGTGGGAGATCAGGGGGACCGGAACTAGCTGTGGCAGTGGTGGTGCTGCTGAGGGGGTTTTGGTTTTGGAAGTGTGATTGACGTCTTTGGTTTCTGAGATATCAGAGCTGTGGAGCACTGCAGGGTCATCTCGTCTACCTCCCTGTCTGCCAGCACAAGGCAACTGAGGCTCAGAGATAGGGACAGCAGGGTCACACCCTGTGCTGTGCTGTAGGCATATGCAGTACAATTTTAAGAAAACAGTTGGAGCAGGAAGAAGCTTTAGAAATCAACTGTCTAATTCTTACATTTTTATAGATAAGGAAACTGAGGCCCCAAGGGTTGAGATCTTTAGGGGCCAAAGGCCACCCAGGGAGTTAATTAATTAATCAGTGGAATGGCCTATGCATATATAAACATGGCTCTGTTGACCTCTAGATAGTGGGACATGTGTTTGTTCAGGAGGGAGATAACTTGGCAGAAGTCCCTCCAAATGCTTTCCCAAGACTCTTTGCGCCCACTGGCTCCTCTCTCAGCGGGCCTGGGGTTAGGGAATCCAGATGTCTGGGTCCACGAAGCCAGCTGCATTTTCCCACATCATGGGTTCTCAGTGTTTGGATTCAATAGGCTCAGCAGCCTTGCTGGTGGCAGGGAGGGAAAGCTAAGCTGTTGTCTCAGTGAGTTTCCCAGTGTCTGAGTTTAGAGAGAGAATTAATTTCCTTGGGGGCTTTGGAGGTGGCCCCTCCAGTCTGGCCAGAGCCCCGCAGCTAAAGTCAGAACTGCAAGGTCACCACCTTGTGCCTGAATACAGGGACCCACCCGGTCTTTGGAATCAAGCATTGTGATGGGTTCTGACAGATGTTATCAAACATTGTGCTGCTTCCAGATGTAAGAAATCATTTGGAAGATGTGTTCATGTGGAAGCCAAAATGTGCGAATTTTCTTTTTTTGGGAGGGGGGAGGAGGGATGTAGAAAAACAGGCTGAATATTTGAAATTGGGGATTGCATTAGGAAATTGCAGAACTTTATTTTTTGGCAGCAGAGTAGTTCATTGTCAGAGAGACCTGGCTTTGTCCCCGAGGTATCCTTGGGGTCCCGGAAGGACTGTTTCAGTTCTCTGCAGCTGCTCCCTCAAGCCCTCGGGAACATTCAGGCAATGGGGACCGTGGCACCAGCTTTTGTTAGAGGCTCGGATGGCTGGGAAGATGGTGGCATGTGGAAAAGCATGCAGTCTCTAGAATCATACAATCCTGGAGGTGTGAGTGGGGAGCACACTTGGGTCCTGGCTTCTCTGTGACCACCTGTGTGACATTGGTACTCATGTCTTTAAGCCTCAGTTTCCTGATCTGCTAACTGGGGACGAGAACACTTATTTCACAGTGCCTTTGTAGGAACTGAACTAACTGATGAAAAGCACTTTATATGGTGTCCAGCACTGAATAAGCTGGATTTACAATGTTCTTTTTTGTTGCTGTGGGACCCTGAAATTAACCAAGATGGAGTCAGTTTGATTCAGAAGAACAGAACCTTCCTCTTCGATTCGGGCCACTCCTCGGTGTCTCTTGAGGTTCACTGCCATGGCAACGGGCTGGTGTGGTGAAGAGGGAGGCAGTGGGGGCCGCTGAGCAGCCAGAACGCTGCCTGGCCTGGCCTGCTGGCGCCATGGCCAGCGAGGGCAGCAGCCTGATTAATGGCCGCCTGATCCACTGGCCTCCTGTCAGACCACCCTGGGGGAGGCTCCTCACCTAGGGAGGGGCACAGCCTCATTGGCTGGGGTGGGCCAGGCCCCCGGTCAGTGGGCACGGTTGCAGGTGCCGTGGAGTCTTAGAATTGCTGAAGCACAATATTAGAGCTGAAAAGGACCCTGGAGATGAATTATTCCAGTGTCCGTCCTTTATGGCTGAATACAGAGCAGATGGGTAATGAATGCCTACACTGTGCCCAATGCAATATGAATTTCTTCCCTCATAGGTTAACTTCTACAACAAGCCCGTGCAACAACCCCCTACCAGGGAGGTACAAACCAGGAGTGGGAAATCTGTCATTCACAATGCATAACTAGGATCTGCCTCCAAAGACGTCTCTGATTACAGGCCTCATGTTCTTTCTACTACCTTGTGTTACTTACTGTTAGTCTGGTTTTTGGGGAACTCACCTGTCTTAGTTTTATCTCTTGCATTTCTATTGCCTCGGGTAGTGCTTCATGCATCTGAGGGGTGCCATAAAAAATGATCGAATCTCCATGAAGGATCTCAGTGCCATTTTTGCAGGTACGACCCTAAACACGGGCCAAGAAAGCACGTGTGTATCTGGGACCTCTATCAGACCAGACCCTAGGATGGGAAGGTCCTTGAAGATGAAAGTCCTTGGTTGGCCTTCCAGCGCCTCTCGCCAGGCTGTTCTGGTCACACCGAATTCCATGCCAAACGTGGACTTTCCTTCCCCCTGTGCCGTCTCTCTTTACTGGTCCCATCTTTCAGATATTCCTCCGTGACGTTCTTGATGCCTTTCAGGGAATCTGGTTGTTTCCTGCTCTAAATTTCTGTGCTCCTTGCGAGTCGCTTGTGTGCATCCTTGATTGCATTTTACACCGCATTGTCTTCTCCTGAGTGCATCATTTCCTGCCCTTCCTCCCCCAATAGACTATAAGCTCCTACGGGGGCTTGACCTCATATCTTGGCATCATCTGGGCCATCCAGCACATTGGCACCCACAGCAGCTGTCATGACTGTGGAATTGAATGCAGTTGACCTGGAGCAGAGCTCCCCACCCCCCACCCCGTCCTGTTACCCTGATACTCTGGTGTTGAGCCGGATTCATCAGGCAGTACGACTAGGACAGACAGGGCTGGAGGTGGGCCTCGGTCTGCCTCCTCTCCCCAAGTGTGGGCTGAAAACAGCCCCTCTCCAGGGACCTCTCTGACCTCGGCTGACCTTCACTAGGGCTGTTTTCTCATTCTCTTGGATTGGGCTGAGAAAAACAGGAAGAATCATTAAGAGACAGTGCCTTGTGAGCCAGCAACATTATCACTGATTCTTTTTACAGACACTAAAAGCTTTGTACATTGTGACAAAAGAGTGGGCTTTTCCTGAAGGCCCTGGGGAGAAGTCTCTACTCACCTCCCGGATCCAGCCCTGGCTTCACCCTCAGCCCCCTTCGCCTTTCTTCCTCTTCCTTCCACACTTAGGATTGCCAGTGTTTTCCACACTTAAAAAATGTAGAGCTGGAGGACCTCTCCCGGTTGTGTCTAGAATCCCCCTGAGAGATCATCTGACACCTTGCCCTTTGGAGTGTGGTCCGTGGACCAGGAAAATGCAATTCCCAGGCCCTCGAAGCCTGCTGGTATAGACTCTGCACCTTAACAAGAACCGCAGGGAATTGTTATGCACGTCGAAGATTGAGAAGGGCTGCTCTCACCCACTTCTAGTTATTTATTTTTAATTTTTCCAACAAGAGGTGGCATCTGGGCCCTGGTGAGGGAAATGAACTTGTGAGTTTGGAGCAAGATTAGTTTGGTTTAACAAACATTTGTGGAACAGCTGCTCCCCACCCAGCCCCGTGCTAGCTCTGTAAGAGAAAATCTGAAGTATGGATTGTGATCTCTTTGGTCTTCCCGTTCTTCCTTGTTCCTAGCATCGCCCTGCCCACACTGGGGCCCCAGCAAGCGTTTGTTGAATTCCAGCCTGAGGTTGCTTCTGCTTCCCTGCAGCTGCCTTCTATAATTACCAGCCTCCCTGGGTAACTCACAGCACTTTCAGACAGAAATAAATAAGGTCTTTAAGGAGGAATTCAGAGAGTGGGCTGTGTCCTTCGTTTTACCGGCTCTGGAGAGTAGAATCCCGAGAGTCGAATAATGAGATAGCGTGCTTACAGTCCAGAAATCCATATATCATCTGTGACAGAAGGGGAGCGTCTGTGCTGGAGCAAGGAGGGATTTCAAATGGGTGAGACATCTTTGATGACGCCATACGGGATCCCAAAGAGGCCCCGAGTATCAGTGCTTGACTCCACTTCACCAAAGTGAAGATCTCTTGAGGTCTGATCTCTGTTGGAGTGTCTAGTTCTTCCTTTAGGGGCTTTCTTCTTGATGTAACATTTGCTGAAAGTCATTCCCGGAAACTACCTTTATTTGCAAGGCAGGCCTCACGAGGTCCTTATCTGTTCATCAGAATCCAGGCTGTGTAGTGCCGCTGCTCTGGTTGTGATTCTCAGGGCCAGTGTCTGCCTCTGCACTCCCTTTGGCTGCTCTATTACTTCTGGGAGCTCCATATTCGTCCACTATTGGGGACTGGAGCGGGGTTTTAAAATTTTTGCACCAAGGCATCATGTAACACTTTGCATCTGAGTTGTAAGTGACTTTTCCTTTGGGGGAAGAAACATGCTGCTGTAATGTGTTTCTCAACGACAGTTTACAGTAGTGGCCTGGGACGTCGATACCCTTCAAGACCAGTAGGAGACGGGACGTACTCTTCTCTTTATTAACTCCAGTTGTCCTCGTCAACCTCTGTTAATAGATCATCACAGTATTGGGCACTAGGATTTCCCAAAGCAAAGAAAAGTGATAGAGATTTCCAGTGGTGTTATTCTTGGAAAAGTTAGAAACTAGGACCGAGGATTTCATGGGTCCCTTGCATTGGCCAGATTAATCACATCCAGTGTAATGATAATATTTTTAGTATTAAAAAATAACAGTAGCTAATTTTTTGTTGATTTCTTACCAGGTGCCAGGCACTGCTCTAAGCACAGTAATAGGGATCAGATCACTGAATCACTACACAGTGCTAGGAGACAGGGGGCATCCCCATTGTACAGAGAACAGAATGAGTCAGTGAAATGTCCAGCTGGTAACTGTTGCACTTGGGTGGTTGGATCCAGGAGCGTGTGCTGTTATCCTCTCTGTAGTTTGCTTTTGGGGTGGAATGGCCATTCTGGATTTCAGGCTTATGTTGCTGAAACAATTTTGTCCTCAGTAGGTCTTTTCCTTATATGGTGGTGTTTCAGTTGTGGATAGCTGCCTGACAAATGACCCTGAACGGAGAGGCTTAAAACAACAAATTAGTTGTGTTAAAAGATAAACTGTGGCATATCAAAAAATTGTAGAGGTTATTTGAGCAAAAGTCAATTTGAATAGGGCAGTGCCAACATGGTAGTGAGGAGAAGACAGAGAAGCAAAACAATTATCTGAGTGACTATAGCTTTGGTGGCTGCCTTATTTGGGAAAGACTAGTTGGCTGTTTGCAATTGGCTGTGCTTAGGTTTCGTTTTTTAACCTTGAGGCATTGCTAGCTTAGTTTTTGGTTTGCCCTTGCAGGTGACAAAGGCATTAAGGCCACCTCAATCTAATGGCTTTTTTGTTTAATTAATTCAACAGTGGTTACCCCTGAAGCTTAGCTGCGCAGTTCTTTGGCTGGTCCTGCTTGGGGCTGAGGTCAGAGGGTGGCTGGAGCTGGAAGGATCAAGACAGATTTTTAGAAAGTTCAAGACAGATAAAATGTCTGGTGCCTGGAAGGATTGGCTAGAAATCTGGGCTCAGCTGGAATGCCTGAGCCTCTTTTCTCTCAACATGGTCTCTCCATGTGGACTCTCCATCCGTCTCCATGGATCAGACTTAATCCATGGAAGCTCAGGGCTCCCTAGAGCACACAAGCAGAAGCTGCCAGGTCCTTGTAAGGATTAGGTCTGGAACAGGCTCAGCATCTGCTACCTTCTGCTACCTTCCCTTGGTTAAATCGAGTCACAGAGCCAGCCCAGATTCAGTACGGGAATGGACTACCCAAGAGAGTGAATATTGGGAGGTGTGGTTCCCTGAGTGTCACGTTTGGAGACTAGTTGTCACAGCTGGCCACTGTGACCTCTCTGGTATATGACACTGGGCTGGGAGGGCAGATGTGGAATTGATACTTTGTCATGTTTCAGCTGTGTGATTTAGGTTCCATAAACATCTCTCAACTTCCAATTCTTTCTCTGTACAAGAGGGAAGCTAACAGTTATCACTATCACTCTGTGCCAGGCACTGCTCTGAGCCTTTTACATACAGGAACTCATGTAATCCTTTCAGAGTCCCAGTGACGTGGCTACCATTGTTCCTTCAAATTAACAGAGAAATTCAAACACAAAGAGGTGATGCAGTCTGCCCACGGTCACATGGCTACCAAGTGGCAGCGCTGGGATTTGAACTTAGGTAGGGTGGCTCCCTAGTCCGTGCTTTTCTTTTGTCCTCCATTTCTCAGTAGCAGCTCTCTCCCAGGGAGATGTCTTGCAGGTAATGTGCTTGGTGCATATGTGGTACCATGTCAAGGCACAAAAGTCGGCGGTGGTTATGAATGTTCATGGTATTATCGTCATCCTGAGAAGCCTGGCTCATCAGCATCACCATTTCATTCTTGGCGAAGATGAGTACAAACTGTTCGTTCCCCTTTTTCTTTAAACGATTCTATGTAATATTCCCATTTCAAATGTATCTGGGCCCATCTCAAATATAATTTGTTTCCTGGATTTGTTTCTTTGCAGCCAAGGGAGTCTTATACTTTCCTTCTAGGAAATCACTTTAGACTGATGCTCTGCTCCTAGCACTTGATGGCAGATGCAAATCTATCTGTACTCCGAAAATGCTGCTGATCATCTAGGTTTGAACTCAGTCCCTAAAGCTCCAGTGCTTTGTTCAATATCCGCTGGGGCCCTGAGAATGATACAGAGCATTTAAACTGATGCTGTCTGTTCAGATGTTTTATACCCTGTCTCTGGGCTCTAAGGTTTGGGTTGTTTCTTGACATTATGAATCTGTTTGTATATTTGCTTCCCCCTTCCTCCTTCCAACTTACTCATCAGGGTTTTCTGAATTACTGGTTGTTTGTATTCTTTTTTCTTTTTCTTTTCTTTTTCCTCATATAATTGAGACAGCCTCTCTGCTACTTGGGTCTTGCTGAGCATAGCTGTAGTTCAAGTAAAAAAAAGAAATAAGAGAGAGAGAGAGAAGTTATTCTAGAATGCTCTTTTGTTCTCTCTCCTCATATCAAATACATCAGCAAGTCCCACTGACTCTGCCTCTAAATTCTGTCCTCAGCTTGTCTCCTTTTCTACCACCAACACTGGTACCCGCTAGAACAGCTTTCAACCAGACTCATGCAGGAGGTCCCTTGCGGGTTCCTAGCTTACATTCCTTCCCAACTGTTGAGCAGTACCCATACAGCATCTAGAATGGCCTTTGAAAGTGTAATCAGAACATGTCACTCCCTTGCTTAAAACCCTCCAGTGGTTCACCATGGCAATCACATTAAATGTGAAGTCTGACCAGGGTCCATGAGGACCTATATGACCTGGGGCTTCTTATTCAACCTCATCCCCAAACCCTCTTCTTTCTCTGTTCTCTTTGCAGCACTTGTCACCATCTGGAATTATTTATTTTTCTTGTATATCATTGGATCCGCCTCCTCCAACCCCTATCCCGCCCCCATATAGAGAGTCGGCACCAAGGGACAGGAACTTTATCTCATTCATTGCCATACACCCAGCATGTGAAACATAGGCTTAGCACTTGGAGGAGTGTGATCAATATTTTTGATTGAATGAAGGCATAAACCACTCCTTTATATGGGAATCTAACTCTTAACCAGCTAAGAGTCCTGTATCAACGATTTCCATGGTTTTGGCTTTTCATTTATATACACAGGGATCTCTTTGGAATGCTGGCTCAGCTATAGGAATAGAAGGCTCCATTTTATAAAAATCAGCCACATTATTATGTATTGTCTAGAACTCCATGCTGTGTACTCCCAAATGACTCCATGAGGTAAGTGTAAAGATGGGGGGGGGACCCCATTTGATAATATTCTTTTTTTTCTCTAACTCTTTTGTAGTTGCTTTTAAAATCTATGATCTCTGCCTTCCGTGGTGAGTGGGCTGGGGATAATGGCCAGAGACACAAAGTAGCCAATATTTTCTCCACAGGTAACCTCTTAACCACCATCCATGGGAAGTAGCTCTTTTCCATCACTCCCTCTTATCCCTCTAATGATGAACCTATCTTGTAGCAGTGACTTCGGATAGACATTCTGAACTCTGAATGCACAGGTCAACTCTTTATCTTGGTTGTATTTTTTCTTTGTTTCCTTAACTCTCATCACAATGATCATATCAATGAGGAAGCTCATTCCTTTCGTGGGTTCATTGTTGCATTATTGTCTGTGTGTTTCAAACAGTTTTGGTCCCAGCCCAAATTGACCCAAGTCAGATTTCTGATGTTTTAATTAATTTTAAAGAAGCTTGTAAGTATAAATGAAAAGGAAGAGAGAGAATACAAAATTGGGAGCATTAGAAAATTGGAAAAGCTAACTATTTCTTGACTTAAATGACAAGAGACAAAATTGGAAAAGGCTTTGAGTAACAGGCTCATGAAAATTTTTCAGTTAAAGTAATTTGGCCAGGGAGAAACAATTAGGAATAGAAATGTTCTTATCTATTGTTTCAGAGAATTGCAAGGTTACCATTAAGAGAGGAGTCACTAAGGATGAGAAAGCAAGGAATCAAGGGCAGCTTGAAAACACCTTTTAAGAAAGAACTTTATCTGTATACTGAAACCTGGAACTTAGTTGAAGCAAACAGAATGAAGGTCTCCAATGTAAGAGGTAAATTGTTAAGAAACTATGAACCTGGATTAAAAAAAATTGACCATTTTTGACCATTGAGACCTAAAACAAATTTCAGGCCAGCATATTTGCACTAGCAGGGAGCTGGTTAAAGGAGATGGGTAATTCCCAAAGACTGCATGTCCCCAGGACCCGCTTTAGATATGGTGGATCATGGAAAAGGGAGGCTCTCCAAGAGGGAAGAGTCAGAAGCTACAGAGAATGACTGACAAAGTTCTTACCAGAAAGCAGAATCTGTGACTAATAAAACAACTTGATCTGCAGTCTTCATAATGCTCTCCCACCAAGATTTCATAATTGCCATGGATCATGACTGCTGTGTGTTTTTGTTTCCCATTTTCCAAACAAGGGTTTTAGCTTGCTGCTACTCTGTTCTTGGGACACCATTGTATATTGGGTAGGCATAAGTGGGTGGGTGGTAAATTTCCTTTTTAGTTCATAGGATGGTAGACCACAAGGAGGCCCAGTGGAGAGTACTACATTACCGGTGATCCTGAGCTTTGAGCTGGATGTGGCAATAAGGTAAGACACGTGTGGGAGGAAGAATGAATGACAGGTATTTGGTGAGGAGCAGAGCAGATGGTGTTTCAGACTGGTGGGGTTTCTGTAACCCTGTTTCCTTTGCCTTCTAGGTACATACTCGTCTACTTCCTTGAAGTTAAATGGAGTCATGAGACTCAGTTCAGGCTGATGAAATATGGCTGGAATTGATGTACTTCCAGATTAGGCCCTCCAAAATCTCCCTTGAGATCTTCCCCACTACAGAGGACCCAGTAGAGGGCTGTGAGGCCTCAGGGATGGCAGAGCCACTAGATGGAAGGAATAACTCATGTGGGGCAGAACCTTGACACGCACTGGTATATGAAATGAGCACAATAAGGCCTCATTTAAGTTAAATAACTCAGGAAATCAACCTTTCTTCTGTTGAGATTTTGGAATCCCCTGTTATCACAATCAGCCTTGACCAAAGCAGTAATCAAAGCTATATGCAATGAAACATGCAGGCTATGTGTTGGTGTAACCTATTAATTATCCTCTAATTTTCTTTCACCAGATGACTGTAGGGGACTTCTGTGACTAAAATTTATTTCTGATTGAGACTGATTTTTTTCTATGTCTTATGGGGTTCTTGTCCCCTGAAGTCAGTTAGTCCCCAGTATCATTGAATGCCTAATCCCAGATCTACTACTTACTAGGTATGCGATCTTGGACATGTATTAATGTGTTTGAGCCTCAGTTTCCTTATCTGTAAATGGGTATAATAATAGTACCTATCTTGCGTTGTTGTGAGAATTAAGTGAAACATGGCACCTGGCACATAGCTCAATAAGCTTCTGTCATCATTATTGCTGACATCATAAATTGCTAGGTATTTGCTTGTATATGCTTGGCACTAGGGACAACATTGAAGAAAATATACAAGGTCTGGACTTCTGTGAGGTATCTGCCTATTCCATGACCCTCATGTTTTATTTTGTACTTGTCCAGAATAGTTTCTGTTATGTACTTAATTTTAAGAGAAAGGTTTTGCCTATCTCTAGTCTACTTCAGAAAGCATTGGTTGTGGTTGGGCATGTTCTTTGTCTTTCTGTCTGGGTGTTTGGAGTCAGTATCTGTGTTTCTGTTAGTGGCTTTACGCTCTGAGTGTAGTGTTTGTCTATACCCTGTGGCAAGCGGAGGGGGAGACCCATAGGAAGGCAAAAATCCCTATTGGTGGAAGGAACCACTTCCTGTTTAGAGCCATTTCCTGCTTGGATCCACTTCCTGCTCAGATCTACTTCCTGCATGGATCAACTTCCTGCTCAGAGTCACTTCCTCTTTAGAATATTGAGTTAAAAACCGCTGCCATTGTACTTATAGAAGTATACTTTGCTCCTTTTCTAGGTTCTTTTCTCCCAGGGTATACTGCCCAACCATCTCATTTCCAGTGATGTAAGTAACATTTGCAAGACACAAGATGTTGAAAACCCCTTCCCTTCTTTATTAACCTATGAGGACAGAGACTGAATCTATACCAGTGATGGCATCATCTAGCCCCTACACTACATGCATTTAGATGCCTGGTTTACCTGTATGTCTAAGCAAGGGTCCTTATGCCCACGCAGCTGCTGTGGGCCATCTCCCTGGCACATGCTCCTTAGTGATACTAATTAGGCAGGCACACCCACTTGCCTTGGCATGTTTTAAAGATGACCCAAGCTGCAAACACCAACATGTATAAGACATATGCTCTCTTCTTTGTGTAAATTCAGGCACCAAAATATGCCTACACATAGGGGTGTGTGCATACAGACACATGCGTATTCTTTTTTGCCTGGTAGAAATAAGCTTCTGTGATGTTCCTTCTACTCCCACACATGCCCCTCCATGGCTGGCACATCTCCTAATTATTCCCATCTACTCCCTCCCCATAGACCTTTTGTGTGTATATTTTGGCAGACGTTCTCTTGATTCTTCCTAGTTTCTCTCTCTCTTTTCCCCCACTCTCCCTCCCTTTCCCTCCTCTTCACAACTCCTTAGAAAATTTGTTAAACTATACACTCTTTATTATTAATGTACATTTATGAAAAATTCTCACTGTTACAAAAGTGCATGGTTAGAAAATCACCTCCGTACAAAGATTGGCATCTTCCCTTTCCCCACCCCTCCCTAACCCTCCCACCCCCAGACATCAGCATTCCACAGGACAATGCTTAGAAAAACTGAGAGCTCAGTGGATCCAGAGCTCTTGACCGAGTGCTATGGCAAACATGATGGTGATTTACACAGGACCTTTCAACTTGCCTCCTTCACTTCCCTTTTGCCTCCTTCTGAGGTGGGTAGAGCAGACAAGTTTCTCTAGTTCAGGAAATCGTTCTTCTGTGGAATGGGTAAAGACATCTCCTTATTCTCTTCTAGAGCTGAAAAGGATGTCAGAGCAATATCACTGAAGACATCTATAAGGAAAATGAAGGTTTTAGGTCTTTCCTGATGGTTGAAGAGAAATACCTTCCTTAGTCTATTCAAATTGCATATACCATCTTCCTTGAAAGGAGCTAGCAAACTCTATAGCAACTCTGGGGACTTATTTGTGTAGGATTTCCTGGTAATCCCAATGGGAATGGAGAAACAGGTGAGGGTTTGTCTGAGGGCGACCAGAAGCAACTGGTCCAGAGTGGTGTGGTGCACCCTGTTGGTTAGCTAAACTTTGATATCCTCAGGCCCAGTATGAAGGATGCTTCTGTGGTAGGACAATTCTCTGAGGGACAGGGAATGGAGGGAAGCAGTCAGACTGTTGCTAGGTTGCCTCAGCCACATATTTCTTCCTTTTTATATTTTTCTGAGCAGCTATCCCTAACCCAACCCTAATGGGATTCCACCTTAGTTTATCAAGTGATGCAGTAAACAGATGGCTGAGTTTACTGTGTTAGAGAACTGAACTCAAGTTCAGAGAAGTTGGCCCCATGTCAGTAGATACACAGTGTACATGGAACCTCATGAACAGACATATGGACTCAGAGATATCCCAACACTTACATTTAACTAGTCTGGAAAACACGTAGTCAAGATTTGTAGGAATACCATCATGGTTTCTTGGTTAGCAGGGTTGTGTGCACTTTTACAACTAGCGCAGTTATATTTCTTCTATAAAAGTGTGCTTCTAGAAGCTTGCTTCTGATAGCCTGCACAAGATGGTGGTGGTAGTTGTGGGCGACATAGGATTCCTTGGCAGGCAAGGAGTTTTATCATTGTGCTTTAAGTTAACTGAGGACCTTCTAGCAGCTGGAGAAGAATCTGTTCTTTAAATGTCATGTATCCTACTCAGAAAGGTTTTCCATTAATGGGGACTAAATAGTCTCATTAGAAAGGACATTTGAATTCAAGGGGCATTTGGTGTCTTGTTTGATTCTAGTTCTATGCAAAAAGATACATATCTTAAAATATATTAACTGTATTTCAGCAAATAAGAGTCTCTAGGAGATTATAATAGATGTATATGGTGGCCCTCTCTGGGAAGCTATTTGCATCAAGACTATTATTTCTAGAAGTTGTTCTCCAAATACATTAGGTTGTTAGCTTGACTGGGGAAGAGCAGCCTGAATATAGTGGAAGAAGAGAGCAGGTATGGTCCTGGTCCAGATGTCACAGGAGCAGGCTCTTGCCCAAATGTTGTTAGTGAGATGCAGGGGATAACAAGGTTCAAGTACCCCAGGTCCAGCAGTTTCTGGGTGCTCTTTTGGTTGCCTAGCTCAGGGAAGCATGAGTAAGTGGAGACTTGGTGGAAGTTGACATGTTATTTTCCTTTATTCCTTTTCCAGGAGAATGGGATGATGCAAAATTGTTGGAGCTGGTGGGCAAGGTAGAAAGCTCCCATTTTAATTTTTATCCTGGCCAGCCTTACCAACATGTTGGACTGTGCCTTAATGTTTTCCCCTCTCCTGCTGAGGTTCTCACCCCACAGCTCTCCTGCACCCTTTGTATCTCTTGAAACACAATACAGCAGAGCTTGAGTAGGAGGGGTTAGCACAGCTTCCTCTCTTGTTTCCCAAAGAACTTCTTTTTTGCATGACTGCCGCCATAGCCACTAGTTCTAATGTGTTATTTATCCTTTGCAAGGCAGATGACTCCTATTCAGGTGCTATTTGTGCTGCTTCTCTGTTTCAGAGGCTGCGATTTGCTCTAGGGTGAGGGCATCTGGATTTGTGCAGCAGCTGGTTTACTGCCTTTTATTTAGAGGACCTACGGGACATTTATGGCTGCTGAATCCAAGAGGCCCACTACCCAGCCATCATGGGCTTTCTTTTCCCCAAGCACCTGGCAAAGCTGGAGAGAGAACCGAGTTGAAGTTGAGTCCCACCTTTACTGCTTTGGCAAGCCATGCCTGCTCTTGAGTCTGTATTTTCCAACCTGTAAAATAGGAGTAATTATGTTTGGTTTGCCTCCCACACAGGGTCGTGAAGAGTCCAGAATGATGCTAACAGCATGTTAGGAGCTGTCCAGTGCTGAACAAATACAGGGAAGGAGGCTGATAAGGCTGATGACGAGGATGAAGAGGACAGCAGCAATGATGATAATACTGCTTTGCACATGGAGTTGCTTGCTTTTTGATGGACTGACTAGACACAGTTTCCCTAAATGGAGTTGCCTATCGCTTTCCTTCTAGAGTTTACCCAGATAACCTTGGGTAAGATACCTAGCTCTCTACAATTAATTCATCTGTAAAATGGGAATAATAAAGACCGCCAGGCAGTGTTGCTATGAGAATTGAAATAGGTGAGTCAGTAGTTTTAAAAGTGCCCCAAAGAGTGCCTGGTCGTTATTGGGAGCACTTACTCATCAGCACTACTGGAACTCAAACTTATGTAACTTTAGAGGGACTGTGATGTTCCCCAGCTTGGATAGGGTAGAAAGAGCACAGACTTTATTTTGCTTGTTAAGCAACATGTCACTAAATTTAAACTCTCTTTGAGCCTTTGTTTTCTCATCTATACAATGGGAACAGCAATGCTTACCTCACAAGAATGTGTGGATTAAAATGGAATTGTCTGTGGAGAGAGCTTATCACAGTGCCTGACACTGGCAAGTGTTTGGTAATAAATAGCTCTCATACCCTGATGCTTAAATGAGTGAATTCCTTGGAAGAAAGAGAAAATCTCCTACAGTCATAACTGTGGTGGCCTCCTCCTCCTTCAGTCTTGGCTACCCTCATGCTACAGTGCACTTTTCTGGTGAGATCCTTTGGCGTGAGCACCGTGGCAAGAACAGTCACAAGATTAGGAGTTCCAAGGTGCTAAGACTCTTGCTGCCTCATTGCTGGACCTCTTGCTTCCCTCTTCTGAAACCAAAGCTTGAGTGAGAAGCAGGAGACAAGGGTAGGTACTTCAGTTTGGTACTTGGACCTCACGGGCAGGCTGCACTTGGTGGATGTAGTATGGAGGCAGTCAGTAGGAGGTGGTCTCACCTGGTAGCCCCTGGCAGGAGGCCTAGGGGACGGGCACAGAGGTGTTCTCTCCCTCTGGAGGCAGTGGTGGGCAACTCCAAGAGCTGAAAGATTGGGTGTCAGAGGGAAGTTTTGGTCCTGTGCCACACCTGCTCTATACACTTAAGTCACAAGGATTGGTCACTGTTCTCAACACACCATGCATATTTTGGCCTCTGTCATTTGCTCATGTCTACCCTTCATTGTCTACCTGACAAAGCAGACAGTTTTTGATGACTCAGTTCACAAATTGCATCCATTCTTGTAATCCTCTTGGACTTTTCTAAGCATAGTTGATGATCGCTCCTCTGGGCTTTCATAACTATGTGCTGAGAGTGTTGACAAATTGTCTTAAAGGGAATAGTTTTTGAATCTCTCTCCTCCATTAGAGGTAAAAGCCTTAGGACAGAGTCATTGGACATTTCCAATTCTGCCACAGTGTCTGGCCCATAGTTGAAGATCACACAAATGTAGTTTCCTGACCTTGTTTGGGTCATGACAGAGGTGACCAGGGCACCAAGAGCCAGACTGAGCAGTGTCTGGGGGCCAGCTGCATGGAGGGACGTCAGGCGCCCACATCAAATCTCTTCCTCTTCACTGGCCTTGCTCCAACGGTGGCAGCAGTTGGCTGTGATGCCCAGGAGGAAGTTGGTGGCCACAGAGGCAATGGAGACCACGAAGCCCACAAATGCGATGAAGAGGTAATCATCCAGGGTCAGAGTCAGGTGACAGGCCTTGAAGCTCTCCTCAGTGAGGGAGAAGAGTGGGGCACCCTCAACTTCAGGGGGACCCCGGCACTCAGCCAGCTGAGAATCTGCAACACAGAACGCGGAAATGGTGAGGGGCCGGGGAGAAAGAGAGTGGAATGGATAGTCCTCCACACTTCCCAAGAGAATTTGAGATTTTTATTTTTAATTGAGTTTCTTCTATGTGTCAAAAATTTTACTTACCTTCATTACTCTCTTCAACAACCCTTGAATCAAGTTTTTTTTTTTTTTATACCAGTTTTTATGGCCGTGGAGATCGCTGCTCAGGGAGTTTAGTTACTTGCCTCTCAGGTCCAGTAGTCATTGCTGATGGTAGATCTGGGGCTTTCATGGGGATATCATCATCTCTTACAATAACCTCCTAACTGGTTTATGGCTTCTGCCTTGAAACCATCTTGACACAGTTCACTCAGTATTTTTCATACCTGAAGTCCTGTCATGTACTCTGTGCTTGAAGCCCTCCCCTGACTTCTTACCTTCCCATGGAATGAAAGCCAAGGTCCTACCTGTGGTCCTCACTTCTCATCTCTATCCCTTTTCTCCTTGTTCACTCTGCTCCATCTACACACACCTTCTGATCATTCTTCCATCACCATAAGACCGTCCCTTTTCAGGGTGTAGAGGGAGAGCTATTGTATTTGTCTCATTTATCCCCTGAATCTCAACACAGCTCCATCCCTTCCTTCCTTGGGGACTTTGCTCAAATATCACTTTATTAATAGGGTCTTTCTAAATGATTGTTTATAACATAGTAACTCCATATCACCTTTCTCTGGGCGTTCCCCACTCTGCTTAATTTTTCTCCATTGTATTTTATCATGTCTTACAGTTTCTTTACTCTCCGTCTCCTCCCCCTTAAATATAAGTTTTCCCTAGTCTCTGAACAGTTTCCTATCTGTAAAAGTGTTCAATGAAACGTTGTTAACAGAATGTGTGGATGGATGACTCTGTCCAACTTTGAAGGACTGTTTTTTTCTACTATCTCATGTGGGTTTTCAGATATGAAGAGTATAAGGTTATGAGCATGGGCTGTGAAAATATTGGTCTGGGTTCAAATCCCCTTTCTACCCCACGCTGGTTGTGTGATTGTGGGTGAGTTACTTAAACCTTCTCTGTCTTGCTTTCTTCATCTGTAAAATGAGGATAATAAGAGTAGCTATTGCATTGGGTTGTAGTGAGGACTCAATGAATTAATATATATAAATAATATATTCTTTGTGGATACTAAGTACCATGTAAGTGTGTGCTTTTGTTGTTATCCTAAGCTTGTCTCTTGGACAGGTCAGTGACCCTACAGATTCTGCAATTCTGCACATAGACTTCTGTAGGAAGGAGGTCTTTTCTCCATCACTGATGGTCTCTCCTCACCCTTCCAGGGTCACTTGCATGAAGGTTGTCAATGGTTTCATCTTACTCTGCCTTGGAGGTGAGTGTGGCGTTCAGGCCGTGGTTCTGCCATTCAGTTCCAAGCACAGGCTTTCCAGCAGGCAGTCATTCCTTTTCTCAGTGGATAAACATTAATCAAACTCTCACCATGGGCAATTTTTTTTTTTAAACCTTTCTGGCTCTCATGCTTTCTGTCCATAAGAAGGGGATAATTCAACCTAAATTATCTAAGGGAGTCATTATGAAGAAGTTTTCTGAATGAGGAGGTACATAAATGCCATTTATTCATCCTGTAGTTTTTGAGGACAAAGAATAAAATGATAGATTTGATTGATCCTTTTGACAAATGGATGAACATCATTGTCCTTAGAAATGAAGAGTCATTTTTGGGAAGAAGAAGCAGTCTGCTCCAAATTCCAGGTGGAGAGAGTCCCTGTAGGCTACAAGTGCAGTTCTCCAGACCTTGCTCAGGACAAGATCGTGTCTAGAGTTAACCATCAAGGGCTCTCCACTTGGAGCTGAAGACGCTGAACTCCAAATTCTATTATGTGCATGGACTAGGGTGGTGGTGAGACCATGTGACACTGGAGAAAGTGAGGAAACTGAGGGAAATTCGTATGGATCCAGCAGAGGAGGCTCGGAGGGCAGCTGGCAGGACCATGAGAGGATTTCGGATCAGAGTCCGAAGGATAATGAGCCCCTCTGGTAAGTCAAGGGACCAGTTGTGAGGTTGAGTTAGATCCCAAGGGTATCCTTATGTCCCCCTTTGTTGGGGTTTGTCCCAAAACTGTGGATAATAGTGGGAGAAGAAAAAGATGACAAAGGGAAAATGATCGCTTTGTAAAGAACACTGGCAAGTTCTTTACACCCAAGAGGAACTGTCCTGGAGAGTACAATGTGGTGAAAAGTACAGTCTGTGGAGAAAAGGGGACCTAGGTTTCTAGCGTGGCCACTGGGAAGTTACTTTCCCCCTCTGGAACTCGGGTCCCTTATCTGCACTGTCGTAAGGCAGCACAGATGGGATCTTGGAACCCTCTCCTGCTTGATGGGAGACTGCGCTTCTTCTGAAGGGCAGCTGGGGGGACACCTGGGTGGCTCAGTTGGTAGGACGACTGCCTTCAGCTCAGGTCATGATCCCGGAGTCCCGGGATCGAGTCCCGCATCGGGCTCCCAGCTCCATGGGGAGTCTGCTTCTCCCTCTGACCTTCTCCTCGCTCATGCTCTCTCTCACTGTCTCTCTCTCTCAAATAAATAAATAAAATCTTAAAAAAAAAAATCTTTGAAGGGCAGCTGGGGCCTCAGAGATCACAGGAAAGAGGGAGCCCTGGGAGTCATGGAAGTTGTGCTCCGGAATTCCCTTTCCGTACACAGAGCACAGGAGAGAGGAGGGGACTTGCCACCTGCCAAGGGTGAGCAGGTAGGGAGACCACCCCAGGCAGTTTCCCCTTATGCCCCCTAGCATTGCCCCATCTCGTGCCCAGCTATTTTGGTCCCAGAGAACTTCCTCCCACAGGTGTGTAGAAACAGTAGAATCGTGACCCACAATCCCCCCATTCCTCAAACTATTTTGGTCTTGGGCTCCCCACTCAGTCCTCTTCTCCCTCCTACTTCATTCAGCATCGCTCCTTTTGAACACACTCTGAGCCAGGCTCTGGGGAAGCCCCTGAGATGGTGCCCTCAGTTACTTCCTGTTGTTCTACTGCTGGAGGCTAGTGCCAAGGCTCAGTGCTGCCACACAAGAAAGCTGGTGACTAAGAGCCACAGCTGAACATGGCCTGCCTCCAGGGGAGGCCATTAAGCCGATGTGATTCAGGCACTCTCAGCTGGGACTGGTTGGTTAAATTGCCACATCCGTTTCTTGTCTCAACTCCCCACCCCATGCCCAAACCTTGTAGAGCTCTACTGAGGGCCTTTGGCCAGTCAGAACTCTGCCCTGACTCTTTTAGCGACCTGACTCTTCAGGATATAGTCAGAAGGTGGCCAGACTGCCAGGGTTTGAATCCTAACTCCAACACTTAGGGACTGTGCAGCTTTGGGCAGGTTACTGAGCCTCTTTGTTCCTTGGCTTCCTTCACTATAGAGTAGTGGGTCTCATCATGGTTCTTAATGAGAATGAGATAAGCTAAATATGAAATATGACTAAGATAAAGCACAATAGTAAATACTAAATAGTAAGTACTAAAATAAAGAGTGTTAGCCATTTCTATTTTCTTTTGAGTTTTCCCAGCACTCAGAACACTTAAAAGGCAGAGAGTAGAGTAGAGTAGAATGGGGTTTAGAAGCCAAGTGAACTTGGGTTTTATCCACGGCTCTGCTACTTTCTGAATGAGTGACCCTGGACAAGTCTTTTCATTGTCCCAGATCTCAGCTTCTTCCCCTGACAGATGGGGGTCATAAAAGCAGGGGAGATAATGTGTGCCAAGTTCTGAGGTCAGGGTGAGAGCTCAGCACACACGGTCTCTTATTAACGACTCTTCTTTACTATCTGTCTGCCTCCTTAGGTCCTAAGTGCCACAGAGGCAAGGGCACGGTGTATTTCTCTGATGAGTGGGTCTGCAGTGTCCAGCACACACAAAACACCTCATGGACGAACCCGGTAGAGTGAAAGGGCTGGGGCACCCAGAGGCCAGTGTAGACCGTGTCATGCTCTGGCTGCAAAAAGCTCTTGGTCCCTCCCTGTTTTTTGGAGCCTTTGCTGCAGTGAGGCAAGACCCTCTGAACCCCCACCCCCCAACCCCTGGGCCATCTAGTCCTACCTGCCTGCCTCACCTGCTGTGCAGCGTTGGATCCTGTTCCGCAGCCACTTCAGCAGAGGCTCCATGGTGCAGCCGCACACCCAAGGGTTGCCGCCGATCTGCAGGGTCACCAGCCCCGGCAGGCCCTCAAGGGCCTCGAGGCTGAGGAAGGCCAGGCCCCCGTAGCTGAGGTCCAGATCTCGGAGCTGCACCAGGCCCTGGAAAGCCTGGGGGTGCACCCTGCGCAGCCATGGATTGTGGCTCAGGTCAATGTGCACCAGGCCATGGGCTTCCTGGAACATATCAGCGGGCACATGGCTGAGGTTGTTGTAGCTCAGATCCAGGTGGGCCAAGCGCTTGGCGTGGAGGAAGAGGCCCGGCGGCAGCTCCGTCAAGGAGTTGTTGCGCAGATCCAGAACCCGGAGCTCCATGTAGCACGTGAGGTAGCCGGGCGGCACGGTTGCGATGCGGTTGTGGGCCAGGCTGAGGTTGCGGGTGTCCATTGGCAGGTCTGGGGGCACGGAGAAGAGCCGCTGGCTGCTGCAGTCCACCACCTGGTTATGGCACGTACAAAGGACGGGGCAGCTGGTGCCAGCGTCCGAGCGCATCACCCCGGCTGCCAAGAGGAGGGAGACCAGCAGCATGGCTGGGTGGGGGGGCCCAGGCCAGGGCAGCTGGGACCAGGTGTCACCCATCTTAGGGAGCTGGCAACAGCAGGGCTGTAGGGAGCCCACTGGGACTGAGGCTATGTCCATGAATCAAGAGTCAGTGGCTCAGAAAGACAGCTACATCAGGGCCAGAGTCCTGGAAGGTGGGGCTTCTGGGCACGTGGTATCATGTCTCAAGCCTTTCCCCAGAGCCTCTAAGCACCAGAGGGATCCCTAGGTGAGATCCCCAGGAAGCCCCCTTTGGAGCCTAGGGGAGAGTAAATCCAGCTGAGGTCTCTCGGGGTCTGAGAAGATGATCAAAACTTGAGAGAGGAAGGAACTGAGAATGGGGCTGGACCAGCTGCTAGCAGGTCGTGGAAGTGTCCCTGTAGTTCTGTGCTCTTCTCACACATGGCTGCTAGGTGCTTCCTCTCTGTATTACGTTGGAGAGGTGATGGTGGTGGGTGGGGGGCAGAAGGACAGGAAAGGTGCCTGTCGAAGGTCCTGGTACATCTAAGAACCCCGAGCCCTGTCCCACGTCTGGGACCAATTAGGAGGCCAGGGCTGCATCTGGGTCTCTAGCATTGGAGGTCTCCGAAGCCATTCCTTCTGGTGGCCCAGGGGGCTCGAGTCCAAGGGGGTCCTGGGGTGGGTGTTTTGGGAAGGGAGCCTGGCGGGGAGTGGGTCTCCATGGGCCTCCTGGAAGCCCGAGTCCTCAGCCTTAGCATCTACTGAAATCCCCAAGAAGGCTCTTCTTTCCCCAGGTTGGGGAGGACCCTGAGGGACACACACTGTTGCCTGCCAAGGCTGGAAAGAGCCATGTGTCCTGGAGGTGCAGGATGGGGGATCAGCTAGGACCGCTTTGGCGACTTCTCCTGAGCCCGTGCCTCTCTCCCAGCCCAGCTCTGTGTTCAGCAGGCGGGGGCAGAATTCCCTCTGTCAACAAGGAAAGCACTCAGGCAGAGATCTCCAGTGCCCTCTCCTCCCCGCTCTCAGGCAGAGATCTCCAGTGCCCTCTCCTCCCCGCTCTCAGGCAGAGATCTCCAGTGCCCTCTCCTCCCCGC
>NC_081557.1:13095438-13098856 GCF_022355385.1 Mustela nigripes
CGTCCCCTCCTAGTTCCCTGCCCCCTTCTTTGCCACTGGCCATAGAGTTCTCTGCGCACTGTGGGTCAGGTGGGGCAGCAGTGGGCTCAGACCCCACCCTCACGTTGTGGTTGCCCGTCCTCCTCCGGGATTCTGTCCTGGAGAGATACATTTGCTTCTCCTCCTAGCCTCGCCCCTCAGCACCAAACAGCCCACCCTTGAATAACTCTCTAAGAAAGCAGGCACACAAGCGCAGGTTGCAGGTCGTTTGCAAACCCCTTTTCAGACACAGTTAGCACTCCGTCTCCCTCCCTCGCTCTCTCCCGCATTCTCTCTCTCTCTCTCTCTCTCTCTCTCTCACACACACACACACACACACACACACACGCACACACGCACACACGCACATACACACATGCATACATTTTTCTCCTGTGAACCCCCCACATTTTGCCCTGCCCTGCCCTCACACCCCCCAGTATCCTCTACAGCTTTCTTCTGTAAACGCTCTTCTGCAGAGCCCCCTTTCCAGTCTGCCCCCCCCCGCCGACTTCCCCCCCCCCCACACCCTAATCTTTTCTACAAGCACCACACTCTGCCCCCCAGCGTGAGCCCACGCCCACATTCGGTCAGGCAGAGAGACCGATCACACGATGACACACCCGGTGTCTCAGCCCTGCTGTCCACCCACATCCTCCGTGGCCCCTGGATGTCCTCACTTGTCCTCCCTCTCCCCTTCGGTCTAGCACTGCCTCCCTTCCCAGCACTTCCAGCCTCCATCCCGCCCACTGGGAAATCACCCAGCTTCTTTATCCAGACCCATTTTTATGAACCCCAGGGTCTCGCCTTGCATTTCCACAGGCTCTCAGGAGCCCACTTACTCTGTTCCAAGGACACAGCCATCAATCTGCAGCAGACATGGGTCTCCCTCCGTCAGGCTGGAATCCCGCTTGCTGCTTCAGGAGAACAGATTGCCTCCCCGGCACTTCCCCTCCCCCGGCCTCTCCTCCTCCATGGCTCCTGGATCCCGGGGCAGCATCCTTGGTGGTTTCCTGTCCTGTGCTCCTGGTGCCTGGCCAGTTCCCCTTTTTTGACTCAAAAGGGGAATCAGAGCGAGGATGCTTAGAAGAAAGTTCACAGAATCCGAATGCTTCTTCCCGAAACTCAGCTGGTGCTGAGGCTGCTCGGGTTTGTGGCTTCCGCCAGGTCTTCCCCTCCCTCCGCCTTCCTTTCCTCTCTCCCCCTCCTCTCTCCCTTTTTCGCTCCCTTTTTTTCCTCGAGGGCCAGGTACTGACGTTTCACTGTCTCTTAGCAACTGCCTCCACATCTCTGAGCAACAGGAGAGCTGGCTATGGACCCCACCAAGATGAGAGAGAGGAGAAGGAAGCAGTTGCAGAATTCACAGCCACCTGCTGTGGGGAGGGGGTCCTCATGGTAGGGGAAGTGGGGCCTTAGGGGGAGGAGGCAGGGGGCGGGGCAGGGGCAAAGGCAGTGGAGCAGGCAGGGGGAGAGGGCAAAGGGCCCAGTGGGAGAGGCTGGAGAGGGGGCAATGCAAGCATCTGGAATCTGAGATGGGGGAGGGCCCAACAGAGAAAATAAAGGAGGGTTGGAAAGGGGAAAGGAACTTCTCCAGGGGTAGGGGGAGAAATTGGGGAAGGCATGAAGACATGAATAAGGATGGAAGGAAAGAGGAGAAGTGCTCACTTGATGGGACATAGCTCTTCAGCCCATGTGTAGCATCTGCTTCCCTGAGTCTGCATGTATTTTGGTCACCAGGTACCAGGTGGCTGGATGGACTGGCTCAGGGCTTGTCAGAGACAGTTATGGAAGGTGGGAATTTTTCTGTGTTCCTTAATTGTCTCTAAGTCCTGACCCCACAAGCTCGGAGAGTTTTGGGATGCAAAGGGCCAAGTGACAGGTCTAGGTGAGGTACCTGGGGCTGCAGATACACTCAGTTCTCTTTCTAGGAGAGCAGAAGCTTCCAGAAAACCTTGTAGTTTTGACCTCTTTCTCCAGGTCCCGAGGACTCTGTTGGCCACCCCGTTCTCACTTCTCCACGCTCCCTATCCCCCTCCCCTCACAGACTGACCTCACATGAAGAAAAAGTCATTGCAACATTTCTTTTCTTGATGACCCATGGAATGAATTTCTAGCCACCTTGCCTTTGAAAAACCAGTCTCACCACTTGGTTTGGTCCAAGAGCTGGCTCATGTCTTCATTTTAATAAAATTGTTTATCAAGCACTCACTGTGAGTCGGGTGCTTGGCTACACGATAGGCATATAGCTAGCTGCTAGGATGATGGGTGAAGACTTCATACTTACAGAGGTCACGTTAGTCCTTTATGTTCATCTAGTTGATCTGGGGCCTCTTCTGCTTAAGTAATATCTCAAGTCTTTGGGGAAAACCAAAATCGAGGAGCAGAAATCACCTGTTAAGTTGTACAGATTCTAGGCACATACAGAGTCCTCAAAATCATTGTCTTCCCTATCATGATTCTCTTTCCTTTATGATCTTAGGAGTTCTGCTGTTAAGCATTGTCCTCATAATTATGCTCATTTTTAATCTTTCATGTTCTGTGGTGTCTGATGCAGACTAACATGGTAGCCACTTCATTAATATTGATATATTGAATTGGCCAAGGTAAATATGATTTGTGTCTCCCCCTCCCTTATAAAAGGGAATGGTTCTCCAACTCATTTATGAGCTTGGAAATAAAATGTTAATCTTAATGCATAAAACAGAGCAACATTCAGAGGCAAGTAACCCACTGTAAACAAGGACTGTTGGCTTCAGTAAAGCAGAGCTAGCATGATGCATTATTAACATTCACCGAAAAATGAGAGAAGACATAATGGTATCAATAGAGACTAAGAAAGGTAATCAGAACATTTCAATATTTAATGTTGGCACATTAAAGGCACATTAAAAAAAAAACAAGTGATAGAGAATGGAGGTTTTCTTCCTTTACATAATATGAAATTTATTTTTCCCTTAAGAACAATAATATGAGTAAACAAACATACCTGTGACAGTTTCCTTAAAAAATCCGATCTAGGCAAGAACACCTTGTTATATTTGAAACAACAGTTTTCTAGTCTTTACAATTGGGATAATAATGATGGTATTTAACTCATGGAGGTATTTTATGTTATATGAGTTGTTGTTAATAAGGCACTATGGATGTGTTTGTTAAATGAAGAAATAAAATGAAATACAAGGCAGAGTATAAAATTACTGAAATCATTATGCAGAAGGGAAAACAAATTGCACAGAAGTAGGAAAAGAAAGGAAAATATCCCACTTGCACGTGATTTGAATGTATTCTGGTACAGAATAAGCATCAAAACCTTCAGAAAGCCCTCCACCAACCATTGCATGTAAGACCATTATATATATATATATATATAATATATATATATATAATATATATAATATAT
>NC_081557.1:13099256-13195133 GCF_022355385.1 Mustela nigripes
TATATATATAAAGTTAGGATAAATGGGACAGAAATCTTTTAAATGATCTTTTACCCAGAATCATTCTGTAAGTTAAGTATTAAAGCATTGTTTCCCAAACTGGTGTCTCATGGTACACTGTGTGCCATAAGAAAAATGGTTGTTCTCAAATAATTTGAGAAGCATTGAGTTATGGGGCACCTGCATGACTCAGTAGGTTAAGTGTCTGCCTTTGGCTAGTCTCGGCTGGGGTCATGATCCTAGGAGATCAAGCTCAGTGTTGGGCTCTCCGCTCAGCAGGGAGCCTGCGTTTCCCTCTCCCTCTGCCTGCCACTCTGCCTACTTGTGCTCTCTCTCTCTCCATCAAATAAATAAATAAGATCTTAAAAATAAAAAAAAAGAAACATTGAGTTAAACAAAATGAAACCGGTTATTTATTGCCAGATTTCTCAGGACCTTTCATGTCCAAATGGTCATGTGACATCCCAAGGCATAGGACTGGGAAAGAGTAAGAAGCATGGATAATATCCAGTGTTGTTCTCATGCAGTGTTTCTGGTTACTTCCCTTAGCAAGATGACTTTCTTCTACCTAGCAGCCTTGCAGCAGGAGTGATTCAATTTTGAGCCCCAGGAAAATGATAAATTATTACATACCACGGCATTTCGTGGTCTCCTGCGAGTTATTGATACTGTGACTATTCAATCATGAATGTCAAGGATTTACTCTACTGGGAAAAATATGCAGAAATTAATCTTAGAGTTGTAGATACAAATGAATTGAAAAATCATTTTTCTTATTAGGGTTTTTGACATACACGGCAAATGAGTTGAGACAATGACAGAAAATCTTTAAATACATGAGAATAAATGTAATGTGCCACCCGAAAAATGTGTTGAGGGACAATTATGGAACCTCCATAGAATGAAGATACAGGAAGAAATGGAAAGTTAAACTCCTTAGTTGTGGGGAAAGCTTAGAAATAGGAAAGATGACTTTGCATTTTATAGTATAATAATTTAGGGAAGTATTTAGCAGAATATGGTGAACTGGTGGTGGAAGCCCTCTGGGGAAAATAATGGACCGGGATGCACAGAAGAAGTTAATGAAGATGATGATATAATGGGGGAATGCTGAGTAGCAGTGGTGGTGGACTTCCCTAACTAAAACATCAAAATATGTATTGCAAACTGAAAATCAGTCAGTGGCATTACTCAGTATTTGTGCTTTGGAAAATGACCATGGGACCCATCATAAATTGAGGAAGTGATTCTCACTCTCAGAATAGGGAAAATGAAAAATGGGAAATGAAACCACAGTGTTGAAAGTCACCTCCAAGTAAGATATTATGAGACATTGGTGTTATACATTATTTTTATACATTGAACAAGTTCCAGATGGTTCAAAGAATTAAAGAGAGAAATGAACAATGACAAAATGCAAATCAGGGAGTAAACAGAATAGCACGTTTGTTCCAGCTGTGGAGAGAAGATGTTTTGTCTTTCTGTGTGTCTAGGAAATATGGAGAATGACATTTGTGACAAGATGGCTTCTGACAAACACGTAACATTGAAAGACAATAAGGTTTCCATGAGCAAAAAATGACAAACCAAATTAGAGAGAGAGTAAGCTCAATGGAGAAACAGATTTTGGACAAAAGTAATTTGAAATAATCCATGCAAAATATGTTGAGAAATGCTACAGATATCATTTTATTTATTTTATCTCATTTATTTATTTATTTATTTATTTTTAAAGATTTTTATTTATTTATTTGACAGACAGAGATCACAAGTAGGCAGAGAGGCAGGCAGAGAGAGAGGGAAGCAGGCTCCCTGCTGAGCAGAGAGCCCGATGTGGGGCTCGATCCCAGGACCCTGAGATCATGACCTGAGCCGAAGGCAGAGGCTTAACCCACTGAGCCACCCAGGTGCCCCTATTTATTTTATTTTTTAATTTTAAAAATAGATTTATTTATTTATTTGAGAGAAAGAGAGAGAGAGAGAGAGAGAGAGAGAGCATGCACTAACGAAGGGAGGAGCATAGGAGAAGGAAAGAGAGAAATTCGAGCAGACTCTTTGCTGAGCACAGAACTCAATAGGGGTTTTGTGGGGGGAGGGAGGGGTGCTCCATCTCACAACCCTGAGATCATTACCTAACTGAAGTCAAGAGTTAGACGCTTAACTGACTGAGCCACATAGGCATCTCACAGATATCATTTTAAAATTGATAGAATACATAAATTCCTCTGAGGCAAAAAAAGAATGACATTTGTGACAAGATGGCTTCTGACAATTGTATAACATAATTATATATGTTAATTATATCTCAATAAAAAACAAAATCAAACCCAAAACACCATGCTAGTCAAGATCCTAAAATGGCCCTGTGGTAGGTCAAACAATAGCCCCCAAAGATGTTTTTATTCTAATCTCTGAAACCTGTAAATATGTCACTTTCTATGGCAAAAAGAATTTTGTGATTAAATTAAGGATCTTGAGATGAGATCTACCAGGCAGGTCTAATGTAATAATAAGGATCCCTCAAAGGGAAGGAGGGGTAGGAGAGTCAGAGAGGGAGATCTGATGGTGGAGACAGGGGTGGAAGATGCTACTTGCTGACCCTGGAGATGAGGAAGGGGCCAAGAACCAAGGAATGCAGCCTCTAGAAGCTAGAAAAAGCAAGGAAACAGATTCTCTCCTAGAGCCTTTGAAGGAATATAGCCCTGGTGACCCACGTGAGGTTCGTGATGTCCAGAACAGTAAGATAATAGTTGTTTTAAGCCAGGGCGCCTGGGTGGCTTCATTGGTTGAGCATCTGCCTTCAGCTCAGGTCATGATCCCAGTGTCCTGGGATCGAGCCCTGCATTGGGCTCCTTGCCCAGCAGGGAACCTGCTTCTCCCTCTTCTACTCCCCCTGCTTGTGTTCCCTCTCTCACTATCTCTCTCTGTTAAATAAATATCTTTAAAAAAACTGAATAGTTGTTTAAAGTCACTAAACTTGTGGTAATCTGTCAGCAAGGGGTAACTAAAGCCGCCCTCAAAATTCCCATCTCCTGTGCATACCTCATATACTCCCTTCCCTTCGAGTCACATCTGAATCTGTGAATATGACAGGATAGCCCTCCTGTGATTATCCCCAGCATCAGGTGACTTTGTGTTGAAAGGGAGATTACCCAAGTTGGTGTTTCCTATAGGTGAATCCTTAAAAAGGGATACTATTACCAGCTCTGAGAATGAGATGGGGGGCATCTGGAGAGGGCCCAAGAGTCTTCAGGTTGCTGAGACTGACCCCTGGACAACAGCCAGTTTTGAGGCAGCAGGGACCTGTAGATGCCAGTGAGTTTAGAAGATAGCCTGGGGACCAGATGACAGTGTAGCTCATCAACGTGTGGACTTCAGCCTCATGAAATACCTTGGGTAGAGAGCTCAGCCATGATGTGCCCGGACTATGCTGGGACTATAGAGCATCAGCTCATACATGAGTATTGTTCTAAGCCAATTTGTTTGTGGCAATTTGTTACACAGTAATTGAAAGCTGATATAAACGTAGTATGGAGGAATGCTTGGTTTCGCTAGAGAGTAAGTGCAGAGCAATGAAATGCATTTTGTGATAATTGTTAAACCAGTAACCATAGGGGCACCTGGGTGGCTTGGTCAGTTAAGCATCTGACTCTTGGTTTTGGCTTAGGTCATGATCTCAGGGTTATGAGACTGAGCCCTTTGTCAGGCTCTAAGATTCTCTCTCTCCCTCTGCCCTTCCCCTCACCCCAAAATACCCCACCCCCAGGAATGATAAAAACATCTGTACAATTCCATGTGCTGGGTATAGAGGAGCTAGATACATGTACACTTACTCCAGGCACTGGGAATTGGCTCAGGCCTCCTTGGGAAGTTGCTCATCCCTTTCACCTGGTAATTAGTAAGACATCAGTTCATACCGAAATATTCAGAGCAGGGATATTTACGATAATGAAAAAGATGGAAATAATACGAATGGCCAGCCACAGAGGGTGGCGAGCAAACGCCATATGAATCTAAAGGAAACGTCAAGGAAAACATCGTTAGTTGGGGCACTGGGACGGGGAGTGTTGCTGCTGGGGAAAATGTGGGATGATGCTAACTGGATAAAGCAGAGCAATGCTCAACCCATAGCTAATTGTTAATTTGTAACTCATGCTGCCCTAGTCATCAGCTGTGTCACTTATCCTTGCTGTGCTCAGTTTCCTCATCTCTAAAATAGGTGTAATTACAGGATGTACCTCACAAGGAGGTCTGAAAGAGGCAACACAGGCAAAACTTTGCACCGTTCCTGGTCCTTTCTAGAGGCTCTAGAAAGAGCACTACCGTTATGATTCGTTTCATTATATAAAAGTGGATGGAATGCTGCTTTCAGTTTTTTAAAATTTTTAAAAAATTTTTAAAAATTTCTTTTCAGTGTTCTAGAATTCTTTGTTTATACACCACACCCAGTGCTCCATGCAGTATGTGCCCTTCATGGTACCTACCACCAGGCTCACCCAACCTCCCACCCCCACCCCCCAAAACCCTCAGTTTGTTTCTCAGGGTCCACAGTGTTTCATGGTTCACCTCCCCCTCCGATTTCCCCCAATTCACTTCTCCTCATCTCCCCATGTCCCCCATGCTATTTGTTATGCTCCACAAATAAGTGAAACCATATGATAATTGACTCTCTCTGCTTGACTTATTTCACTCAGCATAATCTCTCCCAGTCCAGTCCATGTGGATACAAAAGTTGGGTATTCATCCTTTCTGATGGAGGCATAATACTCCATAGTGTATATGGACCACATCTTCCATATCCATTCATCCGTTGAAGGGCATCTTGGTTCTTTCCACAGTTTGGCAACTGTGGCCATTGTGCTTTGTTTTTAAAATGTCTTAATTCAACCTGGGAGGCATTATTATGTGGTGGGGGCTCTTGTAATACAGTGGTTACAGCAAGGGCTATGGGACAACAACAACAACAACAACAACAACAACGGCAACAATAATAATAACACCTGACTCAGGGGTGCTGGAAGAATGAAGTGACTCACGTACAATAGGTCATTGCGCCGGGCACAATGCCAACTGTCAACAGATTTTCGCTGCTGTTATTGCCATTATTTTGGGAAGCAGTTGGTAGAGGTGAGTATGGAACCACACCTCCAATCGCAGCACTTGTTTTTGGGCAGCAAAATCCCAGCAATCCTTATTCCTTGGGGCCGGCTTGCACTTTCTTTCTGCTCCTTAGTTCTTGGACCCCTGGACCAGTTCTTGGACTCTTTTGATGTTTGCTGCCTGCCCCTGCCTTGGTGATCCTCCACACCTTCCCTTTGGAGTTGAATGTTGCCATCTTGCATCTTTCCTGAACAGTTTAGAACAGCGTGTGTGTGTGTGTGTGTGTGTGTGTGTGTGTGTGCGTGCGCGCGCACATGGGTGTGTGTACCTGCCTGTGCGTATGAGCAGAGGGGTTGAGAAGAAGGATAAGATGCTCTGGAGGCATAAATAGTAAAATCTCATAATCGCATGTCTCAAGGTGGGGTGTCTTCCTATGTAATGTGGTTGGTCTTGGCTCCTGCTCTCTGCCCCTAGCTTCTGTCCCCCCACTGTGGGGAGAGAGAAATGTGGAGAGCAGGCAAGGGCTGATGGGAGGGAGGAGTGAGGGCAGGTAGCTGCTTTTGTCTGCCAGTATTCTGTTGACCAAATCTTTCTCGGAGTCACTGCCCTTGTCCTGCAAGTCCTAGGCAGCTGCAGGGCTCAGACATGCCAACATAAACCTGGGTCACCAGGTGTTTATCAGGGATGTTTCTCTGCAAGTTAATTTTACTAAGATGAGAAACAAACTAAAATTTGTTAGAAATGGCAGCTCTCTGTGCTCATCAACTTTCTCCTCTCGGAAGTTCTCAGTATAATCTCATGCTCATCTGTCTGTCTCTCTTGCTGGGCTGTGAGCAAGTCTTGGGCAGGTGCACTGCTTTGGTTATGGTCTTCCTCAGGTGTCTGGTACATAATAAGCACGAGAACTTTGCAAGTCTTTGCAGTGTGAATGAGGGAGTGCACTCCAAAGTACAGGCTAAGCTGTGCCTGTTGCTGGGCCCCCAGTGCTGAGAGCATTTCTAAGCTCTCTGGGTGAAACAGGCCTGCGCTGGTTCAGTGTCTATCTGGGGACAGTACTCTTTGCCACTGGTGCTACTGATGAGAGAGAGGCTTCTGGAGGCTGATCGAAGACACAGAAGTGGGTATAAAGCAGTGAAATAACAGATGGAAATTTACAGTCAGTTTCCAGCGGAGCAGGAGCTGGGAAGAGCAGACATTTATTTGCTGCTTTGATGGCCTGTTGAGAGAGGCCATTATGGCCAAATTTGCTGTGGCAGGAGGAAGGCTGGGGATGGAAGAGAGGGACCTACTGCTTCCTTAGTTGACCAGAGTTGGCCAGCATGGGGCCAGAAAGAAAACAATATCTGCTGGGTAGCTCTAATGTCCCATCTTACGGAGAGGGTGACTGAAATCCATCCACTTACTCAACATGTTTACTGAGCCCCTACTATATTCCAGACATCGTCCTATGAACTGGAATATAGCCACATTTGATGGATATACAGTGTGTTCTTGTAGGGCATTCGGGGCCAGTATCCCTTTTGGTGGGTGTCCATGATGGCTGGTGGTTCCACATTTTGACTGTCGTCTCTTTAGTAATGAATAAAACAAAGTTTCAGTTCCCCTGTGCTTACTTTCTGGAGACAGATGATGAACACACACTCAAACACGTATATGATAGGTGACGGTTAGTGCTATGAAGAAAAATAAATCAGGGCACAGGGGCATATGTAGGACCAAGGTTTGATGGATCTGAAGTGGCCTCAATCCTCACAGCCTGTGATGAAGGGACTGTGGGAGCTGCTGGCCATAATCTACCGTTCTACCTCAGAGATCTTCTTATTTATTGAGCTCCTACCATGCACCAGGTACCATGCTGAGCACTAGAAATATAGCAGTCAAGAAAGCAGGCGAGGTCCCTTTCTGGGAAGACGAACACAGGGAAAAAAAGATCTTCAGTGATTGTAAAGATCTTAAGTTGCTCAAAGGGAGAATGCAGGATGGTCCAGGTAGGTAAACTCAGGGCTCCGTGTTCCCCTGGGGCGGGGGTGACCTCCCTGAGAAAGTCATGCATTTGCTCCGTGCATTGGTCCTGTCTTCTCTTTTTTACCTTGTCAGGTGTTCTTTATAAGCTCATCTTGACTTTTTTTTTTTTTTTTTTAAACTACAGATATCACCTTCATTAGTGTGTGTGTGTATGTGTATCCATAAGCTATTTATTGTTCACACTTTTGTGGTGTGATTTCACCCCTTAGGTGATTTTATAGCCTTGCATCTCTCATGTGAGATAACTTACTTCAGTCTATGAAATACAGATTTTAATGAACCAAGAGGCAACAACAAGGAAAACATTATTTCTCCCGAGTCCTCTAAATATGAATCAAGGGGTAATAAGATGTACATAGTGGGCTTATAAAAACAGTGCTGTGGTAATGACTGCTAAAAATATCCAGTTGTTTGGGGCGCCTGGGTGGCTCAGTCAGTTAAGCGTCTGCTTTTGGCTTGGGTTGTGTTCCCAGGGTGCTGGGACTGATATCCATATCGGCTCCCTGCTTGGTGGGGAGCCTGCTTCTCCCTCTCCTCCCCACTCCTGCTCTCTCTCTCTAACTCTCTCTCTCAAATAAATAAAAAAATCTTTTTTTAAATAAATAAAATCTTTAAAAAAATCCAGTTGTTTATAGCTTATTTGACCTGGTACTTAATGGTGTTACTTTGTTCATTATCAATAGAAAGCGCTCAATTTAGAAGTTCCCTTTGACTCTTTCTTGATAATCTACCCATCTCTCTTCTCTAGCTGTGTCGAGAAATGTAAAAACAACAACAACAACAAAAAACACAAAAAAACCCCCCACAAAAACAATACAAAAACATGTGGTTAATATAAACTTGTTGATTTTGAAAAGCATTCCTTCCTGTCTGGTTCCTTGCATCTTCTGTCAGCTGCTGGAGCCGAGTCCTTCCAACACGTCTTTCTTTCGCAGTTCTGATGCTGTCCAGATGCTTTCAGCCAGCCCTGGACTCCACAGCCAGACCCCAGAGCAGCTCCAATTAGCACCAACAAACTGTGAATCATTCAGGGTGGTCCCTTTCGCCTGGGTGTCCATACCATTCAGGGAAGAGGATGGTGGAGGGAGCCCAGATGCTGCCCTGAGATTTTTCTGGAGAAGGAGAGTCTGAGCAGGAGGAGCTGGGAGGCAGGGACTGGGAAAAGCTGCGGGCTTCCTTTCCAGGCCCTGGGAAGTAGCTCCAACTTATAGGATGAGCAAAGGTTTACTTGGAAATACCCTGGAACTGCAGGGAGGTCACGTCCACTCCCCACCCTGGTGACCCACAACCTTTCGCTCCATCTCACCTGTCCACATGGATAAAGGTGCACCATCTATCTTGTTTTAGGCATAGAGAAACTGCCCTATCTGGAGTGATTTATTCCTGCCTGTGATTGTTTTCCTCACTGTGCCCTTCTCTTCCAGGGCTGCTGGATGAAGGCCAGGAGACTTGGGTTAGAGCTGTAGCCCTGTTATTTTCTGCCTCTCTGGTCCTAGGGATGACAATGCATAGAGAATATTTACTGACCACCTACTTTGTGCCAGGTATGAGGCTAAGTTGCTCTGTGTGTGTTCCCACAGCCTGCCAATGGCAGGGGAAGACTTCTCCCTGATCATTCTCCTTCCAAAGCCCAAGCTTAGACCATCTTTCTGAACCTCAGTGTTCCTCTTCTGTTAAATGGGGATCCTCACTCTCCTGGTCACCACACCAGGGTTCAAAACAGAGCACTGCTGTACCCTGCAAACTGGAACAGAGACTTGTTGTTTTGGAGATTGGTTGGGAGGCGGAACTGCCTTCCAGCTCCCAGGTCTGCTCCAGGCCCGGTGCCTGGAGGAGACGAGAGGCCTGAGCAGATGGGGACTGGGAGGGACTGTGCAGCAGCAGTGCCTCCGAGTTTTGTCCCTGGGAAGTGCATGCCAGAGCTGCAGGAAATGCTCACTGCTGTCCACCTAGGCTGGAAAGGTAGACACAATAGAAAGAAGTTTGGGACCTGTCAGGAGCAGGAAAGAACGGATTTCTTTTTCACCCATATTTTGTTTTCCTCTCTCCAGGAGAGACATTTGGGGCCAAGGTGTTTGTATCTGGGTGGTGTCTTTGGCCCAGAGAACTGCTCTGGGCTGGCTCAGGCTCTGAATCCATAAGGCACTGGTGGTCCTCATACAGCATGTGAGGGTAGGAATTCATGCCTGCTGCTATGGCATGGTCCCTACTGGAGGATTAAGGGGCATGAAGGTCAAGCTCAACTGACCTCATTAAGTGGAAGGATGATGACCCCAAGAATGGCAAATGAGACTACCTCCCAGTCTGAGGCAGTCTAGGGGAAGGGGTCCTGAATTGAGAAATCAAGCAATGTCAACAACTCTCCTTTAAGTTTGCTGTGGGTCCTTGGGGCAAAGAATAGCCCCTCTCTGGGCCTCAGTTTCTTCATCTAATCACAAGGGGGTGGTTGGGGAATGTCACTAGAAAGATGTGACTGCTGATTGGCCTGTGAGCTGGCCCCAGGGACGTGGAGGCTCCTCAAACTACCCCCACCCTGTCCTTGGACTGTGGGTTCCACTTGTGGTTTCTTTTCTCAGAGGCTGCTCCAAGATCCTGGTCTTGAGCTAGTGATGTGGTGTTGAGGACATCTGCACGGTGTCCTTGACTGGACCCGGTTATGGCTTCTTTATAGAAACTTTTGGGATCTGGAAGGTGGGTGTGGGGACCCATTCGTTTTGCTGCTCCCTGGACAAGTCTTGAATGTAAGTTCCTTACCTTCATATTAAAAGTGCCACCTGTGGACCTGGAGTGGGCTGCCTCTTTCCTCTGTCTCTCTCTGTCCTTCAAATAAGGGGGCTGTTTCAGAGTCTATCCGGGAGTATTTGGCCCAGATGATTCTGAGCAGATTGGGCCACTTCTTTTTTTTTTTTTTTTTTTTTTTTTTAAAGATTTTATTTATTTATTTGTTAGAGAGAGAGAGAGAGTGGGAGAACACAAGCAGGCAGAGTGGCAGGCAGAGGCAGAGAGAGAAGCAGGCTCCCCACTGAGCAAGGAGCCCGATGTGGGACTCGATAGATTGGGCCACTTCTAACAAGGGTAATGGCTAGGCATTTGAGACAGTATTTAGTGGACTCTTTTCTGTAAGGGGCTGACTCCCCTTGACCTGACTGCTCGGCCCAGAAGTCTCAGGTTTCAGATCCTGCATCAGTAAGGCCCTGAGAGGGAGGGATGGGAGCCGGGCTGGGGTGACAAAGCAGCCACTGCCTGTACCCCAGAATAGCTGCAGCCCTCCTAGCATCTGCCGTCTCGTGGCACGCTCCCACCCCATTGGCTGCTCTCGATCCCTGCTGTCTGGCAGGTGCTGCTTTCCCAGGTTTTATGGCAGCGTTAAGCAGCCCTCCGTGTGTGCTACAGAGGGCTGGCTCCTTCCTCCAAGCAGCTGGGATCAGAAGAGTGACTCTTCTCTGGTTGCCCCAATCCTGTTCCACTTCACATCCCCGGTTTAGGATAGAAGGGTAGATTGGGACAGTGGAAAGAAGCCTAAGGTTGTTGGCAGGGTTCTTGGGTTCTTGCAGCCAACTCACTATGTGACCAGGATGCAAGTCTGAACAGCTCTCTTGGCTTCAGTATTTCACCTGGAAATTGAGGGCAATCAGGTTATGGTCCCACTGGTGTTCCCCAGAGTGGCCCTCCCAGTGGTCCTGTGATGTCCCCCTCAGAATCCATATGTTGAAATCCTAACTTCCAATGGCATTTGGAGCTGGGGCCCTGGGAGGTCATTAAACCACGAGGATGGAACCCTCCCTCATCATAGGATTCATGCTCACAAAAAAAAAGAGGCAAGAGAACTAGCTAGCCCTCTTTCTGCCCTGGGAGGATACAATGAGAAGTCATCAGGCTGAAGCCCAGAAGGGGGTTCTCACCAGAACCTGACTGAGCTGGCTCCTGATCTTGGACTTCCAGTTTCCATCACTGTGAGAAAAATGTCTATTGTTCATAAGTCACCCAGGACATGGTACCTTGTTGTAACAGCCCCAAAGGATAAGACAGTTCCCTTCTGCTTGGCCAGTGCCCATGTCATGCTGGTTCTACAGTATTTTAAATATCTCCCCCAGAGGTCATAATGCTTGGGCAATTGCACAGAACTGGTGTGAGCTCAGTGGGGGTAAATGGTGGGAGAGGTGCTTTGGGAACTGGGAAGCCATAATTGGACATCTGATGCACCCGTCTGCCCAGTGTCCATCTGTCTCCTCTGTTTCAGGAAGCAATTGCTCCTCGATTTTCCGTCCACTTAACCATAGGGTTCAGACAGAGCTTGCTCCAGTCCTAGCTCCAAGGCTGTTGGCGACCCAGGCCTGGCAGATGAGCATTTTTGATTCTGGTCACAATAATAAACTGACAAACAGAAAGACCCAGTCAGACCTGACCAATAAGGACACAACCTCTGACTGTGGTGATGGTTTAGGGATTGACATGGGACCCAAACTAGGCCAAGCAGATTATTTCTCTGAGATTGTTCTCATTAGGATGAGGGGGAGAATCCCTTGTCCTTTCGGTTATGAGCTTGAAGGATCGAACCATGACTACTCCTTCATGGAGAGAAGACCTGCCTAGATAGAAAAGAGTGGAGACAATTAAAACAAACATAAGAGATGAAGAGGAGAGAGGAGGGGGTCTTGGTGACAACAAGCCTTAGCTCTCTCTGGCCCCCGATGCCCTGGTTCTTACAGTTCTTCCTTAAAGAAGAATAAAGGATTCAGAGTATTAAGGAGTGGGGGACACTGTTGCAGTTTTATTTTGGTGATCAGGGAAACCTTTTCTAATAAGGTCAAATGTGATTTTATACCTGAATAAAGTAAGGGAGTAGGCCCGCTGAATACATAGAAGAGAATTCTAGGATGTGCAAAGGCCCTGAGGCAGTAGGGTACTTGGTATAATTTGAGGAACAACATGTAGACCAGTGGCTGGGGCTGAGTGAGAAAGGAAGAAGGCATCATAGACCTCCCTCTGGAGTGTCAGCCACAGAGCTACTATGCCTGACTGGAGTTGGTGCTGGGGCCCCAGTCACAGCTTCAAGGACTTTGGGGCCTGCACCTGGGGGGCATTTGAAAAGGTCAGAAACCAGTGCTAAGGTCTTTTCTGGCTCTGTAATCCTCTGTGAATACCCAATGGGTATATGACCTTCATTGTAGCTTCCTCTGATAACTCAGCTGGGATCTACCCTCAAGATCTATTACCACAAGGATCCAGAGAAGGGAGCACTTCCTTGAGGCCAGAGTAGACAGAAGCGCTTTAGTGAAAAGGATTTCTTTCATTACAATTGCTGAGGTGTGACATTCCATGAACACCTGCCAGTTTGTTCCTCATGTGTTTGTTCCTTTCTCCATTGCTGTAACAGGAATTTACTGAGTATCTAATATCTGGAAGGTATACAAAGAGACACTGAATATACAAAGATGAATCACCCATGGTTTCTGCTCTCAAGGATCTCAGACTGGCTGGGTGTGGAGGAGGCAGCCGTGTAAACAGATAATTAGAGAGAAACATGGCAGGTGCTTACACCGAGGCAGGAATCCAGTGCCTCTACAGGGGCCCTGAGGAAGGAGGGAAGAGTCAGATGGTCTCTGGCTGGAGAGACGTTGGTCCCTCAACAGGACACGGAAGGCTGAGGGAAGTCTGGTCAGGGCAGAGCAGCTGGAGAGACAGTATGGAGGAGCAAGTAGTCATGGGAAAGGATGGGCTTAGGAAATGACAAACATTCAGAGTAGAGGGTTTTAGGGCTTAGAAGTTGGTGGATAAGGTAGAGGAGGGTGGTTGAGGTCAACTTTCCCCTTGCATTGGGGTCAACTACTCCTGCACCAAGCCACCAGCCTACCCTTGGCGTTTAGACTTCGCTTTGTTGATTTGGAGAATCATTGGAGATTTTTAAGGAAGGGAGTAATGTAAGCAGATTGGATTGTTTAATGGGGGCATGATAGAGTACACTACGCTACACTATACGATACTAATAATAAGAATTAGTCTGAAGAGAAAATGGTTGGCTTTTTGGGTAGAGACAGGGTCACAAACTCAAATCCAACACGGACAAGGCAGATGATATGGGAGAGCAAGGAAGCCAGCAGGTGTGTGGGCCCTGCCCTGTCTCAAGAGGGCGGCTGTTACTTAACTCAGTAGGTTGTTGCCCCAGTGGGGACTCAGGCCTAGGGGTGTCAGAGCTCCTGAGTTTTTCAAGAGCAGCTGAAAATCCAGATCCTTATGTAAAATCTCATCGTTTTTAAATGTTGGCAACTAATTTGAATTCTACAAAATGCTGTGTGGGCCACATATCACACATCTGCCAGCCCAATCTGTCTGCAGGCCACTGGTTTACAACTTCTGGGTTGAGAAAAGGGTTTTCTTTTTTTGTAAAGAGAGATCAAAATAGTTTTGGATCCAACGATTCATGCCTGGAATGATCTCTCCCTCTAGGTTCTAGCACATTCTTAATCATTACTTAAGACTCAGTTCTTCTCTCCTCTGTGTAGCTTTCCTCATCACCCCACCCCCACCCCTGCCACACACCCTCCTACCACCCCAGACACCTCCAATAAGTTATCATGTCTTTGTGTTCCACTGTGTTCCACTGTGTTGCTTATGTGCCCTGATATATGGGGGATATGGGAGTGGGGAGATGGCTATGGAGCAGGAGAGAAGCTGACACAAAAGCTATAGAATTATTGATTAATGGATGGAATCAAGACTTGCAGGAGACATTGTGAAGCTCACAGTACAGGTTCCTCGAAGACCAGAGCCACTGCCTGGCAGCAGCCAGCCTGTGATGGAAAGAAGCCCAGGTCTGGAAGGAAAGGAAAGGGGAAGAAAGACAAAATGTTCCAGAACGGTTTACATTTTAAAGACTTGAGAAAAGGTACAGCATCATGAGTTTCTGTAGGACTTGGTCTTAAGCATGGCTGGTTTCCATGCCGCAGCCTGTAATCTCATGACTCTTCGATTCCCACTGGTGCTGGCACACTGAAGACGGCCAGGCATTTCCAAGGAAGGGACCTAGGATATGGCAGCAGAGTGAAGTTCCGTTGTTTCACTGACCATCTATCGTTCATCTTCTCCTGGTTCCCCCAGGAATCCATGCGATCCCCACTCAGGTCAATGTGCTTCGTGCTTGGGGATTGGGTATGTGACTCAGGCAAGGCTCATCAAGGCTTCTCATGCCCTGGGTGCAGTGGTCAGTGCAGGATGGTCCCATAATGCCATTGGGTCAGTGAGAATCAGGCTCAGAATTTTCCTTGAGTGACAAGCATTCTCTCTTTCCTGACAGATTTAAATCCAGGAGGGTATAGGTCTAGAGCAACTGTTAGCCGCCAGGAAGACCCTAAGAAGAAAGTCAGCATGGAGAAGAGACGAGCTGAGAGGTAGAGAGAGGTCTAGAGACAGATGGTTTCATTCGAGCCCCTGGATCAGACGATAGCTAAAGCTAGTTAACCCCAGATTTTTTCATCATTGTGGCCAGTAATATTTTTCCTTCCTTAAACCAGTTTGAGTTACTCTCTTTTTTGTCAGGGGCAACCAAAAGGAGTCCTTCAACTTCAAAGAAAGGCACGAAGAGCGACTCCCTCCCAGGAACTGTGCTTTCGAGTTTGCAAAGCATTTTATCTCCATTGCCTTATTTGATCTTCCAACTCTCCTGGGAAGTAAGGAAAACAGGAATTTTTATTCCCATATCACAGAGAAGTCAACCAAAGCTTAACAGGGTTAGGATCTACAGACAGATGGCTAGGAATACTAGAATGAGAATCCCGTTCTTCTGAGTCTGGTTCCGGAGCTTCTCTGCACCGAGAATGTCATCTTAAATTAAACTCCCATAATGCTGAACTAAATTACACTAAAGCACCCCTGGAAATGGCCTCTCAGAGTCATAATTCATGCTGGGTAATTACAAAATAACTTTCTTCTCATTATTTTCCTACTTACATATCTCCAAGGGAAGGGCTGGTGATAAATGTCAGCGTCGGGACAATTTAGGTAATTATTTGGATGTCTGGCTGAAGCCCATATAAAACTGCTCTCTGCCTGCTTTTAACTTCTGCTTGATAATCCTCAAATTGGAAACCCTCCATTTCATGTCCCCCATCCCAGTCCAATTATTTTGTAAAGAAATCATTGAGAGCTCTCTCTAGCTATTCCATCTTTCTAGAAAGCTCTCTCCCCACGCCACACACAGCTTCTGCTCCCCATCATGTGTTAGCTTCAACACTCTCGACTCAGAATGGTTTTACTTCATAGAAAGTAAGTTTTTCCCCCTCTCCCTCAACCCTCAGTTTTGCCCATGTTAGGCTACGTTATATTCTTTATAACATTTTTCACAATGTCTAATTTTTTTCTTTTAAAAAATTAACATATAATATATTATTTGCCCCAGGGGTCTACAGGTCTGTCACAATTTCTAATTTTTAAAAGTTTCTTTTAAACTTCTTCTCTCCTCGCAATAGACCGTCCAGCCAGATGTAAGTCTCACCTCCTCTATCCCTAGAACCCAGCCCAGTGCTTGACATGTAGTGAGGATTCACTAAACATCTGTTGGTGGAATAATCCAGGGAATGAAGAAGGACTTAATCAGGAGAGCCCGTGGGCCAGTGGATGTTCTGGCTTGGCACTTAGCAGCCGTGAGCCTGGGGTGGGTGGACATGAATCCTGAGAAAGGATCAACCTTCCAGGGAATACAATATTAGCAGGAAGACACAGGGTGCCAAGAGCCAAGTGTCAGGGCACGGGGAAGGAATGAGTAGCCAGGGAAGGGGACAGGGATGCTGGCAACCAGACAAACGGGGGGCAGAGACTGTGTCCTAGAAGCCGGAGCAGGAAGAGCCTCAGGAAGAAGAGGGGATCGACAGAAGTCTTCCATACTCCACTGGGTACCAGAGCATCTGATTCACACCTGACTTACTTTTCTAATTATTTTTACCCTGATTTTAGCAGTTGGCAGGTTTCCAAGTGGCAGTGTGATTTCGTTGGCTGCCTTGCAATTCCCACCTCTCCAGGTTAGCAGGCATGAGTCTTTTGACCTTGCTGGAGAAGATGACACCTCTCAATATAGCTCTGTTTGCAAATGTCAGCTGAGATGCTGCTTGTCTCTCTTCTGGGTCTTTACGAACAGTCGCGGGCGCATGTGCACACACACGTACACACACACACACACGCCTCCCGCAATGCTTTACTCCCCACATCCTCTGCTCCCTCAGGAAGCAAGGGCATCTGCCAGACCACTGCTTTGGAGTTCACCTGCTTGGGGGTCTTTACCAGCCTTTGATGCTGCTGTGATGCAGGAAACAAGCGTGTGATCTGAGGGAGGAGTCTTAAATATAAGGAACTCATCGATGCAGAGAGGAACAGCTGAGACATTGTCATCTTCTCAAGGGGTGGTCTCTACAGTGCCAGGAGCCGAGTCATCAGACTCCAGAGGATGACCTACACCTGAGTCCCTTGTTTCCTTTTGAAGGCACAGGCTTTCTGCCTGCTCATGATAGCTGGAGGTTTTAATAGCTGCTGGTTTGGAGTGCTCACAATGGGCTCAGCTCTGTGTGAAGCTTTTTGTATATGTTCGTCTTATTTAATCGTCCCTGGAATCCTCTCAGGTCATTATTACTGGCTCCAGCTTGCAGATGAAGAAACAGAGGCTCACAGATACGGTATGACTCACTGAAGGTCACACACAAATACACATATAGGAGTCAGAATCCAGACCAGGTTGTGGCTTTCACCCCGACTCGGCTCTGTTGGTGGAGGCATTGACCCACGCTGGTTACCTGATGGAGGCTGCCAATGTCTGTCACTGTAATTGGCTAATTGGTGCCCGGCCCGGTGCCTGGATGCTGGGGACAGCCATCAACTGGAAAGCAGTGCCAGTTTATACTTGATGTGACCCAATGGGTAGACTTTCTCCACGACACCCTCTCCTCCGCTTCCCTCCTGGCCCACTCAAGGCCCTTGCTTCTGGTGGGGGCACTTTGTTTCCCCAAATAGGAAAAAAACACAAAAACAAAAAACCAAACAAACCCCAAACAACTCTTGTTTTAAATAGGATTCAGCAGGATTCTTCGCTTTTTCTCAGGAAGAGCCGGTGCTTTCTGTTTGGTTGGCAGGGGGTGGGGGACATCCTCTGTGACTCAGCGGGGAACCGCCTCCACCCACTGAAGGGTTGCCTGCCCTCCGTGGTCACATCCTAGCAGCCGCCAGGAAATGGGAAGAGTGATCAGTGAACCAGCAGGCAAGCAGCAGGCACAGGGAGGAAAAAAAGCCTTCCTCCTAGGCTCTCCTCCAAAAGAAGATGCGACGAGACTATACAAAACCACAAACCAGGCTCTGGAAGGGCGTCGGGAGGGAGTGAGCCAATCGCCTCCCACTGCGTGCTGATCCAGCGCCATAGTGAGGCTGGGCCGTGATGGCGAGCTGGGGAGGGCATACAGTCCATCCCTCCTTCTGTTCCCGACACCCCCCACCCCAGCTTTCTCCTCTTGCATGTGGGAGCTGTGGCTCAGAAGCAGGAGCTGTTCACAAGCAGCAGCCTGGGGGTCTGGTTTGTGTCTCTGGTTGTCCTGCGTCCCTGGCTGTGCTCACATCCCTGTCGGGGAGTTCTAAGGTGGCGCAAAGCCATTTCGCCTCATCTGTTTTCTGTTCAGGGTATCCACCCTGTGTAGCTTCTTTAAGCTGCTGGGACTGCTCTGTGCTGCACAAAAGCCAGGGCTGGGCATTCCTGCACCCACCTTAGCACTGAATCCTGATCAGCTCCTGGTTCTGATGCCACCACCCCTGGTCTGCTGCTACCTCAAAAATCAGCTCTCCTACCGTGTGTATTAGGGTCTTTTAAGGGGGGCCCACTAAGCTCTGTACTGTGGCTTTACTTGGCTTTCCAAGCCTTCTGAGGGTCCTCCGATAGCCAGTTGCATTTCTCTTCCTGTGGATTAATAGGACCCCATGTAGAAGCCTTCACTGATGTAACATCCCATTCTCTGTCTTCTGCAGTCCTTCTCAGCCAGTAAATGCTGACTTTGGCTCCTATTCTTCCTAAATCATTGCAACCACAGGAGCGACAATGACAAGTGATATTTTCTGAGCACTCACTGTGTATGTGCCAAGCTCTGTGACATGTACCTGATACACAGAACCATACACCATCCTCACGACTCAGTGACTTGATGCTGTTACTCCTCTGATTTTATAGGCGAGGCATGGGAAGCTCAGAGAGGGTCAGTAACTCACTTGAGGTCACAGGGAGCAGCGGGGTCAGACACAAGGTAGGAACCCAATAGCTGCCGGCTGAGTGAACCGAATGAGTGGTCACTGGGTGGCTAGTTGTGCTGGCCAGCTGCACTGGCCAGGGTGGGGCAACTGGAGACAGTTAGACAAGCATAAGGAAGAAACTTTCGAGCAGCAAGAGCTCTTGGGTAGGCCCTGCGGGTGGTCAGGGGAAGCTCAAAGAATCCTCAGTACAAAAGTTGGGGAAGGCTGTTAAACTCCAGCTGAGGGATGGGTAAGGTGACCTTTGCGATCCTTTCTAACTCTGCGAGTCTGAGGTTAGGGTGTAATTCCTAAAAACAAACAAACAAAAAACAAACCTAATAAAACCCGTTGCAAACATGAAGCATATCCAGCCCCAGCTGTTCTGAACAGGAGCTGAGCTGATGTTCTCTCTGGCACAATAACTGCCAACATCCATTAAGATGGAAGCCCTCCAGGGACCACTCTCAGGATTCCGTCAACAGAGAATGCTACTGACACCAGCTGGCATTTATGGTGTGCTCACCACACATCAGTCTAGATTATAAACCCTCTACCCGCATAAATGCAGTTCTCGCAACAAACCTGTGGGGTTGTGAGTAGTGTATGCATCAGGTGAAGAACAAATTAGTCTTTGATCCTCAGTGCCTTAACACAATAAAAGTCCATTTCTCTGGGAGAAGATATTTGCAAACGACATATCAGATAAAGGGCTAGTATCCAAAATCTATACAGAGCTTATTAAACTGAACACCGAAAGAACAAATAATCCAATCAAGAAATGGGCAGAGGACATGAACAAACATTTCTGCAAAGAAGACATCCAGATGGCCAACAGACACATGAAAAAGTGCTCCACATCACTCGGCATCAGGGAAATACAAATCAAAACCACAATGAGATACCACCTCCCACCAGTCAGAATGGCTAAAATTAACAAGTCAGGAAATGACAGATACTGGCTAGGATGTGGAGAAAGGGGAACCCTCCTACTCTGTTGGTTGGAATGCAAGCTGGTGCAATCACTCTGGAAAACAGCATGGAAGTTCCTCAAAAAGTTGAAAATAGAGCTACCCTATGACCCAGCAATTACATTACTGGGTATTTACCCTAAAGATACAAATGTAGTGATCCCAAAGGGCACATGCACCCGAATGTTTATAGCAGCAATGTCCACAATAGCCAAACTATGGAAAGAACCTAGATGTCCATCAACAGATGAATGGATCAAGAAGATGTGGTATATATACACAGTGGAATACTATGCAGTCATCAAAAGAAATGAAATCTTGCCATTTGCGATGACGTGGATGAACTAGAGGGTATTATGCTTAGTGAAATAAGTCAATTGGAGAAAGACAACTATCATATGATCTCCCTGATATGAGAAAGTGGAGATGCAACATGGGGGGTTTGGGGGGTAGGAAGGGAGAGAGACAAACCATAAGAGACTCTCAATCTCACAAAACAAACTGAGGGTTGCTGGGGGGTGGGGGCTAGGGAGAGGGTGGTGGGGTTATGGACATTGGGGAGGGTATGTGCTATGGTGAGTGCTATGAAGTGTGTAAACCTGGCAATTCACAGACCTGTACCCGGGGCTAATAATACATTATATGTTTATGGAAAAATAAAAAAAAATTTAAAAAGTCCATTTCTCTCTCTTTCCTTCTTTCTTTCTTTAAGATTTTATGTATTGGGCGCCTGGGTGGCTCAGTGGATTAAGCCTCTGCTTTCGGCTCAGGTCATGATCCCAGGATTCTGAGATCAAGTCCCGCATAGGGCTCTCTGTTCAGCAGGAGCCTGCTTTCCTTCCTCTCTCTCTGCCTGCCTCTCTGCCTACTTGTGATCTCTGTCTGTCAAGTAAATTAAAAAAAAAAAGATTTTATGTATTTATTTGACAGAGAGATAGAGCACAAGTAAGCAGAGAGGCAGGCAGAGGGAGAGAGAGAAGCAGGTTCTCTGCTGAGCAGGGAGCCCGATGCGGGGCTCGATCCCAGGACCCTGGAATCATGTCCTGAGCCAAAGGCAGTTGCTTAACCAACTGAGCCACCCAGGTGCCCTAATTTCTCACTTTCTTAAAGGCCAAGGGAAGTTGGGCCATTTTTTTACCTTTCTGTTCAGACACATGTGCCCTCCAAGGGTGCTGTGGTAAGGAGAGAGACAGCAGAACAAGAGCATGGATTTGCTGTTTGCAACCTGAGAAGCTAACATGATATCCTACCGCATAGGCCAGTTGTGAGAGGTTAATGAAAAAGCAGCGGCGAGGTATTCTGAGCTGTGAACAAAGTAAGTGCTCAGTAGACGTGAAGGGTGAGAGCCGTGATGATCCATAGGACAGAGGGGTGACTGGAGCCCCACACGGAGCACTGATGTAGGAAGGGACAGGACGGTGGAATCTCAGACTACATAAATCTCCCTTGACTGGAGACCCCCATGCTCCTGTTGGGAGGCTCATCCCAGACCCAGTGTCAGAGGTCACACTGACCAGGGCAGGTGTATCAGCAGCCCCAGCCTACCCTCTGTCAGAAGTCTGGTATCTGCTAATACTGGACCAGCTCCTATCATCCATGTGCCCACCTCATCACAGATGGCTTTGTCTCTGGGGCTAAGCATTGGATACAGCACACTGCTTCAATATCTATCATCTATCTCTCTATGTCTATGCTGGGGTGGGAGCCTTTGAATCCCTGCCAGCTGGCCTCCTGCCTGGCCCTTGTCAGTGCCCAAAACCGTGATACTGGGAGCTGTATAATTTGGAGACATGTCTGCTGCTTCCCAGGCTCCCCATGGATACAACTGGCTGCCCAAACTGCCCCTCACCCAAAGACTGCATGTTTGTCTGATGGTCCTCAGGTCAGCCAACCAGGCTGTTGGCTTCCTATCCCTCTGTCCTCTCAAACTCCCCTCCCTTCCCTTCCTGTCTAGTCGCATCATGCCCGAGTCTGTCTGAACCAGGATCTGGGAGATGGGAAGGGCACCAACATTTATTTGGAGACAATTCTGCAGAGGGACTGCAAGCTTGTTTCTGGAGTCAGACTGACGCTGCTGTTTTCTTGCTGAGTGTCTTTGGTAAAGTTACTTATGTGTCTGTTTTCCTTATCTATGAAATGGGGGGGGGGAAATAATGTTACTTAACTCAGAGGGTCGTTGAGAAGCTTAAATGAGCTAGTCCAGGTGAAGTGAATAGAGCAGTGTCCAGCACGTGGTAATAATACATCCCAGCTGTAATAATAAAAACACTTATTCTTCGAACTCAGATCTGTCTCTGAAGCTTCTGCTTTCCCACTCTCTCACACATTACAATGGATGATGGAAAGCCAATCTGAGCAGACTAAGCTTGATTTTTCTTTTTATTCTGCTAAATTCACAGGGGATATTGGAGAAGGGTATTTTTAGGAGGCCTTACTGAGAAGCATAGCAGGTGGCCAGATGGTAATGACAGGAAACATGGTCCCTTCTGTCTGCAAGAACAGCTGAGTGGCATTCAGGTGTGTAACAAGATAAACTACATTTCTAGAGACATCCTTATAGGTCCAGGTGGAAGAGGGGGCACTGCGGAATCTTGCTAGAGAGCGTAAGGTCTGGGAAGATTGCAAAACCAGACCCCCATTCCCTGTCCTGTTCCCTAGGTAATCCTTTCCCTGCATGGTGCAGACATGGTGCAGACATCTGGTTTACCACCGGCCTTTCTTTCAAGGCTCTCCTCCAGAGGACGATGGGGAGGTCATAATCTGATGATGTTCTGTGACTTGTGTTCACAATGTCGACTACTTCTTGTTCACTGAACCACAGGCATTGCCAGAAAATCAAGTTATGCCACTAGTGATGATATCTCTGTGGGGAAGGAGATCCCCTTGGCTCCAGAACTTTTCCTGGGGATTTTGTTCATCTGTTGTTGGTTTATTTGATTTCATTTTTCTCTTTTGAGAAAGTGAAGTGGCTAATAGGTGTTTTCCCATCTCTTAGCCACTTAGCATCCACTACTCTTCCCAAGATGATTTCCCAAATTTTCATGGTATTGGAACCATCCATCCTTATATGTGTGGGTTTTGATGGGGGAATGATTCTCAGGGCTCCCCTTTTGCCAGGAAAGCCGGGGAGGACTGGTCACATCTTTCCCTACTCTTAAGAAAAGCTAAATATGGACATTATCATATGACCTCAGACAAATAGAAACTCCTTCCCTGGGACCTTAAATATTTAGTCTCTGGCTCAGGGGGTGGGGGTGGGGTGGGCACAGAGGTGATTAGAGGACCTGCCCCCCAAGATTGAACTGGAAACTCAAGGCCAGGTCTAAGCTGGGGTTCCCACGGCCTGCCCTCTCTTGGGGCCACTTTCCATTTTGATCCATTTACCCTAGGGTTTGTAAAGCTAATACCTTCACAGCTCAGGTAAGTCCCTTAAACGTGTGAGGTGTTGGGGTCAAAGACTGCGGAGAAGGGTTGGGTCTGTGACTACATGTCTATCCTCAACAAAATGTTGTACATCCCACATTTTTGAGTATAACTCGGCCTCTGGGATGGTTGGGGTTCTTGAACTTGCTTGAATTATTCCATAAATAATGATATTATGTCACCCAGACTGTATGTCTTAGAGTTCTTCTTGTTCCCCAAAGGGACCTCCAAATTCTTTGCCAGACTAGGGGACTTCACTGGAGATCAGAAAATAGTTTCCTAGTGGAGATAGCAGAGGCCTTTGTGGGCAGGGCTCTGAGCTAAAGGTGGAGTTGTGCTCAGGTGACCTCCTCCAGTTCTTCTGTTGCTGGCTCTACACAGGGCACCAAGTTGGGCTTGCTAAATGGCATAGGAGTGGGCACTGGAGCACCTGTCACTGAGGCCAGGAAAACAATCAACTGACAGGCTGAGTAATGGTGGCTTTCAAGTAGGAAGTTTATGTCTCCTCTGTGTTACAACATGAGCACCAATAGGCCAGGGCTGATTCAATGGCCGTATGGCACTGGGACCCGGCACTTTCTTTCTTGTTGCTCTGCCATCTTTAAAACTCATGTCGCACTTTGTGGCAAAGAGAGCCAGTTTGGTTCCCACTGCCACGTGAATCTTTCTGGTAAGCAGGAGTGGAAAGAAGGCAAAGATGCTTCTTTTCTTTGAGGGTCTGACCGTGGCTTCTGTTCACAGGGCCTTGGCCTCAATCCAAGCCATTGGCCACAGCCAGCTGCAAGGAAGATTGGGAAAGATGTGCCCAGAGAAGACATCTGCTTACAGAAGGGAGAACGGAGACTGGGGACATAACAGCAGCTTCTGCTCCAACACTCAATTGCATGCCCACAGGCCCTAATAACCCCTACAAATTGCAATTGCATTTGTGGTTTATTTCTCCTAGCCTCTGCTCAGAGGGAAATGTCCAGAGCTGCCTATTATGCTTTTCATGCAGAGGGAGGTTAAATGATTTGTCCAAGGTAGACAGGAATCTTTAATGGTAGATCTTCAGGCAGTAGGCAGGCCAGGGGTAGGGAACCTTTCTGCCTCTCTGTCTTCCCAGGGGGACTTCTTGGTCTCCACTGTTTATTCTCCTTCTCAATGGAGCTTGAGCAGAGATATTGAGTCTCCCTTTGAGGGAAGGCACCCTGAGCAAAAGCCACTGTCTTTTTAAAAAAGATTTCTTTCTTTATTTCTAGAGATGGGGGGAAGGGCAGAAGGACAGGGAGACAGAACCTCAAGCCAATTCCATGCTGAGTGTAGAGCCCAATGTGGGGCTCAATCTTATGACCCTGAGATCATTACCTGAGCCGAAGTCGAGAGTCAGATGCTTTAAGCAACTGAGCCACTCAGATATCCGGAGACCACTGTCTTGAAGAGTGAATCCCAAGAGAAGCGAAACATTGCTCCCCACAGCCCCCAGTAACCAGTGGCATATAATCTTCCTGTTCTTACTCCCCGTCTTTGTTTCTCCAGGCCATAAGAAGGTGGGCCAGGCGTGGCTATCTGAGGACCTCCCACAGGCTGGCCTATGCACCTGGCATCTTGTCTGAAGAATTGGGGCTGAGTGACGTTGGAGCTCAGTTAGTTGATGAAGTTGGGAACTGAAACAAGAGGTTACATAGAATTAGGGTCAGAGTTCCTGCCAGGACAAACCAAAACTGCAGGTAAGCCAAAGGTTTAGGGGCACAGAGGAGCCCTAAGTAACTCCCCAAATTGGTCTACTCCAAGCGAGTGGATTGACTGTGCAGAGAAGGTGGGGAGACGGGGAGAGACACGGCGGGCCACTCTTGTTCCCACTGCATGTGCCCGGAGTCTCCTTTATTGTCCGTTCCTGCGCATGTGTCTGGTCAGTCTAGTGCGGTAGCTGGGAGTGTCAGCTCTGCACTCAGAGAGCTCTTTGCCTCTAATACTGTGACTATGGGCTAGTCACGGAGCCTGTTCAAGCCTCCATTTTCTCATCTACAAATGGGGATTCTTCCAGTGTCTACTTCATAGGACAGCTTGAGGATAATGCAAGTGATAAGTGCTAAAATTAGCTTGGAAAGGTGTTTCCCTCTTTTCCTGCCTGCCCCACCCCCCCTTCCTTGCACCCTCCTTCTTCCTTCTTTCTCTCCCTCCCTCTCTCTTTCCTTCCTTCCTTCCTTCCAACCAAAGATTCAGGACAAAGGGTAAGGCATCTGAGATGCCTGGCCAATCTCTTACAACTCCCTTTGACTCCATCCTCTTTTGAGATAGAAGCTCTTGCAATGAATTAATTCATGGAGTCCTTTGTTTAACTTGATTAGGCTCCTCCCAGAGCCTCTAGTCCACTTCACGTCCTGTTGTGTTTGGGGAAACTGAGGCTCTGGAGGTGACGGCAGCTGCCCAGTTGAGTGGGAGCAGTGTGGGGGTGCATACCCTCCACCCTTGTGGGAAGCTTCCTCCTCTTCCTTTTCCACCATCAGGGAAAAGCGGGGCACGTTGTGCTTGCGGAGTCTTCCAGAAGGCTGCGCTGATGAATTTCTGTGCCTTCTCCCACGAGGAGCTGAGACCTTCTGACCTCAATATGCAAAGAGAAGCGAAACCTGCAAATCAGCCGCACTCCGGTTCACAGAAACAGCTCAGCCAGGCCGCTCCTCCTCTCCTGTCCTCCAGCCTCTTTTCCCTCATCTTCTGGGTCCTCCGTTCCAGCCCTGCCTTACCTGCCTCTCTCCTCCTACCCTTTTCCTCCTTTGTTCGCTCTTCTTTTCCCTCCCATGTGCTCCACCTCCCTCTCTGCACTGTCTTCCCACCTTCTTGCCTTCCCTGCCTTCCCAACCAGACTGTGGATGGGCAGACGGGGTGCACCCCTTACCATGCCTCCACAGACTGAAACTACAAGGGCTTTATTAGGGAATTAGTGGGCGGTTGTCCAAAGCTTTGCAGGTCCTTCAGTGCCCGGGTAGAAGGTGTAGGAGTGAAGGAAGGCCCAAGATAAAGTGGCCATGCGGTGGGCTCCGGACCCACACTGCCAGGATTCGAACCCCAGCCCTGCCTCAGGCAAGTAGCCCAGCCCTTCTGGGTCTCGGGTCCTTCATGGGGAGCCGGTCAACAGTGTTGTCTATCTTACGGGGTTGCTGGGAGGGGTGCATGAGTTCATGTAGGCAACTAGCTCAGAGCAATTCAACCATGATCACCAGCTGTGAGTCCTGAAAACCACACAGGATACCATGGCAAGCCCTGGGCATAAGTGAGCCCGTGGGTGTAGGGCCGTCTGGGCAAGGCCCCATGACTGAGAACCACAGGTGGGGTGGGTCCAGTGGGGTGAGCACACACTCAGATCTGCCTTGGAGTCCCGGCTCTGTCTTTCAAAGCTCTGTGACTCAGGTCTTGTGGAAGGTCATTTCTAGGACTCAGCTTATACCCGGAAACTGCAGCTGCAGAAGCCCTGGCTTTGTGACTCGGGCTTGTGGCTTCTCCGAGATAATGAATGCATAGGGTTTTTCACAGAGCTTGGTGGATATCCTGATACAATAACCATGATTGCTAATCTCCGTTGCCCACTAACCATGTGTCAGGGATGGTGTTGAGTGCTTTGCGTGGATTAGCTAATAATATGTCCACAATAATCCTCTGAGCAGCCACTCCTACTACCCTCGTGCCCATTTTACATACATACAAGGCTTACAGTAGTTAAGTAACTTGTCCGAAGTTACACAGTGAGGAAGTAGAATAGCCAGGATTTGAGCTCAGGGCTTTGGCCTCCAGGACCCACCAAGGTGACATGGAATTTTATTGTCTTCTACCTCAAATACATGATAGGTTCCTCTTAGTGTCAGAAGAGGAACTGCTGACTTGCTGCTGAATTCATAGCTCCCAGCAGGCGAAAGCAGGGATGTCTTCCTGGAGGCAGTGGCACCAGACCAGCCTTACAAGGATGAGTGGGATTTGGTACAAGGAGATAGGGCCAGGGATAGCCTCCCACCCAGGCCAAGAGGACAGCTTGTGCAAAAGCACAGAAGTAGGGAAGTGCCAAGAATGTTCTTCCTTCAGAGTCACTGGACCACCTGGAGCCGGTGTTGCCAATATCATTTTTTTGTGTGTGTGTCCAAATCCAGAAAATGCCAAAAAGGGCCTGATGGATGCTTGTAAAAGAGCAGTGGATGTGACCGGCAGTCAGGGACCCCAGAGGCAGTGTTTATAAATCAGGATTTCTCCATCTTGGCACCACGGACCTTCTGGATCAGAGACGTTTTGTGGTAGAGGGCTGTGCCGTGCACAGTAGGAGCCTCAGATGCCTTCCCACTGACCCCCCCGCCCCCCGGGGTCTGGAGCTGGGACAGCGAGCAGTGTCTTCTGACACCGACAGATTGCCCTGGTTAACAACTACCATCCTAAACGTAGGTGGGGGCAGAGTAGGGAACATGGATGGGGAGACAGGACACCTGGGTCCTCCTACCAGTGAGTGAGTGCTGTGTGACTCAAGACAAAGCATTTCCCCTTTCTGGGCGTCAGCCGTCCTTGTCAGAAAAGTAAGGTGGCTGTCATAGTGGGTGGTCCCAGAGGACCCTTTCTCCTGGATTCAGGAGAATCCAGGACCCTTTCCAGGTCCTGGAATCCAGGAGTTCCAGGTCCTGGAATCAGGACCCTGTCTTCCTGGATTGGCCCCAGGGGTGTGATCGGCAGCTCCAGCTGCCTGCTGTGGCTTCATTACACGGTGCAGTGACATCCACACCTTCTGTGAGCCTGTTGTCCCCACCGGGCAGGCTGGCAGCAGTCTGTTCTCTGTCCTGCTCAGGGCCAGGCTTACCACTGCCTCCCCGAGCAGGTGTGTGAAGGGCTCTTGGTGTCACTCTGCACAGCAACACCCGGGTGACATCCCTAATTATAGTCAGGAAGAGTGGGGCTCAGGAGGTGGGGACAAAATGTTCTTGGGTGTGAGAACATGATTAGCACCAGAAAGCGGGCCAAGTGGGGCTGCTGATGTCATTTCCTGAGGTCCCAGGGGAAGAAGGTGGACCCTTCCATTCCTTTAGAGGAAACTCCTTTCTCCCCTTCACCTTTTGTCCTGGGAACCTGGCAGATGTTCCAGGTGAGGGGAAGTCTGCAGCGGGCTTCGTGTGGCTTTGGGATTTAGAATCAGGGCAGACCCTTGTGGGGTCGGGGTGCTGAGAGGTTCCTCCCCTATTATTGGGAGCTGCTTCAGTGTGTGGAAAAGGTGGGGGATCCCCTGTAGGCCACCTGGGGACAGACTATGTGAGCTCAGCTCAGGACAGAGGCCTCAGCTCCATCCCCTGTGGGATGTCAGCTCTGACAGCCGCTACCTGACAGGATGGCTGGGATGACTAGGGCACAGAGCACTTACCGCTACAGGATTTCAAGCAGGGGTCTCCTTGTGCCTGCGGTGGGGAAATGGGAGAAGACAGTCTTGGAAGGGCCACCGGCCCTTGTCATGTGCTGCCCCTGGCTTCCAATGATCCTGGGAGGGAGGTGTACTCAAGCCTGGTGTTACAGGTGATTCTCAGGGAGGCTGAAGCCACCTGCCCAACATCTCGTGGTATGAAGTGGAGAAATGCTTTAAGCTCCAGAAGAGGTTTCTGAGGCTCCCATCCTGGTTTCTGTGGAAAGGCTCAGAAACGCCCTGTTCTGGACTCTGAGGGGGGGCGGGCATTCGCTCCCTCTGCCTGTGCCTGTTTGGGAGTCTGGAACACCACTGAGCCTGCGGTTTCCTGTAGGCCTCTGTCAAGAAGGCAGAAAAGACCAGTCACGTGGGTGAGGGATGAGCAGATAAGGGGGCAGTGATGGAGAGAAGGACATTTGATAAGAGGCTGGGGGCCCCGAGGGGCAGCCTGGGGGACAAGGGGGAGATAAGGGGATATGGGAGATGAAAGGGGACACATTCTGGGATCCCGGGATGGAGGGGATGGGCAGATAAGGGGCAGGGTGGGGGTGGCCCATTGCGAATGGGGGCATGGACATTAAGGGGAGAAGGAGGAGATAAGAGGCCAGAGACGGGTGGAGGGGACACGCCCGGAGAGAGGCCTGTGCTCATTGGGCTCTGGTGCTGATGGGTGGCCTGTGTGCAGGCTCCTGTGGGATCTCTTTCTCTCCCTTCTCCAGTGGAGCGCTGACTTTTCCCAGCGCACGATTCTCTCATTAGTCTGTGCCATACAGATATCGCAGTGGAAGCTCTGGGGCTCCAGGGAGGCCTGGCAGGTCCTTCTGAAGTGAAGGCTCTGGAGAGATTTCCTCCTGCCCGCCCTCTATGCATGGGACAGTCCCTTCCGTCTCTCAGAACGAACTTTCTTCCTTCCTTCCTTTCTTCTCTCTTCCTCCTCTCAGTACTCACGTTCTGGGGGACACGTTAATGTTGTTGTACTTTCTGGCAGGTAGAGACGGAATATTAACAATCAAATAGGTAAATAAGGAGCCCTAACTGTCATGAAGAAAATCGAATCCTGTCAGGCAGCAGGGTCGGACAGGAAGTGGTTATGCTGGGTTGGCTGGTCAGAGCCCGTGTTTTTTTTTAAAGATTTTTTTTTTTTTTAATTTATTTATCAGAGGGAGAGAGAGGGAGAGAGCGAGCACAGGCAGACAGAATGGCAGGCAGAGGCAGAGGGAGGAGCAGGCTCCCTGCTGAGCAAGAAGCCCGATGTGGGACTCGATCCCAGGACGCTGGGACCATGACCTGAGCTGAAGGCAGCTGCTTAACCAACTGAGCCACCCAGGCGTCCTGAGCAGGTGTTTTTTGAAGGTGACTTGGGAGCTAATGGCCCGAAGATAAGAAGGAAGGATCTCTGAGAGCCTGTGTATGAGAAAGAGAGCCCTGTAGGCAGAAGGAACAGCAAACTCACAGACCCTAAGGTAGGATTGTGCTTGTCTTGTGAGGCTGGAGAGGTAGAGAGGTCAGAGTGTGCAGAACTCAGAGTCCAGATTTTATACCAACTATAAGGAGAAAGGCTATTGGAACATCACTGTGACCTTGGGGAAATTCATTCCCCTCTCTGGGCTTCCGTGCTATTTGTGAGCTGGGAGAAGGAGACTCAGAGATCCCTATGGTGCATGGACATTTGAGCAGAGTCAATGAAGGTCACTGTGAGACTGACTTTCCCTGCTTTCACCCCAGACTTAACTTTGCACGGCAACACTCAGGTGCATGAGCTCCAATCTGGACCTCACCATTTAATTTGTGTGTGACTCTCAGAAATGGGCTTAACTTCCCTGAACTTCTAACGTCCTCATTTGTAAAATGGGAAAAATAATAAGACACACCTTATGGGGCTGTTACGGGGGAGGCAATGGAATAATCATGTAAAGGATTTGACTCGGTTCCTGATGCACCATACGGTATTATCCCTGGTGCCTAGGACACTCTAATCCTGACCTTGAGGTTTGACCCATCTCCAGAACATAGGCCCAAACGTCCACCTCCTGACTGATCATTTCTTCCTGGAAACTGATGTCATGTTGGCACATTCAACTAAACGTGATCAAAATCACTCATCATCCCCCTCATTCCGCATTTTCTCCCTTGTCCTGTTTTCTTCTCGTGGGTCTTTTATCTTGGTTCATGGCATCCCGAGTCTCCCAGACATGCATGCTCAATCTCAGAGTTATCTTGGCTGCCTTTCCCCACATCCAATCAATCGTCAAAACCTATCGCCCGGACTCTCATCCTTCCCCTCATTTGCATTCCTAATGCTTCCCTTCAAGCTTTCCTTCCCCGCACCTAGACTATAGGATAATCTCAGAACTGGGTTCCTGCTTTGTTTCTTCCTCCCCGTCCCCATCTCTGCCATCCGTCACCACCTCTTTTCAAACACTGTCGCCAGTGTGACCTTAATGCCTATCTCCAAGCAGCTCACTTCTCTGCTTAAAGCCCAAGGAGAAAACCCACTCAAGGTCCCAGGAGAAAACCCAAAGCCCCAGTGCACCTTCCAAATCTTCCCTGATTTGATTCAAACATACTCTTCTAGGGACTTCCCATTGTCCTCCCCTAACACACATTAAACCTTAACAGCACCTGTTTGCTCAACCATGTTGAGCAAAGCTCACTTCTAGAAAAACTCAGTTTAAGTTTCCCCACTTTGCCTAGAATCTATCCACACTGTGGTGATGATAGTTCAAGTTCATTCATGCTTACAATTTGAACCAGAACCTTGATGCTCTGTGGAACCTCCCCACGTGTCCACGCCCTGCTGCCCTGCCAGGTCCTGGCTCTCTCTCCCTCATGCTTTCTTACCTTTTTCCAAAAAGCACCTGCAGTTCTCCTGAATTCTTGTGTTTCCATTCTTCTCCCGTTCTAGGATTGTGAATTCCCCGAAGATGCGAGCTCTCTCTTGGTCGTCTTTATATTGTGGTCTAGGTGTAGAAAATAGTTAAAGAAGTCTGCTAAGTCTCTCAGTGTACTATAGCTAAAGCGGGATTCCTGATTCTACACCCCACTGCCTCTTATCATTACCCTGAGCGATTCTGTTCTTCCTCTGGTTTTCCTCTTTTTGGTAGATGACACTGCCATCCACCCAGTTGCTCAAGCTCTAAACCAGAGCTTCATCCTTGCTTCTCTCCTCCTCTTCTCTCATCTTAATCCAGTCCACCACCAAGTTAGCTCTATCTCCAAAATCCATTCAAATTTGCACACCTTCTCTTCACCCACCCTGCTCCGCCTCTTCCCTGGACTGCTGCAATGAGTCCCAAGTGATCTCGTATCTGTTCTTGCCGCCTTGCACTCTATTCTCCTTCCTGAGGCGACAGTGTTATTTAAAAAGGTGCATTACATTATGTCACTAATGGACTTGAAACCCTTTGATAGTCTCCTATCACATGGAGTAGATGTCTTATTCCGGTTTACAGAGCCTTGCACACTTAACTTCTTTAATCACATATCACACTACTTTCCCTGGTGGTCACATCACATCTCCAGCCATAGTGACCTTTGCTCCAATATACTAAGCTTGTTCCTGCCCCAGGGCCTTTGCACTGTTAGCTCTACCCACACTACTATTCTTCCTGATCTTCATGTCTCTCATCATAATTTCATTTTAAGCTTAAATATTATTTCTTCTACCTGAATTACCCACCCAGTCATTCTTTCATACTGCTCTACTTTAGATCTCTGCATTGTACTTATCACTATCTGATTAATTATTGTTATTATGTTTTACTCTGGTTGTTTCCATTCTGCTAGAAATAAAAAAATCCACGAGATTAGGGCGTTTAATCTTAGTTATCACTGTATCCCTAGAGCTAACGACATAGTGCTTTGCACATGATAAGAATTTATTGAACAAATAGGAATAATTATAATTATTACTGTTACTATAGTGAATTGCGTATCTATTATCATCTGTTATACAGTGGGGAAAAATGGGGGTGATAATACTGATCTTATAGGGCTTTGTGAGGATTAGAGATGATTCATGTAGAGTGTTTGGAATGCTAGACGTCTCATTATCACTTTTTTGACCAATGTCTGAGGCTGAGCAGGGCTAGAATGCAGGATGCACTGCCTTTAATACCCAGGCTCTTCCCACTCTGTGGGAAAGTTGGTAACACTTTGATCTATTTCATCTGATATTAATATAGTCACAGAAGATTTTGACATATTTAGTGTTTGCATTGTGTCTCTTTTTCATCTCTTTCTTTTAAAAATGATACATACTTGTATTTCAAGTACACATCTTACAGTCAACATAAGGCTGGATTTTGCAAATTTGTTGATCTGTCACTATCTACTTCCTAACTGGAAGGCAGTTTTTGGTTGATTTTTTTAAGCTATATTTTTAAAGTAATTTTCTTAGTGGCTAATTAAAAATTAATACCAACTTAATTTTGGGAAAATAGAAAACATTTTTCTCCAGTATAACTCCATAAACTTCTCCTCCTTTGTGCTATTGTCATTTATATGATATTTATATACGCTGTAATCTAACATTTCAGTGTCACAGCTATTGCTTCATATAATCTCATGTCTTTTAAAGACATTCAAAGAAGAAAAGAGGAAAATAGATGTATACTGTCTTTTATATTTGCCCAATATTTACAGTTTTTGGTGTTCTTTTTATTTTAAAATTATTGTTGTCAATATTTTTTGTGGATTCTTTTTTTTTCAAAGGTTTTATTTATTTATCTGTCAGACAGCACAAGCAGGGGAGATGCAGGCAGAGGGAAAAGCAGGCTTCCTGCTGAGCAAGGAGCCCCGATGAGATGTGGGACTCCATCCCAGGACCTGACCTGAAGGCAGATGCTTAACTGACTGAGCCACCCAGGCGTCCCCTTTTTATGGATTCTAATTTGCATCCGGTGTCCTTTCTTTTCAGCCGAAAATACATTTAATATTCTCATAAGAACGCTCTGCCAGCAATGAATTCTCTCGGTCTGTATTTCTCTGGGAATATCTTGATTTCACCTTCCATACTGAAAGCTGTTTACATGATTATAGAATTCCTGGTGACAGTTCTTTTTTCTTTCAATACCTTGACTATGTCTTACCACTACCTTTTGGCCTTCATGGTTCCTGATGGGAAACCCCCATTAATCACAGTGTTGTTCCTTTGTAAGGGATGAGTTAAATGACTGCTGTTGCTCCCAAGGTTTTCTGGGTCTTTGGTATTCAGCCATTTTGGAACAATGTGTCTAGGTGCGAATGTCTTTGTGTTTTCCTTTTTGGCACGCACTGGGGAGTTTTGCCTATTATTTCCGCAAATACTTTTCCTTGACCTTTTTTCTCTCTGCTTTCCTTCTGGGATTCCTGTCATATATGCGTGTTGAGGAACTGTCCTATTGCAGGGATTTGCCACACTACCAAATGGCCATTATGGCCACATGGGCCATGCAAAGCACATATATTCTTCCAGAATTTAGGTGCAATTGTATGTATGTCTACAAAATTTTTTTTTCCTCCTAGAGTAATTGAGGTGGTACCATTACCACTATACTATTCTGTAGTTTCCTTTTTTTTTTTTTTTTTTTTTTTTAAATTCTGTATCTTGGGCAACTTTCTGTACCTGGATATACAGACTTTTTATAAACTCATTTAAAAAGCTGTGTAGTTTTTTTGTGGTATAAATATACCATAATTTAGTTAATAAGTCCCCAATTGATCTTTTTATCTTAAGGCTTCTCTAGATTAGAAAACAAAGCTTACCTGACAAGCAAGACTATCCCTGGCCATCCTCAGACAGAATTTAACTTCCTTTTTCGCACATACATTGGGACATGCTGTGGAAACACGAAGGTAGCATATTTATCCAGATATACATGTGACTGCCATGCAAGGTAGATGGTGGCAGAAGATATTCTGGGAAGCACTGGAAAGATGGATGGAGGGAAGGAGAGAGAGAGAGGGAGAGATATAAAGAGGGAGAGATGGAGAGAAAGGTGATTTTTCGGGCTTGAGAGGGGTCAGGAAAGGCTTGGTGTTGGTGACATTTAATTTAGATTAGAAATGGAACAGAGGAGGGGGTCTTTTGAAAATGGCTCTTCTGGGTGGAGAGAACAGGTGGACAGATACAGACAAGGGCCAGGGTGGGACAGAGAAGCTGGCTTGAGCATCCTGCATGTGAGGGAGAGCATGGATGAGGAGCTGGTCCAGCAGGCTGGGACCCAGTGGCTGTGGAGGTAAGTGTCAGTCCCAGCAAATGAGCAAGGACGAAGGACATTCTTGTAAGATTTCTTTTTGTCAAGGGTCTGTTGTAAGAGTCCAAGGACTGGATTCATAGATTAGTGGACTTCCCAGAGGAACACGTCTTATTTTCAGAGCAAACCTCGATAAATTTGTTGTAGAAACTCCCCTCCCTTTCTTCCTACTTGTATTATTTTGGTCCTTTTCTCTCATCTGTTTGTCTCAGTTCACTGTTCTACAGTGTGTGGGCTGAGGCTGACCACGGGCCCGCACTGCCTCCCTGTGCTGAGTTTGTGCATAGCGCTCAGTAAAGCTGCTCCCCAAGGCTGCAGAGGATGTGAGCTCTGGGGTCAGTCCTGTCCCAGAGGCTCACCACTATCATTCACTCCGCTCTTCAGATGGGCAGACTGTCTTCCTTAGCAAGGATGTCAGGATGGGCACTCATGTTCCTTTCACACAGAGTCCCATGGAGGAAAGGGGAGAGGATCTATGTTGAGGACCTGCCTCTACTTGGCTCCTGGGCTCAGGCAAGGGATTGGCTCCTGGGCTCAGGCAAGGGACAGAGACCTTTGCCTGCTCCTGTTGGCATCCTGTCCTCATGGCATGGTGCTCCTTAAATTATGGTTACTTTTTTGACCAAGGATAGTGCTATTTTGTCTCCCTTTTTTAGTTTTCATGTTCCTTTTTAATTATAAAGAGAATTTCTGAATTAGTTTCTCTGTTTTGGGGAGGACTTCCCTATGAGCAGAGCAGGACAACAAAGATAGGTTCCCCCCATGCATCATGTGCTTCGATCAGAAAGCACTCCAAATTTCTGCCTGGAATACTCTTTGCCCAACATTTATTCTGGCCCATACTCTCCTAGAGGGCTCCTGCATACCCATCCAGACTCAGACCAAATCCACCACCTCTGCAAGGGATTCCTGAGCCTGAAGTGAGCCATCTTCCCGGGAGACCAGTGATGCATACTGAGATGTATCTCATCTCAGTTTCCTTAGTGTCTAGGACAGTGGCCTGGCATATTGAAGGCTCTCTGTGAATGTTTGTGGGTGACTGCAAAAACTGTCACAAGCCCATGATGTGGGAGGTGGTTAAGATGGTGGATGGATAGTGACTTGACAAAGTGGAAGGTTACAGAGAAGGAGGCGGCAAAGGAGCAGGTGCACGAAGAGGACTTAAACGCCTAGTGTGTCCTCGCCCTCCCAACACCAAAGATGAGAGAGGGTCTCTCCTTTCCCTCTGGTTGTCATGCTGGGTTTCCTGCCTAGCTCCAGGCCCTCCATGTCAAGTCCCACTGACTTCACACACGTAGCTTCACTAACTCTGCCCACCTCCAATCTATGCTTGACTCTTGGCAACTAAGTGCCTTGGATCATGGTGAGAGCTCCCAACTAAATTTTCACTGAGGCCCAAAGACCAGGGTCAAATCCAGGATTTACTGGCATGGGGTCTTAGGAAAATTTTTTTTTTTTTTTTACTTTTTGGAGCCTCAGCTTTCTCAACTGTGAAATCAACGTGTAAAAAAAAATCGTACCTGCCAAAGAATATACCTGGCACAATGGATATGAAAGTGCCTCCTGGCAATGCTGGAGATAATTATTATGATGACAACTGATGAGAAGAAATGCATGGAATTTTGCTCTTCCTTGCATTCTTTCTTGACAGCTGAAGCCAAAAGAAAGTCAGAATCTGAAGATGGACGAATATCACATGGGCCAACGCCCTGAGTTATTCTGAAGAAATGAAGCAAAATCTTTGGAGCTTTTTATCCTCCCTTAACCAGAAACAGAATGAACTAGACTCTGACTCTGTGGGACTCCTATAGTTCATGCAACCCTCGAAGCAGGGCAGTCTAATGATACAGAATATGGGCTTGGAGTCAAATGACCTGGATTCAAATCCCATCTCCGCCAACTGGGTAGACTTGCTTAAGCAATAGCTTACTTACTCTCTTTGTGCGTCATGTCCTTTAAGTAATATAGTGGTACTTATCTGTTCTGCTTGTTGCAATGAGATACTGTAACCCCGCAAAACCATCTGCGTTTTGGGCTGGCACACAGCAAATGTCAGCTTTGAGAATTTCCTCTGTTAGCCTCCTGCCCACAAGGGCTTGACAGTTTTGCTTTTGCTCTCATCTTGAATAAAATAATGAGGCTCAATTATGACCAGACAGAGGGCAAGGAAAATCTAATCTAATGAAAGATTGGCTACTAAGGGAGGTTGGAAAGGTTCTTATCAACTCTCTAGTCCAATTCTTTCATTTAAAAAATGAAGCCCACGGTGGAAATAGTTTCCCTGACATTACATAACAAATTTAGTTCACTTTATTGGCTTATTTCCCATGGTGATTATACTCCTTGCATTACCCACATTTCTGTGGATCAGTGGATGAATAAGAAGTAGCTCTTGCTTCTGCACGCTATTTTCCAATGTGTATAACATGCAAAATAAAATGATCATGGTCATGATTTAATCCAGAAAATGCTGGATTAAATGCAATGAAACAGGTATTTTTCTCACACTCTGTGCTCTTCTCCAGAACAGACTTCCCAATGGGCAGTGTAGGATAGGAGTCTTTATTTCCCTATGAGTCCCTCTGATAGGATTTATGCTCTGTGGCATCTCCCATAGAAAATCTGACGTTAGTGAGAAGTTCACAGAGTACTGTGGTGGGTAATACATGAAGACAGATTTATGAGAATGTCACTGGTGATGAGGCAGACATGGGATGTGCTCAGGGGGACCTACCTTGAGGACAGAAAACTCTCTTGTGCTTTATGTAGATGAACTCTCCTTCCAAGGATGACTCAAGAGAAGTATTAATCAATGCTTAGGAGCACATTGTTTATGAAGAACAGTCTTGTAACCAAGGTGTTGAAGAAAGAAGAGACAAGAGGAAGACAACCAGATTGAGGCAATGACAAAGACAGAACAGGATGCCAGCTATCACTGACATGAGGTCTGCTATGTGTCCAGCATCCTATTAAGGAATTCAACTCTCCCTATCAATGCTCTGAGACTAATATCCCCATTTTACAGATGAGGAAACAGACACAGGTGTTTCAGTGACTTGTCCAAATTCATCCAGCAAGCAAGTAGAGGAGCTGATGTTTGGACCTAATCAACTGGCTCCAGTCTGGGTTTGGCATCTAGACAGGGACAGGAATTACCAAGATGAAGGACTAGTTATGAGAAAGCTGTGACCATGTAGCATTTTGATCTGCCATGTGGTTCCTAGTGTTGGGATGGAGGGGTTCATCTTGGGATGGGCAGTCCTTCCTGCTTGTGTCTACTTTCCCTTACTTTAGGGATTTTCTCAGATACCAACTTCCCCCGGTTTACTGCCTTTTCTATGCTCTGGATTTTCTTTACACTTGCCTGTTTACACTTGCATATGTTTTACCTTGTTTCCACATTCTTTGCATAGATCTCTGGATGCCCTCTTATAGGTCATACTTACTTGAAGGCAGAGACAAGTTCTTACTTTTGTCCTCAAATTAACAACCTCAGGACTTTGCTTAGTTGTTACTGTTAAATGAATAAATGAATTTAATTCAGAACCACTGAGTAACACTTAGAAGCCTCTCCAAAAGTGGAAATCCCATAGGTGGAAGTCATTTAGTGCTGTTCACAAGCATTTCCATTGTTGCACCTTCCAGGCATATGATAAATGCTCTTCTTTTATCTTCTAGGACATTGGATATGGCCATGTAATCGGCTCTGGGAAATTAAATGAGCAGAAAGGATATGAATATTACTTCTGGGGGATAGATTTCAAAGTCAGTGTACCTACACCTGAAGCTAATGTTAACACTATGTGTCAATTATACTTCAATTAAAAAAAGGCCAGTGTATCATCTATCATATTATTTCTCAGTCATGACGATTATTTCTTAGTCATGATGTTTCAGGTGGTGGCCGCTCCACTGCTCCACCCACAAAGGACTTATGGCACAGGTGAGCAGTGAATCTTTGTGATTTTAAGCCTTAGGGAATTTCGCGTTATTTGTTTTTGCAGCATGAGTTCACTCATCCTGACTGATGCACCGGAGGAGATCTTCTGGAAGATGATTTTGAAGATGAACAACACTTTCACCAAACAGAGAGAACAGAGAAGAAATAGGAAGCTTGAATCAGAGGTAAAGCTCTGCTGTTATCAGTTCAGAATGCAATCTTAAGAAGAGCAGATGGGTTGAAAGGGAGCCATATGTGTTGCGAGTCAGAGACATGCTGACTGGAACTGGAAGGGCCATTTGGTCCACAAGCCACAGCTAGAGAGGTGATGAGGAGCGGGGCTTGTGGATGACATGTGAGTATGGATGGATTGTGGAGTGCCCAGGTCATTTGGGCTCATACAGTGTTTTAAAAAGACACGTGAGTGGCTCAGTTGGTTGAGCAACTGCCTTCGGCTCAGATCATGATCTCAGAGTCCCAGGGTCAAGTCCTGCCTCAGGCTCCCAGCACCATGGGGAGTCTGTTTCTCCCGCTGACCCTCTCAGTTCTCATGGTCTCTCTCACTCTCTCTTTCAACAAATAAATAAAGTATTAAAAAAAAATAAAGTGTTTTGAAAATATTCAATAATTGCTATTATTTAATAGTCCAGATTATTGACCCCTCTGGAAAAATCAGAAAATCTGGGCAATGTGGTATTCATTACCCAGTGCGTTAGACACAGTGTACATGCTGTAGGTCCCTACTGCTGTAGGTCCCTACTGTAGGTTTCTCTACCTGTCCGATTCCTGGAGGCATTGAAATTGGAGACCCCCATATGTTCTACATATACAATCTACATATACAGATTTCTACATCTACATATGTGAGCTACGTTTAAAGACACCTAATTTCAACCTCCATATGTCTATTAAATGTTATTAGAGGAAAACAGTACACTCCCCTCCTCTGGATTTTGATGGCAGCTGCTCTTCCCAGCACTAAGATAACATTGTCTTAGGCTGAGTTTCAGGCCAGAGAGAACAAAGATGTGCAAGACGCTGACATAGCTCACTGTGCACAAGAGAAAATGATTCTGGGTTGAGACTCAAGATAGGGGCACTGAAACCAGGAGCGTTTAAAAGTAAAAATAGCCTTGAGCTGACAAGATTGGGAAACTGTGGATTCTAGCTCTGTTTGCAAATTAGTCATGCCCATTTTCCCTTTCTGTGAACAGGCTAGACTGAGGGAAGATAAAGATGAAGGCTCCCCCCCCCCCCCCCCTTTTTTTTTTTCTGCAAGAGAAAGTGGAAAGTGGGCAGAGAAGACTGCTGGGAGGTCTGAGTTTGGAGACAGTGATATAAAGGCTTCAGAGCAACTCTTTGGCGAGATGGCTTCAGCTCAGCAGATGAAAGAAGATGTGGAACAAACACAGGGAGAACAAAGGCAGTAGAGGAAACCCAGGCGGGATCAGGAGAGAAGTCAGGGGAAGAGGACAAAGGGAGCTAAATTTAAACAGGAGGGAAGAGATGCCTCAGCGGGGCCAGGAGCAATCTATAAATACCTTGAAGGCAACAAGCTCTGGAAAGAAAGGAAGGCTTATTCACTGTCTCCCCAGATGTAGGACAGAGCAGGGGCCAGCAGCAAGCTGAAAAGGCGTCAGCCTGCTGGACCCAGGGGAACAAGGTGAAGTGTGTGCCATGGTAGGAAACGGGCAGTGAGTGGGACTGGCTCCCAGATGGCCGCTCAAAGTGGGATCCCCTCCAGCTCCCCCCAACCCCACCCCTCTGCCCCATGGGGGATGCCTGGCCCTGGGTGCCTCAGAACTCACCAGCCTCTGGCATCTCTGTTGACCAGGAAGGAGTCCCCTTGGGGGGAAGAGATCCCCTTGGCTTTGGGTGTTAAAAATCAACTAGTAGTCTTCCAAGTCACTTCCCTTCTTTAGCTCCTGCCCTCCATCTCTATAAAGTGGAGATAATTGCTAGTAGCCTTAGGGTTGGTCTGAGGATCAAGTGAGACTTTGTATGTTATGACAGTGGAAGAAGTTTGCTCTGCCTGGTTGCTACTGGCCTTCGTGTTCCCAGATCCCATGGCTGAGCCCATCAGGGACACTGTTAAGGAACAGGAAGGTCTTTCCCTTCCTTGTTCTTCTCCCTCTTTCTCTCCCTCACTTGTGTTCTCATTACTTTCTTCAAACATTCCTTGATGCACTGACACACCCTGAGGCCCAGGAAATACACCTTGGTGCAAGGCAGAGTTCCCATCTTTAAGGAGTTAATGAGTCAATGGGAAAGGTGGACGTGAACTCAAATACCATCCTTCTGGTGTGATATGTCACAACAGAGGCAAGGGCTCAACTGTCTGTGACCAGGGAGAGGTGTGGTCCAGGCAGGAGGAATAGTGTGTGGCTACATGCTGAGCCAGAACAGCACACTGTGAGTTAGGGAATGGCGGTAGCTCAGTAAGGGTAGTGGTGTGGACTGTGTCTCCTGTAGAGCTGTGTGAGGTGAGGCTGGAGTGGAGCTCAGGGCTGTACTGTAAAGGGGTCATAGTCCTATAAGCTGGGCTAAGGACCCTAGCCCTCTTGGTAGAGGGCATACAGTCAAAGGTTTGGAGCAGGGAGTGCCAAGATGCTCTTTCCATTTTAGAAAGCCTTCACAGTAGTCAGTGTGGGTGAGGGACTAAAGATGGTGGTCTGAGTGGAGCACTGCCGCACTCCTGGTACACATTTGCCAAGGGGGACTTGAGAACCTCAAGTCCCTGGAACTCATGGAGGAAGTGAAAGTGTTAATCTTGGGGCAGAGATGAGGCTGTGGATGAAAGTGCTCTTTGGCTGAGGGCTAATAGCCAGGAAATTGCTGAGATTGTGCTTCCTTGCTTAGGCTGAAGACACTACCACTCCCAGCTCCAGGTTTCTCCTGGGAGGAAACACCACCCTGGGGCAGAGTATCTGTAACTGAGGAGCGGGGCTGGGTGCCTGCTCTTATCCCTGTTTGCATTTCTGTTTGAGAAAGGGAGTGCACTGGGCAGAATAATGGCATCATTAAATTCCCCCAACAGAGAATTTCATGATGGAAGAGGGCTCTGAAGATGTGCTGTAGATGTCTTTTGGAGGACACACCCACCATTGAATCTGAGAGCAGTCCTTCTGCCTGGCCATTCCATCCTCCACGTACAGGAATAGACTCTGGTAGTCATGTTTTCCAGCATGTTCTTGCTTCTTCAGTCATAGCTGATTGGGCACTGGATAGACACCTGACTCCGGAAAACCAACCCAGAGGCTGGACTGGTCCAGTCAGACCATTTCCAGAATGCCTGGAATTGGGTCACAGAGAGGATTGTTGAGCTTTCTGTAGGTCTTGGCTCTGTCAGGTGACAGGGGAATGGGGTCTGAGAGGACCATCCTGGGACACTGGACCATGAGCGAGTAGAATAAAGAAAGTTCATTTGCACGAAGAATGGATTAGGAACAAATTGAATGACCATGGAAGGAAAGTGGGTGAAAAGGAGACAGAGAAAGGGAAGCAAGGGAGGAAGAGAGAGAAGCAGGGACAACTTGCTTTGGCTCTTGAATGAGTTTTTGTTTTTGATGCTCCTACTCTTGGCTTCTATAAGATATGGCTCTTTTCTTCTAGTAAATTCCTCCTGTGTATGTCTAGAAGGGGTCTTCATAACCATATGCTAGGACAACTGTCTTGTTCCTACAGAATCAAGAAAAGTTGTACCTAAAATTTCTAGACTTTTTTTTTTTTTGGCACTCTATGAAAGATTTTCTCATTAGCTTTCTTGCAACACTTTCAAAACCTCATGCCCCTCTGATTGAGGGTCTTTCATGAGGTCCAATCTAAAGTTTTCTGTTACAATTCAATGGCCAATTACTTTTTTCCATGACAGTTCATTTCTTTTCTATATCTTTTCTTATTTTCCTTACAGTAACTTGTACATAGTAGATATTTATAATTTTTTTTCTATTGAATAGAGAAAAATTCCTTAGCAACTCCCAAAATTCAGCTGAAGAGAAAAAAAAAGGAGCAAGAACAACATATCTTTTGGATTATTGAAAAAATATTGAAAAAAAAGTTGATATTGAAAAATTATCAACTTCTTGCTTGGACAACAGTGCAATCTCTTAGGAAAAGGTAGTAGAAATTAGGTGGAGACTTGTCATCTTAGTTGAAGAATCCAAAGTACAACACTAGATTTGTTGCTTATTAACTCTTCCTAATAATTTTGCAGTGAATAAGAATTTAAAAAAGTGTAATACATTCTGAAAAGGTAGATATGTCAAGTGGAAACCTTCTGGGTGGTCAAGGACTTTTCTCTCATGGCCCACAGGGGCCCTGTGGCTGATTGGAAAATTACTGGATCTTAGAGGTTCTGATGGATAATGGGTAAAGCAAGGATCCCAGACCAGGCAGGTTTCAGGTACCGACTGCATCACACAGCGTGGCTTTGACAAATGACTTAATCTCTGTGAAACCGGTTCTTCCCTTAAATGGGACTAAAGATAGTTCCTATCTCACAGGGTTGTGGGAGGCTGTTTGTAAGGTTCTCTGGAGGGGATTAACCATTACCAGTAGTCTTAGGAACATGGCTGTGAGAGCGTCACAGTGCTGAAAAGGATCAGAGAGCACATCTTCTTGTTGGATGCCCTTAGCTGCAACCACAAAAAGCTCCTATTGGTTTTCAAAGAAGGATTTTTTTTTCCATCTGCCATCACTGGAAGATGAGGTAGGATGTACTCAGTTGTCAGAGTCAGTATGGGAAGCTTTATCACCAGTCTCTCCTCTTTGCCATCCTAAGGAAATTGCCCTCAGGTTGGCTTTCTGCTAGATCCCCAGTAACTACAGATATTTCAGATGTCCCATTTAGACACACAGATTTTTAGAAGAGCAAGAGACCACATCTATTGTGTTTCCTCCATGGGGGGTGAGAACTTCCTAGAAGCCCCCTTCTGGCCTTGAGTTTGGTCTTATGCCTGTTTCTGAGCTAATCTCTGGCAACAGGAATAAACTGAACACAATTGCTTATTCACACTGTGCCTGTGGGCTGGTGGTAAGATCACTTTTCTCTCTGTCACATGGGAGAGGGTAGATTTTTGGATGAAAGTGGGTTGTGTTAGCAAAAAGGAGAGAATGGATATTGGATAGACAACCAAGGGCTTGCTCTGAAAAGTGTCTCTAAGGCTATTAGTTTGCCAAGGCTTCCATGGCAAAATGCCACGGGTAGAGTGGCTTTAAAGAGCAAAAATTTATTTTCTCACGATTCTGGAGGTTTGAAGTCCAAGTTGAAGGTGTCAGCAGGTTTGGGGGCTGCTATGGTCTCTCTCCTTGGCTTGCCGGTGGCTGCTTTCTCACCACATGAGTCTGGGTCCTAATCTCTTCTTTTTATAAGGACACCAATTATATTGGACTAGGGGACCAATCATTCATGGGACCTCACTTTACCTTGATGACCTCTGCAAGGCCTATCACCAAATACAGTCACATTCTGAGGTACTGGCACTTAGAATTTCAACATATGAATGTGGGCAGCACACAATCCAGCCCGTAATGTCATCTATACTCTCACTTTATAGATTTGGAAAACTGAAGTCTGTTAAGAAAATCGTGATCTGTTCTGAATCACACACGTTCTCTAGATTCTCAGGCTCACACAACTTTCCTACAATTTATTTAAATTTTTAGAAGATTTATTTATTTATTTCAGAGAGAGAGTGATAGATAGATAGATATGTGGGGGGAAGGGCTGAGGGGGAGTGAGAAAGAGAAAGTTCCAGTAGACTCTCCGCTGAGCATGAAGCCTGATGCGGGTTTGATTCCAGGACCCAGAAATCATGAACTGAGCCGAAATCAAGAGCTGACTCCTTAACCGACTAAGCCACCCAGGTGCCCCACGACTTCCCTACAATTTAAATAGTATATTTTTCACCCTGTTCACAACCTGAAGAAGTAAGTTTACGTTTGGCCAAGCTTCAATGTACAAGTTGCAACAAGCTTATTTCTAGCTGTGAACTCTTGGCAGGAGGCAGGTATTGGTTTTCTAAGCATGAAGTTAGGCCAGTAAGCACTTTTGGCTTGACTTGTTCAGAACCCATTGGTTGGTCTGTAAAATGGCTATGTGATCCTAGAGACTATCTGTTTCAGAAAGGGTCACCTGGTAAGGGTTCCTGCAGAGAAAGAACGTCAATCTGAGGTGGGAACTATACTAGCACCTGTTCTTGGCTTTATTCAGCTGGATTTAAGGACATAGATCCACTACAGGTGTAGTGTGATAACGGAAGGCCTAAGCAAAGCCAAAACCACACCTCAGCCTCTACACTTAGGACTTCTCAGAGCCTTAACTACACCAATGCCATTTTGTGAGTATATTCGCAAAAGGGAATACCATATACAGCATATCCTAAAACGACAGCCTTTTTTTTTTTTTTTTTCTCCCAATTCAGGAAATGCTGGTCTGGAGCAATGCTCTCATTAACCTTTTGCATGACCTGTCATGAAAAAAAAAAAAATCTTTGGCCTTCTAGATAGATATTACCAGTTTCTCGTTGTCAAAGATACTCTAATAGGCTTTGGCCTCCAGGCGTAGTAGTAGCCTGGCTATGCTGAGCATGGCACGGTTTTGGGAAACTGGCCTAGACTCTTTACGATTCAGGTAACCACAGGCCCAGCAGCAGGACAATCAGCCTTGTCTATGGAGCCTGCTGGACTCCTCCATCAGGCCATGGATCCCTGCCTAGTGTCCAGATTTCCACTCCCCGGCGGCCCCTCCTCCCTCCTTTCCCCCAACGATTCTCCAATTCTCACTTTATTCTCTTCCTCCTCCTTTTCCTTTTGCTTCTTTTCTATCTTGTTCTTTCTATCTGCTTAACTCTCTCAGATAGACAGACAGACACTTGAACATGGGTGTACACAGGCGAGAAAGGATTAAATAGAGTTCATTGATGATGGGAATAGATACACCAGTATTGAGTGCTGAGAGATGTAGGCTCCAGGCAGAATAACAATCTCACACACGCACGCACACACACACACACACACACACCTTTTTAAAAAAATTATTTTATTTTATTATTTCAGTGTTCCAGAATTCATTGTTTATGCACCACACCCAGTGCTCCATGCAATACGTGCCCTCCGTAATACCCACCACCTGGCTAACCCAAAGGGGTGGGGAAAGTCCGCCCCTTTATCCTCCAAAACCCTCGGTTTGTTTTTCAGAGTCTATAGTCTCTCATGCTTCATGCCTCCTCTGGTTTCCCCCAACTCCCTTCTCCTCTCCATCTCCCAGTGTCCTCCGTATTATTCCTTATGCTCCACAAGTAAGTGAAGCCATATGATAATTGACTCTCTCTGCTTGACTTATTTCACTCAGCTTAATCTCCTCCAGTTCCGTCCAGGTTGATACAAAAGTTGGGTATTCATCCTTTCTGATGGAGGCATAATACTCATTGTATATATGGACCACATCTTCTTTATCCATTCATCTGTTGAAGGGCATGTTGGCCCTTGCCACATTTTGGCAACTGTGGCCATTTCTGCTACGAACATCGGGGTACAGATGGCCCTTCTTTTCACAACATCTGTATCTTTGGGGTAAATACCCAGTAATGCAATTGCAGAGTCATAGGGTAGCTCTATTTTTAATTTCTTAAGGAATCTCCACACTGTTCTCCAAAGTTGCTGCACCAACTTGCATTCCCAGCAATAGTGTAAGAGGGTTCCCCTTTCTCCACATCCTCTCCAACACATAGTGTTTCCTGCCTTGTTAATTTTGGCCATTGTAATTGGTGTAAGGTGATATCTCAGTGTGGTTTTGATTTGAATCTCCCTGATGGCTAATGATGAACATTTTTCATGTTTTGTTAGCCATTTGTATGTCTTCTTTGGAGAAATGTCTGTTCATGTCTTCTGCCCATTTTTTGGACATGATGATCTGTTTTGACACACAACCCTTTGTAATGAAAGACAAGTGATAACTGAGAAAAGAGAGCTGTGAGCTGGTGGAGACATACCAGGGCCCTGAGGCCAGCTGCTGGGACAGAGGAAAATAATTCCTCAGCCCCCCGTCCCATAGCTGCAGCACCTGTGCCACCCCCCCACCCCCACCGTGGCTCTGCAGGTGGAGGCCATGAGAGAGTAAGTCTGCAGCCTGAACATCTGTACAGGGCTGTGTATCTGATGGTGGTAACTCAGGGTCCTTCAGAAGATAGCGAGAGGGTGGCTGTCTGCAAACTACTGAGAGATCTCACAGACACCAAACATGCTGGTACCTTGATCTTAGACTTTTAGCCTTCAGAACTATGAGAAATAAAATTTCTATTGCTTAAGCCACCTAGGCTATGGTCTTTTGTTGTGGTGTTCCTAGTCAAGTAATATACCCACTGTCACCTGCTGCTACGTTCCGACACTGATTTCCAACTTGGATCCTTGTTTATTGACTACTGTAAGGTAGTTTGGAAGACAGACATTTAGCTTTGAAGTCCTTCCTGTGTTTGAATTTTGCTCCTGCCGCTTACCTCCTGCTGGGTAACCTCGAGCCAATGGGCAATGTCCCTAATCTTCATTTCATTATTTGTGAAAAGGACAGTGACACCTTTCTTAAAGGAGTATCAATAATATGGAAATAAAATTATTAAAAATTCTGGTTTATTAAATGGCTATAATAGTACATTAGACAAATAAGATGGATAGATGATGGATTAGACAATTGACATTGCACATGTTGTGGTTTGCACAAATTTGGAGCTTAATAGTCAAGTTCCTTTCCCACAGATTTCCCCCATATTTTACCAGTTTACCTGCATTCTGTGCCTGCTGCTGAATGAGCTGCACTTGGATCCATATTCCAACTGTCAGCCCGGTCTTCCTGCCCTATACATTGTATCCATGTTATTTGCTATGTTTTTTCCTCCTTAGTATTTATTACTAGCTTACCCACTAGAATTGTACATTTTATGAAGACCTGCACATTGTAGACACTTCCTCTGTAATTATTCAGGAAATGACTGAATGAAGAAATGGTGGGGGCAGAAGCCAGATTCCCTGTGGGTCAAGGGTGAAGTAAGTACCACAGTGGGTAAATAATATGGTGAGTAAATTATGGGGAAGTCAGTATCCTGGTGGGTAAATGTTCTGGGTAAATTGTGGTGGGAAGTAGGTATTATGGTATCTCCCAGCATCAAGAATCCAAAAAACAGGATTTGAAGCCTGGCCTCACTACTTTCCAGATGTGGGGGTTTGACCCATTTGGTTGGACATGAGGGTCAAATGAGCAAACACAGGTCAGTGCAGACAACGGTGCCTGTAGAAGCCCAAAGGACATCAATTGGTGCACCTGAGAAATTACAGAGAAGTTGGTGAGGAAGCAGTGATGGGGACTACCTGTGATTTCTCGCTATTTTGAACAAGAAGGACAGCAGAGTAGCTGGATGAAAATTAGAGAAATAGGTTCAAGGGCACGGAAGAGAGATTTCCTCTCTGTGTGAGTTAGTCCTGTGGACCATGGAGATTCCAAACATTCCACAGTCAGGCACAGCACAGTGATTTCAGAACCTGGCACTTTCTACTTAGAATAGAAGTACAAGAATAGTAAAGTCTGTTAATCTATGCTTATTGTCAACTCTTGACATTGGTGCAGAGGTAGGTCTTCCTCCCGTGTTATCTGTTTTATGAGGGCACTAAGGCTCTTGGCGGGTCACCACATACCTCAGATCACAGAGCTACAAGTGCAAAGGGTCAGACCCCAAAAGCAACGCCTCTGAATCTGATGCTAGAACTCTCTCCCTTACACATTGATTAGTCATAATGGAGTGGAAAGGCAAGAAGAAACTTTGTTACCATTTTCTCCCAGAAATAAAAACCAGTCTTGTATCTTTATATAAGTGGTCTTTTGGACCCTCCTGTGGGGAAAAAAAAATGATTTTCTACCTTTGTTGTTTTGGATTTCTGTCATGTGAGATCATAAAAGTCATCATAGCATGTGTGGGAGCTGAGTTTAATGCCATGGGGGTCAATTAATTCAGAAGCAATTGGAGATGGGGAAGCTCAGTGTTTCTTTGTGGGAAAAGACAATTTTCTTTTATTGAAGTTTCTGATTCTCAAGCAATTTTCCTTCAGTAGGTGGCTGTGGAGTTGTTGAATCCTGCTTGTTGGAACATGGGAAGGTCTCTACAAGAGTTGTGTAGAGAGAAGCTTAGTCCAGAGAGAAGTAGAGACAGCACAGTGGAGATTTGGAGGCTCTGCCTAGTCCTTTAGTGTTCTCTTTAAAGTGCACAACGTGTCACAATAAAAACACTTTCCTGGGGGGCTAGTATTAAAATGTCAGACTATTTCATGTAAAGTTCTGGATTTCTCATTCTTTTTTTAAAAAAATTAATTTATTTGAGAGAGAATGAGAAAGCACATGAGTTGGGGGACAGGCAGATGGAGAGAAAGAGAGAAAGAGAGAAAGAGAAAGAGAATCTTAAGTAGCAGTGGGGCTCCAAGCTAGGCTTGATCTTGCCACCCTGAGATCATGACCTGAATCAAAATCAGGAGTGGGATGCTTAACCAACTGAGCCACCCAGGTGCTCCTAAATTTCTCAATCTTAAAAAAAAAAAAAAAAAAAAAAAATCTCTGGCAACATCGAACCTTGTTCTGGGGCAACAGTTGGCTGTACCTGAATAATGGGTGTGTGTTGTTCTGCTTATCATAGATTGCTTCCCCCCAAATGTGGTCTGGCACCCCTTGCATTTCACTTATTACCCTAGTGGACATTTTAATTTGTAATCCTCAAAATAATGGACATAACACTGCCCTGGGTGTTGAAGATTTATATACTAGTTCTGATGCCAAAATGCTGCACTTGAATCGGGCAAATCTCTTTGGCTCACAAGACCTTGGTTAATTCACACACCAGAGGGAATATTGTCTTACCACGTGAAGGTGTGCAGGACAGCTGATGCACTCATGGATCTCCTTATTCGGTTCATGTTTATTGAATATGAATGTTATAAACTCAATAATGGAGAAGCAGGGCGCCCAAGGCAGAAGTTGTGAATCCTGATATTCAGGGAAAGAAACTGATAGTTATATAAGTGGGGGAAATACAGGCCTTCCTGAGGACACCTTACATGAACCTCTTGCCCAGTCTAGGGCTCAAGGAAGGCCTTCAGGAAGAAGTGAATTTTAAATCAAGACTGGAAGGGTGAGCAGCAGTGGGTAGGGGAAAGAGAGGAGTGTCCAAGGTGAAGAGGAGCAAATGTACAAAGGCTGGAAATAAGAGAAAGCAAGGCTTGTCTGAGAAACTTAAAGAGATCTGAAATAGCCAGAAAGGATGGAAAGTGAAAGAAAGATCTGGAACTGGAGAGATGAGCAAAGGCCAGAGTTTGTAGACCTTTGGAAGTCAAGAAGCCAAGAAGGGCTCTGGCCAGTTTTCGTTTAGGACTTTTACTCTAAGCCTTGTTTGCTTCTGTAGCTATTCAAGAAGGGAACATGGCATGTAGGACCATAGACGGATCCCAGGCAGCAGTGTGAGTGGAAATGGAAAGCATTTCCCTAGGTGTCAACAAAGAAATTAACTAGTTAATGGTGGACCGTAGTTGGGTCTGATGAGACTAACTCATACCCTAAGCGTGATTATACCTAGCAAATAGAACACACAACTAAAAGAGTATATTTTAGTAGGAAACAAACACTGCTTGGAACAGTTTCTTTTTTTCTGTGGTAGTTTGACAACTGCACTGAATGTTGCCAATGAACCAAAGTGCTGCTAAAGGACATCTAAAAAATTCATCAGCTTCCAAATGGGTTTCCCAGAAAGCCCATTCTTATCACACTTGTCATGATAACTGCAGAAATGTTGCTTATGTGACATTTAAACATAAAGACAGGAACAGAAAGAAATCATCACTCAGGGCTTTTTCAAAAATTGATCTAAGTGTCTGAAAATCGAAGCCTTCAATAACACCAACTTTTATTTGACATTTTCGGGTAACTGTGTAAAAAGTTTTTCCTAATTCAAATACAGACTTCAGTTCTTTGTATATCTTCTGGAGGTGAAGAGTCACTATAATTGCCAATGTAGGGGGAGATTAGGAATATCTCCCTGGTTTGTTTTTTTGTGGTTGAGCACATGCTCCTTCAGTTCTCTTGCAGTTGTTAAGAATTCCCTCTACTCTCTCTCCGGCCGTTTCTGTGGGTAAAATGAGCATGTTCACTTCCTCCCTCAACCATGTCAGAGACCTTGGCTCCCCTCCAATTCCAATGCTTGTTTTAAATTGGAGCAGGGTATGAGACAGGTCTTCCCACAGAGTCTAAAAATTCCCCTTTAAAAGGATTATCTATCTTCTGGCACTGAAGCTTGAATAAAAAGTGCAACCATCTCTACTTTTCTGGCTAATTCCCTTGATCTGAGATCTGGGCCAACCAGATTAATTATAAATGGTCAAGAGGCACAGGCAGGGCTTGGCTCGGTAAATTGTACATGGTGCCACGAGAGAGATTCATAAAAATCCTCTGACTAATCTCTCTCTCTCTCTCTCTCAGTAGCTTTCTCTGAGGTTACGTATTCCACAATTAGCAACTCTTGAAAACAAGTTATTTTTAGAGGAGTAGTATATTGCAACCAAATCAACTCATTCAGCAAACATTTACTGAACATCCACTATAGGGCGTATGATATGGTAGGCACGAGAAATGAGTGATAATAGCATGGTGGTGATAACTAGTAGTTAGTGTGTTCGCGAAGGGACAAGTGCTGTGCTAGGTGCTTGCTGTATATATAGGATCTCATTTAATTCTTTCAAACTCTTTGAGAGGTAAGTATTATTGTCTTTAAAATGTGGATGAGAACATGGAAGTCTAGAAAAGTTAATTATATTGCCCACTGTCAAGATCACCCAAGTAGAGTATGTGAGAGGTACATTTGAACCCTGCTGAGTGACTCCAAGCCAAATTCTCAACCAATATGCTGTCCCTCAGGACTCCTCAGATCAGAGGGAGAGGAGGACCTGTAAACCAGTTATGTCTACAAGAGTGATGGTGGTTATAGGGAGCGATATGAACAATGGGCCCAGGAAGATCTCAAAGGGTGGGGGTTGGACAAGATTTTAGTGTGGAGCTAATATCTGAGCAGGGCTCCATGGAAAGCCAATAAAAGGGGTGAAAAAACTCCAGGTAGGGGGAGTTAGGACCTGGGTGAAGGAGGAGGGCGTGGTGTGCTCTGGAGCAGCTGGGAGTCCCCAGGGTTGGAGCAGGTGAGGCGGGAAACGGCTGGAGTTGAGAGTGGACACAGACATCAGAGGGAAATTGTGAAGCACTTCCAATTCCATCCTCTGATTCTGCAAGTTGGTGGTCTGCTGGTCACAGCTCACCATAAGAAATGACCCTTGGATAACAATTTGTAAATAAGTGCAATCCCTTTCCTGTCCTAAAATCAGGTGGAATAACATGCCTACAGCTGTAGCAAAAATCAGTTTAGCAATCTAACCCTACAGGAAAGGAAAAATGGAAGGAAAGAACTTAAAAAAAATAAGCATTTCAAGTTCAAATGCTTAAGCACAGTTGCTCTGGGTGGCATAAAACAGACGCTGTGTGTCTGTGTGTTGTGGCGATGTACCCAGCTGGGAAGGCAGAGTGAGTGACTCTCATGCACTGGAGGCTCAAGTCCAATGAGAGGGTTGTTTCTGATAATATAATTTCTCTGCATGGTAATGTTTTCTGGTCAAATTTCTGGCAAAACAAAATCCAAACTCTCCTCCATTTACGTGGTAGGTATAATCCAGGAAAATTTAGTGTATGTTAAAATTGCATTTTTGTGTGTGGGTGGGTGGGGGGGGGGTGGACACAATGGGTGGGAGGGGAGGCAGAGGAAGAGAGAATCTTAAGTGGAGTCCGACCTGAGACTCAATCTCATGACCCTGAGATCATGATTGGAGTCAAAATCAAGAGTCAGATGCTTATCCAACTGTGCCACCCACGTGCCCCTGCACAAAAAATATTTCGTGTTTATTGTGAAACAGTTAGGTTCTAGGGTCAGATCATGAGAAACGTGTTTCACCTTCATGATGTCTGGAGGGACATTTGGAAATCAAGAGGGACATGGGATGAACTGTTCTTGCTGGTAGGAACCCCTTCTGTTTGAGGCTTTGGTGACCTTGCCCCATACATGCTCAGTGTCCTCCCCCTCGAGCCCCCATCCCCATTATCATGACAATTAACACTGTTTCTGCCAGTTGTAAAAAAACACCAGGGGTCTTTACCATCCAATTAGGATATAAAGCTAAAGGGATTAAATAAAGAATAATTAAAAAATAATTAAATAACCCTCAAGGACCTCCAAGTGTAATGAGGGAAGATCGAGCAGTTAAATAAGTTATTAAGAAACTTTGTGCCAAGTGATGACAGAGGGATTGGATCCAACAGAGCAGGAAGGGAAGGGCTCACAGGAGGGACTAGAATGGTGGCTTGAACTTGCTCTTCTAGACCCTGGATGGAAGGAGGACCTTCCAGAAAGAGGACCCAGCATGAGTACAGGCATCAAGTGAGGGTCCTAGGACCTGGTGCATGCCAGGTACTGCACTTATGGCTCAGCACAGGGATGTGGGGGTAGTTTGGGGAAGCAGACTGTTGAGACTGGTGAGGGAAACCAAGGTGGTGACATTTGGGATCTTTGGAGCTAGTTCGAATTATGAGCAGGGAAGTAACTTTCTGATCTATGTTCTTATAAAAAGGACATTGGGGAAAAAATCACATGTACCAGTGCTTCTCAAGGGTATGGTCTCAAGCCAGCAGCTACACATCACCTGGGTCTCACCCCAGACCTGCTGAATTGGAAATTCTGGAGGTAAGATGTGTGTTAGTGAGCCCTCCATCTTTATTTTGATGTCCAGTAGACCACTAAGACTCAACATGTTCAGAACTGAATTTTGGAGCAACAGGGACTGGATTTACCCTCCCACCATAAATAAGCGACTAAACACATAAAACAGTGGTTTTCAGAGATTGGACCACATGAAGCATAAGATCCCTGTGAGAAGGGACAGCAATGAGGTGGTCCCTACAGTTGTCTCAGCTTAAGGCCTGGCTTTAGAAAGCCCTGCGGAAGTCTCACTGCTGCACCCTTCCTTCCAAAGACACTCATTTAGCTCATGTTCCAGCCTCTTTCAAATCTTTGTCAAATACCACCTCCCCCATGAATCCTGCCACGATTGCTCTATTTTGTACAGTTCTGTTCCTCTTTCTCCTGCTTTCTCCTTTACTACAGAGAATTTCTTATCTTCTAATGCACTGTAGAATTTACTTATTTATTGTGTTTAGTGTACGTCTCCCTCACTAGGAGTTAAGGTCCCCCTTAACTCCTTTAACTCCCTTAAGGGCAAGCATGTTTGCTCTTCTGTTCACAGATGTATCCCTGTCTTTCACATTACAGGTGCTCAAACAAGGTCTGCCTACAACTGTTGAGTGAGAGGCTCCCTCTGCACCCCACAGTTTACGAGTGACTGACCTGGATTCTGAGCATAGATCTTATACTATTAAAGGCCACAAAGACTCTCCTTTACCACCGCTCTACCCAACATAATACATACCCAGCCTTTTGAAGGATAGAACTCTGTGTTATTTTCCACTTGCTTTAACATTACATTTAAGCACATTCAATGATGAAATTAAAAGAGGTAATGAGAAAAAGTATTTTGTACCTAAAAGATGCCTGTGAGTGCTAGCTGTCAGTTATTTCAACTCGAGTTAATAATTTTATCCACTGATTTCGTTGACTAGTGCCCCTGGAGAGCACTTGTTTCATCTCTACACAGTGAAAATCATAATGTATTTCCAATCTACCTCATAGTTAGTGTTGAGTTTCCCTGTTTCAGTTTGCATACCACCATCACAACTTTTGTCATTGCCTATACTAATTGTGTTTTTCTCTAAACGGACTCATCTTTATTTACTTAAATTTGTTTTTTTAAAATTAAATTTTTAAAATTTTTATTAATATATATGTATTATTTTTTAACATATAGTGTATTATTGTTTAAATTTGTTTTTAAGGAAAACTGGACTATCCCATTAATTGAGAAGCACAGTTGTTTGACATAAATCGAAGACACATTAAATATACATTAGAATAATACATAGCTATTGAATAATAAAAAGTTTGTGTCCTGCCTAAAGGATAGGACACATCTCATTTCTCATTCCTGGTAGACTTGCCACAGTTTGGGGGAGCACTTGCTAGAATACTCTCTACATCATGATGGGACAGGTAGCGCTCTTCATGTGAAACCATAGTGATTCATCTGACTATGGCTGCTGTACATCTTGTGATTAATGAAGAAGACAACTGTTTGACCCTCATTCTATTCAGCTGGTACAAGTGGTTGTTTCAAAGGTGCAGACTAAATGTTGTCTCTGAGAAACACACATTCATATAAATGGAGAGAAATTTTAAGATCCAATTTTAAGTGTATCTTTTTTACATGTTCATGGTCCCTGAGAATCCAGATTTCTTAAATTCAGTGATTGTATGTGATGATGTCAGTCCCCAGCTTTTCTGAGTAGGAGCAGATCCTCAGAGTGAATCAGTTGTACTCATGCAGGGGTGTTAAACTATAAAAAAAAGACCCCAAAATGCAGCTCATTTTTCTCTTCGGGGTGAGTAGTTGGGCTCTGTCCAGGCCAGCAGTCCCCCAGGCTGGCTGGACAGCCCTGGTGTCCTCCTGGGTGTCCTCGCTGCACCTGTATAGGCTGGGTGGCTAGGGATTTCCAGTTGGCAGGAAAGGAGAAAATAGAATGTGGAGGGAACACATCTATTGGTTTAAGGGCTATAGCACAGAAGGCACACATGACTTCCCCTCACATTCCACTGGCAGAAACATAGCTACATGGCCACCCAACTGCCAGCCCTGTGCTCAGCTCGTTCCCCTACCGAGAAGAAGGGAGAACACATATTGCATATACTGATGTGCACCCACCAATCTCAGCCACACTGGTCCAAACCCCTTCTCTAAAGACACAGGAAATGCACAGGTCCTTGCACTTAAAAATTCTACATTCTAGTAAGATGAGGAAGACCTCCAACTAGAGGAAAGGGAATTAAAAAAAAATTAGGATTAAAATATCTAAAAAAAAGGAAAGGGAATTTTAAGATTGGAAAGAAGGTTGAGGGGTGCCTGTGTGGCTCAGTAGGTTAAGCATCTGAGCCTTTAGCTCAGGTTATAATCTTGGGGTCTTGGGATCAAGCCCTGCATGGGGCTTCCTGCTCAGCGGGGAGTCTGTTTCTCCCTCTGCCCCTCCCCCTGCTCATGGTCTCCCTGTCTCTCTCTCTTTCAAATAAATAAATAAAATCTTTAAATAAAGAAAGAAAGAAGGTCGATGAGACAGTGGCAGAGAGGGACTAGGGGTGGTTGGCACCAATCCTGTAGGTCATAATAGTAATGTCTAGGTCATTATTGTATGCCTCTTCCCTCATTCCAGGTCTCCTACACTGCATCCATACCTAGGTCCACAGGACATTGATGAGAAGGACCACCAGTCCTTAAATCAGTCCTTAAATCAAGGTGTACGTAAAGTCCCGTTAACCTTTTGTCTGTCAGCTTTCCTGCCTTAGCAACAGTCTGGATATTTGGATTGACTTTGACTGTTAATAAAAACTGGCAGCTTTCTTTCAGGATCAGAATTTTGCATTCATCCCAAGTGAACAGTGCTAGCAAACAACTAGCGATTATTAAGTGCCTGATGTGACAAGATTTTGATGTCTTAATTTAGTTCCCAGTGGGAGGATACGTGTCACCCAAGCTGCCTAGTACCACAAAGGGAGAAATGAGCTGTATATAGAGCCTGTAGGTGACAGTCTCGGGACAGTCAACACTCCCAGCAGAAGACAGGGGTCCTGCATTATATGCAAGGCCTTAAGGGAAAAGAGCTAAAGAAAAAAAAAAAAAAGGAATGCTTATAAACTTAAAGAAGATTGATTCCTTATCACAGAGGATAATTTCAAGCTTTCTACCTGGTTTAGAGATGTAATGTGTATGAGGGATTGCCTGAAAGCCACGTCATCCAACCCATTTTTAAAATACAATGCCTGAATGGTTCAATTGGTTAAGCATCTGACTTCAGCTCAGGTCATGATCCCAGCGTTCTGGGATCAAGCCCCACATGGGACTCTCTGCTCAGCGGGGAGTCTGCTTCTCCTTCTCCCTGCCTATCCCCCTGTTGTGTTCTCCCCCCCACCCCCATGTCAATAAATAAATAAAATCTTAAAACAATTTTAGATATTACTAATTTTTTGGTTTCCTAGACTGTAAAAAAATTCAAACCATGTTTTCCAGGTCTGCAGATAATTGTTTCTACTGCATTGTGCCCTTGCGTCGTGCTATTTGTCTTCTCCTAGGAAGGGTCAGAAATAGCTTTAAGGTTGATTATTGTGTCTGCTGCAGAGATTTTGTTAAGGACACAGTGTTTGACATTAATCAGAACTCCCACAAAAGCTATTCCCTTCAAAGCTTAGGGCCAGGGCTTAGTGCCAGGAGAAATTTTGCACACCCTAAAGATCTGGTATGTTTTCTTCTTGTAACATTGAGAATCATGTGACTGATTTCCCCTTTTTGCTTTGGCAACCAGGAAGCTCAGTGCCAAATTCATGGTTTGTTTAGTAACTGCATAGAACCTAAGTGACCTGCCATCTAATATTGTTCTTTGCTTTTTGCTCTCAGAACTCACCTTTTCTAATTTATATATGTTTTGGTCTAGATTATGATTTGCACACAGAAAGACACATACACATCACATGCACATGTACCTTTCTTATATGAAATGAGAAAGGGAATATGGATAAATGAAGAAGGAAACTAATGCACATTAAAATTTGAATTATTCACATCATTCTATGTTTACTTCCAATTTTAGCCTTCCATGCACTTATTTCCACATAATTATATTCAGATAATCACAGATGTAAGATAGAATAGGGAACAAGATTAGAAGTTATCTTTTTAAAGGCACCTGTCTCTTCATCACGCTATACTTGTGGAATTTCTACTGCTTTCCAGCAGGTGATTCTCCTATGTTCAAATACCTCCCCTGAAGGCAAGCTTACCATCTGCCAGTGTGACTCATTTCTGGAAAGTTCTGATCATTAGAAATTTTCCATATGTTGAGCCATATCACTTCACCTTTTATTCTACCCTGATGGGCCACATAGTAAATGTTAATTCTCTATCCATAGCTGGTAGCTTTTGGAGTAGGCTATTATATCCTGCACAATCTTTTTTTTTTTTTTTTTTTGACCAGATACTCCAAATACTCTGCAGATGATAAAACCATAAATCCTCTTATTAGTTGTCCTGGTTACTCTCCTCTAAACATGTCCTGTATGGAAACTGGAAAAAGTTAAGTTCTAAGATTGGTGATGATGAACTTAATATGTAATACTCGATTCCTATTGATACTAAACGAAACTGATGGGGGCGGGGTGCCTGGGTGGCTCAGTTGGTTAAGAATCTGCCTCTGGCTCAAGTCATGATCTCAGGGTCCTGGCATTGAGCCCTGAGTTGGACTCCCTAGTCAGTGGGGAGTCTGCTTCTCTCTCTCCCTCTGTGCTCTCTCTCTCTCACTCTCGCTCTCTCAATTAAATAAAAATCTTTTTTTAAAAAAATGAAATTGATTGGGAATGCCAAAAATAGTGAACTCTCTTTAGACATAAGCCTTCAGATATCAGGCTCAGCTGGAAAGAAGAGTAGGATTAACGATGATATGAATTGTTAGAAAAAAAATCCAGGAAGATTGTTTCAAGAAGGCGAGATGTATTAGAAATTTTACATATTTTTTTTCATCTTTGAGGAAAGAATCCACCTTATGACATGTAAGTTAATTTCCCAACTCAGGCTTTTAAAATATTTTAGAGACAGAAATGCATTACCTACACAAATCGGGGATCATCTTTAAGCTCTCCCTTGCTACTCAGCTAGTTTCTGATGGAGCCACGATCAGGCGTCAGCTCTTTTCTCTAACAATGAAGCCCTCATTTCTCCGTCTTGCCTAAGAAGCTAATGTGATAGGCTTTTTAAAATGCCTTGTTGAGTCCCAAGGCACCACTTTGTGTTTCACTTTTTTCTTAGTTAACATGAGGTCATACAGACATTTCCAGAATCAGCTCAGTCTGCGAGTTCACCATTGTCTCTCTTTATGAAGTATTCCATCTGAGTTAATCGACCACTGTTTATTTAGCCATTCCCCTATTGTTGGCCATTTGAATTCTTTCCAATTGCTAATTATTATAAATGGGCTTTGAGGACTGGTAAGTGCTAGACAGATGGAAGGCTTTATCATTATTCTTTTGTTATCACACTCCCAGGATGCAGGCATTTTTCTGTCTTCCTGACCTTCTTCTTCCTAATGGCATTCTTATAAAAGCATCAACGATCTGAAAACACATGCTTTCTTAAATCAACCAAGGCTGCACTCTTTATTTCTTTTTCTCTTCGAGGTTGATAGAGAAGTCCAAAAATTGTAGATCTGCATCTGTTATTCTTCACGGAATTGCTAATCAAATGCCACATTTTTCCTTCCCTTCTTTACTTTGGTTCACTTTCAAGTAAATTCATTTCAGTTCCCCAGCCCATCCATCATTTTTTTTTTTTTAAAGTGTAAAAGTATAACTTTTAAAAGTAAAAAGCAAGGAAAAATAGAAGTTCGGTGGCTTAAAATTCTGAATTCTTAAAATGCCCAGGAAAGCAAAATATGAACATTTGGATTTCAAACATAAGACTTACTTTCAAAATTCTCTCACGCTGAGTACATATTTACTGTTCAAAAGTTGGAGGAATATTTAAAATTAAGTAAAGGAGAACAAAAAGGTAGAGTCCTTGCTACTAAGATCTTGGTGGATTCCCTTCTAGTTTTCTTTTTCTCTGCATGATTTCTTTCTTCCTTTCTCTCTTTCTTTTCTTTTCTTTTCTTTCCTTTCCCTTTCTTTCTTTCTTAGATTTTATTCATTCATTTGAGAGAGAGAGAGGAGACAGAGAGAGAGCACAAGCAGGGGGAGAAGCAGAGGGAGAGGGAGAAGCAGACTCCCCAGCGAACTGGGAGCCTGACATGGGGCTGGATCCCAAGATCTAGAGATCATGACTTGAGCTAAAGTCAGATGCCCAACCATCTGAGCCACCCAGGCGCCCCAGGATTTCTTTCTTTACATAGTTATTTGCAAAGTTTTAGAAGTTTAATTCCTTCAGAAAGTTTTTAGGCTGTGCAAAGAGTGGAAAGAACACAGGTTGCAGCCAGGACCATTTAGGTGGAATTGTTTCTTAGGGCCAATCCTGCACTGATCTCATTTTACCTGAGTGACCATGGGCAAGTCCTACCAACCCATGACTCTAAAAATATGGTGGCTTCCTGAATAGAATTTCTTGGGAAGATTGTTACAAATTTATATTCCTGTATCCTACAGCAGCCTTAATGAATTGGAAACAGAAGTGAGAACTGCTGCCTACCCTTTTTGGAAGATTTTTTTTTTTTTAAATAAAAAAGGGTGTGGGGTTTGGGCTAGGTTATCCAGGGTAGGAGCTCTTGTCAGAGGGCTCCCTGGAATGGGGAGGTGAACTTCAGGAATCTAGGAATTTGTTTGTAAGATTTTTTTCCTTTGACGTGTATGCATTTTGTGGATGGAAGGTCTGTAGCTTTAAACTTGTATAGATTTATCAAAAAACTCCTTACTCAGCAAGATGTCTGAGCCTTTATAGATCTAAGACCTCTTCCCGAAATTTCTGTCATGGTTATCTGATGGCTGCAAGAAGTACCATGTTGTTCCCATGAACAAGTAGCAATCATTTTTTATTTAACACCTGTTATTTGCCAGGCACTGTTTTAGGCACTTTTTTTTTTCCCCAAAGAAAGGGAGTGGGGAAGGCAGAGGAAGACAGAGAGAAAAAGAATCTTTTTCTTTTCTTTCCTTTTTTTTTTTTTTTTTTTTTTTTTTTGGAGAGAAAGAATCTTAAGCAGGCTTTGCACCCTGGAGATAAAGACACGGGGCTCAATCTCACAACCTTCAGATTATGACCTGAGCCAAAACAAAGATTTGGAAGCTTAACCAACTGAGCTACCCAGACACCCCAGCTTTAAGTACTTTTGGCCAATTATCTCATTTCAGCCCACTGGACAATGCTATGAAAGAGGCCCTGTCATTCTTCCTCTTTTAAGAATGACCAGACAGGAGATGCCTGGGTGGCTCAGTGGGTTAAGCCTCTGCCTTCTGCTCAGGTCATGATCCCAGGGTCCTGGGATCGAGTCCCACATAGGGCTCCTTGCTCGGTGGGGAGCCTGCCTTTCCCTGTGCCTGCTGCTTCCTTTGCAAATAAATAAATAAAATCTTAAAAAAAAAAAAAAAAGAATGGCCAAACAGGTGAAGGGAACTCAGCTCACTTCCACATGATCACACAGCTAATAGACGGTATAATTATGATTCAAAACCACATTGGCTGCTTCTCGAGCCTACACGAATAACAGCAATCCCCCTTATCAGGAGGGGATATGTTCCAAGACTTCCAGTAGATGCCAGAGACCCTGGATGATACAGATTCCTATTTATACTGTTTTTTCCTGCACATACATACGTATGATAAAGTTTAATTTATGAATCAGACACAGGAAGAGATTAACACTAATAACTAATAATAAAAGAACACAATTATAATAATATACTGCATATTGTTACAAGAATATGATTTTGTTGTCTTTCCCTGAAAGTATCTTATCTGTACGGCACTCACTCTTCTTGTGATGATGTGGGATCATAAAATGCCTACATAATGAGATGAGGTGAGGAGAATGACATAGATGGGACCTAGCATTAGGCTACTACTGACCTTTTGATGTGTCTTGAGGATCATCTGTTGCCTGACCACAGCTGACCACGGATAACTGAAACCATGGAAAGCCAGGTAGTGGATTGGGTGGGGGGCGGAGGAGACCACTGTACTAAGAGTACTAGGTACTTAGCACTATGTATTGAGAATACTAAGGGTATTAGTACTAATATCATTTCCAATAATACTGTCACTAATGAATAATGGTAATTAATGCTAACAAAACTCATCATATCACTACTAATAGTACCACCTGCAGCAGAGCTAATGGAACTGAAAGTGTGTACCAGCTGCATGACCAGCCAAGGGGACTCCTCCGTTTCTTCTGAGAACCTCTGGGAATCTCCATTCCTTCCTTTGCTCCCTGGGGACCGTAAATGGCACCTGTCTCCTGGGGCTGCTGGGAGGAGCGAGTGAACCAATGTCTGCAGAGAATTAGCCTGCCACCTAGTATTACCAGATAGCTTTTTTTTTTTTTTTTTAACCATGGTAAAATATATATAACATCAACTGTACCATGGTAACCATTTATAAATGCACAGTTCAATGGCATTAAACCATTCTCGTTGTCGTATATTTACAGAACAGATTTTGTTTGTGTTTTCTAGACTGTTAGAATCCTTAGCACAACATCGGGCACGTTGCAAGTATTCAACAACCTTCATTCAGCTCTTGGCATTCCCTGACTTGGGGCCCCTCCCCAGCCTGAGCCTCAAAAGTCTACTAAGCTGCAGAGATTTTGGTGCACGTTCTTTGGTGCAGGGGGAGGCAGAATGAGGGGAGTCTCTAAGTGACGGCGGGCACGTGACTTAACCTCTTTCTGCCTCAGTTTCTTCATCTGTAAAATGGGGATTGGAGTGGCAGGTCCTAAATAAAGTTGCTGTGGCCACTGTTACCTGAGGGACACTCTCAGAATGGCTCCAGCCCCGTCAAGCAGTCAGTAAATGCTGGGGACAACTTTTATTATTTTTAGGATCGCCACTGTTCCTGGGAAGAGCGTGCTGGCACGGGGGCAGAGGAACTGGAGGCTGGCGCTGGCTCTAGATGGCAGCCTGCCCTTACTCCCTCCCTGCCACCCGACAGTGGGCGCTCAGGGGCGACAGCAGTGGTGTGAGGAGGAGGAGTGAGGCCTTCAGGCGCCCACGGAGCTCTTTGTTCCATAAAAAGCTTCGACTCAGGCTGTCATAGTGGCCTGGGTATTTCTGTGTCTCTTCAGCTTCTATTTTGAGTGCAGAATTGGCGTGGGAATGTTTTCCTTTATTTCAAGCCCTAAGTAGTTGTTGGGTAACAGCTGTTTTTAAAGATAATCTTTGAGGCACAGAGATGTTGGTGAAAAAACAAATTTCCTGAATTCAGAAAAGTCTTCCCTGTTTGATTTGCCTGATTTTACTTTTCTCCAGGTCTTTACTCACGCTGTTGCTTCTTCCAGGATTCTTTTTCTACCCCGGCTCCTGCTGTTCTGCTCCTGTCAAAATCAGCCTTGTTAAAAAAAAAAAAAAAAAAAAAAATCTGCCTTGTTTTGCTGCCAGTTCCTCTGGTTTCCTCACGGTATTTTACTCTGTGGGCCTGGTGTTGTCCTGGGACTCTGGTTGGTTTGTTCTGAAGGAGTCTGTCCCCATCTGCATCGCTGGTTCTGGAAGACCCAAAGGCCTTGTTTGATTGATGACCACTTCCTCACTGTCATTAGGGAGAAAACTATAGTGAATCTTTCCCTTTCTCAGTTCAACATCCAGACACCCTACTTGTTTGGGTTGATAGGGGGGAATCCTAAATAGGTGGGTGCACAGAAGCCAGATGAGGAATGAAGAAATCCCTATTCCTTGTCCTCTGACTGGGAAAACCCAGGCAAGACCTTGGCCAAGATTAAGAGTCCTCACCGCTGCCCAAGCCTGATTCTGCAGCCTTCCTCACAGCTTTCTAAACTACCAGAGACTCCAGAAAATTCATTCTCTGTTTAAGTTTACTTAATCCTGGCTTTTGTTGTTTATCGCCAGGAATTCTCACTAGTGTAGTATCATAAAACCAATGAAAACTTCAGGGATGTTTATAAACTTCAGTTTGCCGAAATCCCACATAATGACCATCTGTTGTCTCTGTCTCCTCCACATTCTGGTACCTTCTGGCACTGGCAGCCTGATTTTTCCATCTTTCATTTCCAAACTATTATCCCCACTGAGTCCATGTGGTTCGAGTGGAGTTGACTCCACTCCTGGCTGCAGGGCGGGGGGTCTGTCTGGCTCAGACAGCGCACCCTCTGGCTGTCTTGACTGGTTCAGGGATGGGCGTGTGACTTCATCCAGGCTAATGAGACTCGGCCCCGGGACTTCCGCCAGAACCACTGAGAAAGAGATGTGTCTCTTTGCCGGGATTGCTAGCCTCATGGTCCAGAAGGCTGGGGTTCCCGGGGACCGCCAGGGTCGATCCACCCCGCCAGGGTGGATCAACCTGAAAGCCCCTGAGGGTAAGCGGATGCAGAGGTAAGCAGAGCTGAGAAATCCTGATGATGCTGTTGGAGGAGCTAGAGTGAACAGAGCCCGAGTTGTAACATTAACACCTAACATGTCTTCAATACTATGTACTAGCACTGGTGCGGGCATTTCACATGTTCTAACCATTTCTGTAGGCTGCCAGCACAAAGGACTACGAACTGGGCAGTTTAAAACCACAGGCATGTGTTGATTCCCTAGCTCTGGAGGGTAAAGGTTCAGATGCAAGGTGTTGTCACCAATTTATATGTTGAACTGTTAACCCCCATTGTGACTGTGTTTGGAGATAGCATTTGGGAGGAAGTCATTATAGTTAGTTCAGTGAGATCATTGGGTTGGGCCTTGATTTGAGAGCATTAGTGTCCATATTATAAGAAGAGACACAAGAGAGTTCTCTAGCTTTCTTTCTGCCACATGAGGACACAGTGAGAGACTGGCTTTCTGCAAGCCAGGGGGAAAACTCTCACCAGAAACTGACCCTTTTGGACCTTGCTGGACTCCTAGCCTCCAAACTGCCAGAAATTAAATCTGCCGTTTTAACTCCCCAGTCTATGGCAGCCCAACCAGACTACTAATGCTACTTCTGACACCTACAGGAGCCCTTCCTTGCCTCTTACAGGTTCTGGTAGCCCCAGGTGTCCACTGGCTGGCAGCTGAGGTGCTTCAGTTGGAGCCTTTGGTGCCCTCCCTTGTGTCTCCCTGTGTATTTTACAACCCCCACCCCCATAAGGATAGCAGTCACATTGGATAAAGGGTCTACTCTCCTCCAGCAGGATCTCATCTTGACTGATGACATGTGCAAAGATCCCGTTTCTACATGAAGTCACATTCTGAGACACCGAGGGTTAGTGCTTCACTGTATCTATTTTGGGAGGGCATAATTCAACCCATAGCACATGTGTTGTCTTACTCAGTCCCCGCATCTATGAAGTAGGCATGATTTTTATCATCATGCCCTCACCCAGATGAGGGAGGTGAGAAGTTAAGTAACATGCCCAAAGTCCTACAGGGAGGAAGGATTTGAGCAGAGGTCTGGAGTCAGACAAAGTGGTGACAAAGCCTCCACATTTAGCTACTGCACAATTTAGCCCGGAGACATGATCCAATCAATTCCCTAATTTGCTTAGGCCAGTTTGCATTCAGTTTCAGGTCCTCGTAATGACTCCTTCTTCCTACCGTTGGTCTGACCCTTTCCTGTGTCCAAGTTCTTATGAAGAGCTTAGCTTTAGGACTTCACGCAGGCCTGCCCCTTGGGGTCTACTCTACCTTCTACAATTACTTCTTCCTCTTCCTTCCCCCTCCTTCCTCCCCATCAATACTCTGTGCATCAGCTGCTAGCTCTCAGCTGGATTAGAAGGAAGCCAAGGGAGTAAATCGATACAGAGTGAGGTGTGATTTATAGATTGTAATTTTCCTAGGAGCTTTTAGCTTTTAGATGCAAGTTGTTAACCCGTTGATTATCTGTCTGCAAGTTCAGATCTGAAAATAAGGAGATGGAGGTGTTCAGGCCAAAGCAAAGAGAGAACTTTCGGGGCTGACATTGTCTTTATTCCTTTAACAATTCCAACAATTCCAAACAGATGGCATGTGTGGGAGAGTAGTGTGAGGGGCCTCTTGTTGGGGTATTGTTATGGACCTCTTCTGGAGAGTGGGGATCTTAATGTACCTTTAGAGTCTTATATAGATGAAAATTGTTTTTCTTTCTTTCTTTCTTTTTTTATTTAATTTAATTTATTTATTTGACACAGAGAGAGAGCACAAGCAGGTAGAGTGGCAGGCACGGGTAGAGGGAGAAGGAGGCTCTCCACTGAGCAGGGAACCTGATGTGGGGTTCAATTCCAGGACCTTGGGATCATGACCTGAGCTGAAAGCAGCTGCTTAACCTACTGAGCCACCCAGGTGCCCCTGAAAATTGTTTCTTTAGTCGATTCAAGATTTTGTCTTTTTTTTTTTTTTTCATAAAATCTCTTCCCTTGGAATTCCTGTGGCCTCATATCAGTCTTTAAAACCTTACTTATAATTCAAACACAATTTACATGTCTTATACAATAGAGGATAAATTTTCCTCTAACATCTATGATTACTGTGATCAGCATTAAACAAACACAGTCAGATTTAGATGCTTTTCTGTTTTTTTTTTTTTTGTTGTTGAAAATCTCATCTTCTGGAAACAAGGGGCGGGTCTGAAACTTACCCCCTCTTAACTTTTTAATCTTCTTAACTGAAGCTGGTCTGACACACTAGTTAAAGATGCATAGAGTCAGAGGGACTTGGATTGGAATTTCCGCTTGATATTTATTTGTCTGGGACCTTAGGCAGATGAGCGAACCCTGATCCTAGTCATAATGTGGAAGTATTTCCAAATTGCTCTGAGGATTAAAAGATATAGTGATTCTGAAGCTCTTAATTTGACACATAATAAGCTTCAAAAATACTATTATTTTTTATCTTTACACCCATCTTTCAACAGAATAGAGTAGGTTTCATGCAGTTTAGTGCTCAGCAAATGTGGAAATTCCCAGGCCAACAGGGACAGTAAATTTGTAGATACTTGTGCCCTGAAGGGGAGGGTTATATCAACTTCAATTTGCATGTATAAGTGTTCATTTCCCAGTGATCTCGTGAACTGATATAAGACATGGTCTTCTCTGAGCCTACAATACTTACCTTTTGTTAAGTAAGGGAGGAGAAAAATGCAAAGAACAATGTTCTTGACTAGGCAAAAAGAGGGATTTGGTGTGCAAATAGACAGGCTTGCTTTAAATAGGAACATCAGCCTGGGAGGGATCATAGGAGTATATGGACAGAGAATCCAGCAGGCAGGTAAGACTGGGTGGAGGAAAAGTGTGAAAGTGCCTCTTATTTTTTTCTGTGAAATAACCAGATTCTCTAGGTGTGAGTAGGATGAGGCAGCAGTGTTAGAGTTTGGAGGAGAGAGGGAGCGGATGGACTAGCTGGCTAAGACAGTGGATGGACTGCAGAATGTGGTTTGGTAGCCAGGTAGCAACTGGGGCTTTGGGATGGCGATAGGATCAAGGGAGACCAGACAACATGGCAACTTATTTATTTATTTATTTATTTTGGTTGGTTGAATGGATAACACTGCAGAGAGGCCAGTGGGTTGGACTGAATTAGAGCTACGCTTTAACCAAGAGAATATGACACAGCAAGAGAAGGACAAAGGAGTCAAGATGTGTTCCCAGAGGATTACAATGAGGAGTGAGTGAAGCTAAGGGACGAAGGAAGTGAGACATGAGAGACAGTGAAAATGTGGTAGGATAAATTGTTTGACTTAGAATAATTCACAGTTAATATCTATTTTGGAGATTATTTTATTGCCTGTGTATTTCATAAGACCATATGCTTCATGAGAACAATGACTGTGCTGTTTTTTGCTGAACATTGTATCCTGGGCTTGAATCAGTGATTGACTCAAAGAAGCACCTAGTGATATTATTTGAATACAAGAATGAACAGTACTTTCTATTTATTGAAGAGTTACTATGTGATAGGTATTTTTTGTTAAGCACTTTGTAAACATTTATGCTTCATAATAACACTGTGATGCAGGTATCATTATATGTCCTTTTGTAAATAAGGAAATAAGATTAGAAGAATGGTTAATGGACTTTCCAAATGCCCTCTAGCTGGCTGGAATCCAAATGAATTTGTCTGCAGAGTCTATGACCCTATTACTGATGCCTGATTGCCTGCCATGTCCTTCTACAGTTAAAAATGTTTTCTCCCCTGGTAAGAAAATTGGCCATCACTTCCCTACCTTAAGATGTGAACCCTTCCATCCTTCCCCTTGTGATGTCCCTTCTTCCTCTTCCATCACAACTAAGGATTATTTTTTTATTTTTTATTTTCAGCATAACAGTATTCATTATTTTTGCACCACACCCAGTGCTCCATGCAATCCATGCCCTCTATAATACCCACCACCTGGTTCCCCGACCTCCCACCCCCTGCCCCCTTCAAAACCCTCAGATTGTTTTTCAGAGTCCATAGTCTCTCATGGTTCACCTCCCCTTCCAATTTACTCCAACTCCCTTCTCTTCTCTAACACCCCTTGTGCTCCATGATATTTGTTATGCTCCACAAATAAGTGAGACCATATGATAATTGACTCTCTCTGCTTGACTTATTTCACTCAGCATAATCTCTTCCAGTCCTGTCCATGTTGCTACTCAAACTCAACACACACAAAACAGACAATCATATCAAAAAAGGGCAGAAGATATGGACAGACAGTTCTCCAATGAAGACATACAAATGGCTATCAGACACATGAAAAAATGTTCATCATCACTAGTCATCAGGGAGATTCAAATTAAAACCACATTGAGATATCACCTTACATCAGTTAGAATGGCCAAAATTAGCAAGACAGGAAACAACATGTGTTGGACGGGATGTGGAGAAAGGGGAACCCTCTTCCACTGTTGGTGGGAATGCAAGTTGGTGCAGCCTCTTTGGAGAACAGTGTGGAGATTCCTCAAGAAATTACAAATAGAACTTTCCTATGACCCTGCCATTGCACACTACTGGGTATTTACCCCAAAGATACAGATGTAGTGAAAAGAAGGGCCATCTGTACAACTAAGGATTTTAATACCAGTTCTACAAGATTGTTGTGAAGATCCCATTAACGTATGCATATAAATGGATGCAAAATTCCTTTTCGGATTTTTATTCTTTTTACCAAGTAAAGACAGGATTATGATTTTTCCTTTACCACTTCAGGTTGCTTATTCCTTTAATCCCTTCAGATCCCACAATCTATTACTCTCTCTTCTTCCTCTGCCACATGGTAACATCTAGCCATTTGTCAAAATTTAGAATGCAGGCATAACTTCTCCGTAAAGATCCTAGGCCAGAGAAAGAAAGGCACTGTTTGGGTCAATTTGTCTTGGCCAGAGGGAAAATAGCTTGAAGTTAAAGAGTCATGTGCTGACTTGAACATTCCTAGAGCAGCACTGTAGACATTCTCTTTGAAGACGATGGGATGTCATCTCATTTTGCAGGAGATGGTCTTTCCCAAGCCCAGGATATGCACTGATGCAGGAGCCTGTGGTTGGCAACCTTCCTGGTCTGTGGCTCCGTGCTCCTGGACCTGCCAGGAGAGAGTGCTTGCACCACCTGCACATTTGCTTCCTCATTTTGTGTGGGCTGTGCCTTTGTGTCCAGCACAAGGACGCAGAGAGCATTCGTGGTGTCAAAATCCAGCTCGTGCTCTGCTTGTTGGCCCTGTGACTGCTGAGTTTGTCCAGGGGAAACGGTACCTGTTTCTAACTGCAGAAGAGGCTCAGACAGGCTAGCACAGGCCTGATTCACCTCTTTCCTCTTGGTCCACCTCTTCACATTTAAACTCCTCAGTGTGTCTGTGCATGTGTACCCTGCTTGTAAAATTACTTTTGAGAATTCAGATCAATAGTCTGATGCCATATGTATTTTTTAAAATTTTTTAATTAATTAATTTATTTTCAGCATAACTGTATTTATTATTTTTGCACCACACCCAGTGCTCCATGCAATCCGTGCTCTCTATAATACTCACCACCTGGTACCCCGACCTCCCACCCCCCGCCCCTTCAAATCCCTCAGATTGTTTTTCAGAGTCCATAGTCTCTCATGGTTCACCTCCCCTTCCAATTTCCCTCAACTCCCTTCTCCTCTCTAACTCCCCATGTCCTCCATGCTATTTGTTATGCTCCACAAATAAGTGAAACCATATGATAATTGACTCTCTATGCTTGACTTATTTCTCTCAGCATAATCTCTTCCAGTCCCGCCCATGTTGCTACAAAAGTTGGGTATTCGTCCTTTCTGATGGACGCATAATACTCCATAGTGTAGATGGACTACATCTTCCTTATCCATTCGTCCATTGAAGGACATCTTGGCTCCTTCCACAGTTTAGCAACCGTGGCCATTGCTGCTATAAACATTGGGGTACAGATGGCCCTTCTTTTCACGACATCTGTATCTTTGGGGTAAATACCCAGTAGTGCAATGGCAGGGTCATAGGGAAGTTCTATTTTTAATTTCTTGAGGAATCTCCACACTGTTCTCCAAAGAGGCTGCACCAACTTGCATTCCCACCAACAGTCTAAGAGTGATGCCATATTTTACCAACACTGACCTGACTCTTCCAGAATTTCCAGTGTAAAACATGGCTAGCAAATTTCCCTCACTCCCATCCCCTCACCCCGTCATCAGCACTGGGTATTCATGATCTTTCTTTCTCTCTTTCTAAATTGTATTCATGCTTTTAAATTTTGTCACTCCACTCCCCATTCAGTATATTTCATGAGCATTTTTGATTTTTTTGTATGCCAGTCTTTATTTTACAGAAATTGTATACTGTTCTAAAGTCTTATTATTATTTTTTTTTCTCACTGGCATGATATTTCTAAGGTACGGTTGTGTTTGGGTTTTCAACTGCTTTGCCTCCCTCCTTGATTCTCTTGGGTCTTCTTTTTTACAGGACTTTTCTGGGAAGACTCCCCTCCTTCTTCCAATGTTAGGCTCCCTCTTCTGGGCTCCCACGGTATTTCAGTTCTTTTGTTGCTGTTATTATGATTTCATTTTGTAATTAAAAAAATCTAGGGGTGCCTGGATGGCTCAGTCAGTTAAGCACTGGGCTCAGGTCATGATTGACCTCAGTCAGAGGATTGAGCCCCTCAACAGGGGCTCAGTGGGGAATCAACTCCTCCCTCTCTCTCTGCCCCCTTCCCCCCTGCTCATCTCTCCTCAAATAAATAAATGAAATCTTAAAAAAAAAAAATCTGTTTAACTGTTTGTGTTGAGATCCTCCATGGAGCAGACCAACATATACATTCACCCAATTCTGCTACCTAACATAACTTTTGGAAGCTTTATTGTCAACAAATGTGGGTTGAATAAATGAATAATAATGATAATCACTAAAGTTTATTGAGTGTGAACTACACGGTTCTGGTGTTTCACATCTCTTGAACTCATTTAATTCTCACAACAGTCTTACGAATGAGGGACTGTTATTGTCACCATTATCTCACAGAGAGAAACACGAAGATATGGCATGTTCAAGTAACTTTGAAGTTCATGTCACTTGTAAAATTCAAGTGCCCCCCCCCCCCCACAGTTAGTAAAGGGTAGAGCTGGGATTCTAACCAAGGCAGTCTGGCTGCAGAGTCCAGAGTCCAGAGTCATCTACAGCAGCCCACAGACCATGCAGGACCTGTGGCTCCCAGTCCAGTGTGCAGGCTCAATCCTTGTTATTTCTGTTCATTATTAGGTGTTGGTTGGGTGTTGCCATGAGTGCTGTTATCCCACTTGGAGGTGGATGTCATTTTCCCTGTTTTTATAGATGAGAAGACCTGGGCTCCAAAGAACAGGGTATCTTGTCTGTGATTTCACAGTTAGTGGCAGAAACAGGATTTGAACCCCTGTCTGACTGACTTTCCATGCTCTTCCCATGATATCACATGATTATCAGAGAGGGCACCCTGGGTCTGAGATTCTTATTACTCTGATGCCTTAAATTTGTGAGAAACTGATGGGTACTTGGTGGAAAGATACGGGCTCTTCCACCTTTGTTGTGGTCTGAGGAATGTTTGCCTATGATCTGTGACTTTCTCCATAGTCTTGCCGTTGAGGGGTTGGACTTTTTTTCCAGAACCTGAGTCTCTCTTCCCCATGAGCTTCTAAAATGTGGGCTCTGTAAGGTCAGGAACTCATCTCTGTTGTAACTCCAGTGTTTAGAACAAGGTTTCACACAGTAGGTTCAGTAAGTATTTGCTGAAGAAATGCCATGTCTTATAATTCTTTTTTGTGTCCTTAAGTCAATTTATGTGGTATTTTCTGTTGCTTACAATCAGAGGAGTCCTAACTGATAAATACCCATGGTAGGTATTACTAATCATTTATGACCCTTTTTTAGCTGAGTCTAGGATGCAGATTTTGAATTCTTTTCTTTTTTAAAAAATTATTTATTTATTTGAGAGAGAGAGAGAGAGAGGAGAAGGGCAAGGGGAGAGGAAAAGAGAGAATCTCAAGCAGACTCCCCACAGCTGAGTGCAGAGTCTGATGTGGGGCTTGATCACAGGATCCTGAGATCATGACCTGGGCTGAAACCAAGAGTCAGCCACCTAACTGACTGAGCCACCCAGGCGTCCCTGAACCCTTTTCAATATGGTGCTTCAGGCAGACATTATGAATCATTAGAATTAGTAGCTGAGAGGGAACTCATTTAAAATCTATACTTGTTTTCCATTTACTGTGTAACAATGACTGCAAAATTGGCAGCTTATAAACACATATATTTATTACCTCAGTTTCTGTGAGTCAGAAGTCTGGGGATGGCCTATCTGGGCCCTCTGCTCAAGGTCCCACAAAGTTGCAATCCAAGGGTCCGTTGGGCTGCGTTCCTTTCTAGAGCTCGGATGCTCCTTCATGCTCATTTAGTTGTTGGCTAAATTCACTTCTTTGCAGTTGTGGGACTGGGGTCCCTGGTTTTTTTGTTTTCTTTTGTTTTGTTTTTTTTCTGGCTGTCAGCTCTAAAGGATTCACTGAGATTCTTGTCATATGGCTGTGTCCCAGAGTTGATCACTACAGGAAAACTCTGTTCTGGATATGCAGGAAGATCTTTTCAAGAAAGACTCAGTCCCCCTTTTTAAGGACTTTAATCTGGATTAAGTCAGATAATCTCCCTTTCAATTAACTGAAAAATCAACTAATTTGAGACCTTAATGACATCTTTAAAAATCCCTTCTCTTTTTCCTTAGAACTTAACGGACTGATGGGAGTGAGATCTGTCACCTGCACTTGTGGGGGAGGGGAGTGGGTTATACAGGGAATCTTGGGAGTCCACCCTAGAATCCCACCTATTTCGCCATCCCTGATCCAGCCCAAATTCTTTCCTATATGGATGAGAAAACTAAGCCTGAGAGAGGCAGTAACTTGCCCATGAACACAGGATGTCTGGAGGCCCAGCTGAAATTAAGGCTCCAGGTCTTCAGCTTCCTACTCCAGTAGGAGTAGGACCACCCTTCATGGTCATTGTTGAACTATAGCTGAACCTCTTTATTCACGTCTGTACAGTCTCTGACCTTGAGGCAACAACCTTCGTGTTTTAGTCATTTTTGTGTCTCCCCCTTCACCCCAACTCCCCCAGTCTCTAAGAGACAGATACACACACACACAAAATGTTTTAGGGTTGATTAGACTAAAAATCCACTGGAATTTGAAGGCTGAAGTGAGCTGTCTAATGTCTAATACCAAACCAATGAGGAAATCAGGCACAGAGAGAAGCCTTAGAGGACTTTGATGGAATATTAATAGAGTCCCTGCCAGTGACAATGGTGTCTCTTCTAGCAGCAGCTGTGACCTTTTAGAGTTAAGAGTCACCATGGGGACCCTTCCTAAGGGCTGGACCCCCTGCTTTTCACCAACTGAAGCCACTTACCAGTGATGGTCATGCTGGGGCTGATGTAAGAACATGATGAATAGGTGAAAAGTTTGTTAAAAATGTCAGCTAATGACCCCAAATGATCCCCTGGGAAGCAGTGGGGTTCATAAGCTTTCACTCAGCAGCTGTTTTAGGGCATTTGAATGGACTTTGTTCTTCTTTTTATAGTCCAGGCTTCTTAATATGAAATGTGTGTTTGTCTGAAATGCAGTGCCAGCAAACAGAATCCTGTGGGAGCTCTCTATATAATATAAAAAACATATATGTTAGAGATATAAATGTTAAAATATAGAAGTATTTTATCACAACTTCTCAGGGACTACATTTTTAATGGGGAAAAAACCTTTCTGAGGTTTGGACACCTATACAATTTCTTGGAGTGTATTTCATGGCAATGATCAAATTCTGACTTTCTCTAGACCAGCATATTGCCTGAACAATCATAGACTTAAAGAATAACAAAGGCCTAGAAGTGATTTGTAGAGTGAGGGACAGATATAGGGTGAGGAGGAAAAGGTTTTTTTTTTTTTTTCTTTTTTAAATGTAGGATTCTGAAAAGCATCTTTGATCGGTTATTATATGAGTTTTCTCTTATTGTATAACAACCCCCAAACTTAGTGGCTTCAAGGAAAGGCAGTTATTATCCTATTCTTTCCTCCGATCAAGAATCTAGATGTGGTTTAGCTGACTCAGGGTCTTACGGGTGTTGGCTAGATCTGTGCTCTTATTTCAAGGCTCTCCTGGAGGAAGATTCTGTTATAAGCTCACCCAGAGAGCTGGCAGATGAGACATCAGTTCTTGAGGGCTGTTGACCAGAGACATGAGTGCTTTCCATAGGGCAACCCCTTCCTCTTCTCTCTGAGTCACACGAGACCATGTGCCACGATGGAAGCAGAGTCTCATAATTCACAATGTCTCATGCTTGCTTCAGGGAAATAACTCAGAGCTCTTATGTCAAAGAGGAATTACAAATGCTTATACCAAAAAAATTCTTTAATATGTTTGTTGTCCTCTGTGTTATAAAGGTATTAAAGTCTGAAAGGCTGGCTTCTCTAAGTCTGGTTTTCCTTAATTATTCTACTTAATTATTTCCTTAATTATTTTATGTGAAGACAGCCAGGTTGGCAGATGGTTTCAGAAAGGCCCCATGGCCCACTGGATTAAAAGCAAAATACATTTTCATTACTCTATTAAATCTGTTGTGTTAAAACACAAGTTCTAGATGGCTTCTGTCAAAATGCAAATAACAATCCTATATGAGAAATTTGTTCATTAATCACCAAGGCAGTTAATGTCAGGCTGGTTGGTTGCAGGAGATAGAGAGCCATCAGCTGATCCATCACAGTGTAAGGGACACATGAGTATCTGGGCACCTGAGGGCAGAGAAAGAGGAGGTCAACAGTGGAGGCCAGAGCAAAAATCCTAAAGGTTAGAACTAGAGAGGCTAAAGAATTTAAGTTTTGGGGGCACCTGTGTGGCTCAGTGGGTTAGGCCTCTGCCTTCAGCTCAGGTCATGATCTCAGGGTCCTGGGATTGAGCCCCACATCGGGCCCTCTGCTAGCAGGGAGCCTGCTTCCCCCTCTCTGCCTGCCTCTCTGCCTACTTGTGATCGATCTCTCTCCGTGTCAAATAAATAAATAAAATCTAAAAAAAAAAAAATAAAAAAAATAAAAAAAAAAGAATTTAAGTTTTGTTTTATTTCATTTATTTTGTTTTTTGGTAGGCAAGGAACCTCTGTGGAGAGCTATGTTGGTGTATATCACTGACAGCAGCAGCTGGAACCCAGGGCTCTTGAAGATGAAATGAGACCAGCTCCCACTGTGCTGGTAGCAGAATCAAGACTAGAGCTCAGGACCTTCGTGGATCCTTCTCAGAATCAACCTACTCCCTGACCTTTGCCCTCTTGCCCTTTGCCCCACACCTTTACGTGGCTGATTTTAATCTACCTTGTATTAAAATGACATGGGTAGGAATCTCTCTTTCCCCAATGAAGTGGACATTTATCACTTGTGGTCTAGTGTTTAATCTCTCTTCTTTTGGTCAATTTCCAACCACTCAGTTTTGTAGTTGGGAATGGTTGGCTGCATCTCTAGCACCAGGGGCATGAGCTAATCATCCCTGTCCTCTGCAACTTTCAGAGAAGGGCACACAATCTCATCTGAGCCAGTGAGCTCTGAGCAGATATTTTCTGGAATTCATGGAAAGAAATGCTTTCTGTCTACCACTGGATTTGGTCGTGTGAGGCTTGGAGCTGCAGAAGACATTTTGTTTCAGGAGGGAGACCAGCTAGAGGCTGAGGGTAACCCAGGGAGGAGGCAGAGCTAAATGATGCAAAGAAACCAAGTCTGTATGTTATTACTTGAGCCTTTGGATCAAACTGCAACTGAATCCCATTAAATCCTTGGATAATCACCCAAATAATCTTCCTCTCAAAAAACAAAGAATGAATGCTCATCTAACATCTGCAAAACTGAAAATGCTAAAGGCCTCCCTCCAACAATGATAGTCTCTTACAAAGGCAAATTTCATTCTTCAAACCAGATGGCAGAAACTTTTTTATACTCTAAAAATGGTAGCTCCTTCGAGCTTAAGAAAATCTTAAGACAGAGGCTCCAGGAGGAATTATATAAGAAGAGTTTTCACAGTGTATTTGACTACATTTTTCTCAAAGATTCTTCCTAACAAGTTTTGACAGGTTATTACAGTCCCCATATTACAAATGAGAACATGGAAACCCTGTGAAATTTAGAGATAGGACTCCAGACACTAATGGCCTGGGGCCTGTGCCCCAGTGCAGACAGTGATTTAGTTGCATTAGTCAGACTGACTCTGCTCACACGGTTGTTATGAACAGTTGTTGAGGAAACATAGACTCCAGAAGCTCTTAGGCCTGGCTCAGTCGGAGAATTTCACCTGGTGAAAATGTTCTAATGAGTTTTCTCAACTTTTACAGGCATCTAGAAGGCTAGCCAGATGTTCCCTTTATAGATGGTTCATTTTAGCTTCTTGAATCATTTCTCCAAGTACTCAGGACTCTTCCTAATGGATACTTTCAGGAATTAAATTATGACTTCCTTTTTTGAAAGGCTCTTTCTTTGTTCCCTATGTTTGAATATGGTTGAATCATATCCCCTTTTGCATTTTCAGCTAAGTTCTGCCTGGGTGTGCCAGTAATGCTAGGCTGTAAGCTGCATGAAGGGAGAGGCCATGTCTAGCTTCCTCATTTTTATGTCCTAACTCAGCTCAAATTATGACACCAAGCATGCATCCCAAAAGCATTTGTTGAAGAAATGTATTTTTGAAAATTGAAAAGAATGCCAAGCAAGACTGAAATTGAGTGGAGTTGATCAAGTAAGATTTACATACAGATTTCAAGGGGAGTGTTGAGAATCAGAGATGCAATCATTCGTAATGGAAAGAAAACAGAATAAGAAACAAAAAGGACACCTGAGGGGCTCAGATGAGTAAGTGTCTGTCCTTGGCTCATGTCATGAACCCAGGGTCCTGGGATCGAGTCCCAAATCGGGCTTCTTGCTCAGTGGCGAGCCTTCTTCTCCTCTGCCTGCTGCTCCCCCTGCTTGTGCTCTTTCTCTCGACAAATAAATAAATACAGTATAAAAAAGCATAAAAAACAACAAAAATCCCCAGTTGTAAATGCCCATCTTTATTTGTGATTCTGTACCTGAGGGATTTGGAAAGCCATTGGACCATTCTGAATATCATTTTCTTTGTCTATAAAAGGAGCCAATGACAGAATGGATTCAGAGTTATTATATCATATAAGGTGGTGTATGCAAAAGTACTTCACATAGTTTTGTACCCTCAATATTATTCTGGTGTAGAAATTAAGGCAAGGAAATGATATTTATAAGGTAAGTTGAAAGAGAACAGTTGATTTAGAAACTAAGCAAATAGAGGACTCTACCTCAATCAATTGACTTTGGTTTCTTGGGCGATCTGGTACGTTCACAAGGTGATGTCAAATTAAAGAGGATGCATCTCTGAAAAACCTTCCTTGTTTTGCTCAGCTGGACCACAGTATCCCCTCCACTGACAACACGAGTGGTAGGAGACAGTGGTGGTGGAGGCAAGGTTACACTATACTCCAATCTTCTTGACTGAAGAAGCTCTGTTGAGATAGCCCTCTTAACCTGAAGAAACCCCAAACAGGCTGACTTTGCAGACCCCAGGACCATGCTGACTCTGAGCTCTTGAACTCAGGTGAATAAGTATGTGGATCAAGTACAGAGCTGGGGTGTATAGCCCCCAAAATTGTTGGATGCTGGAATATGTGAAATAGATTCAGTGTAAGTAGCTGCTTGGGCTCCTCTGAGCCAAGGGATAGCTTCCTTCCACCATCCAGCCACTTAGGTCTGGGAATCAGGAAGCCATTTGCCATCTTAGTTCCTGAAACACAGCTGGGACCATTCCTGGTGCTCATAAAGAGTTTCTGGGACTTTCTGAGTGTGCATGTGGGGAAGGAGTCTGGGAAAAGAGGAGGCAACAAATCACATTTCTGAAGTCCTAGTTGAATCTTAAAACAGTTTTTCTCAAACTCTAAAGATTATATAGGGGCATCCATAAAAGGCTTCCGTGACTCAGGAGGAGATGGGTGTCTTGGGTTTTATATAACCTTGGGCTTCTGTGACACAAGGTAGGAATGGGTTGTGGCACAATTTAGTAGATACAATCTTAGGTTGTGGAGAGAGATGAGCCTGGATTCCAATATAGGCTGCATCTTTCACTATTAGTGCAATTCTAGGTGTCTCTGAAGCCCAATTTTCTCCTTTATTAATTAGGCATGTGTGTAAGCCTTGGTTATTAAACACATGCTATGTACGAGGTTCTGTAGAAAGCTTTTTACTTACATACCAGATTTAATTGAATGTATGAACCTCATGCAGTGGTACTGAGGATTAAATAAAGTCAAGCATGTAGAGTACGTATTCCAGGCCCACTGTAACTAGTCATTAAATAAATCGTTGCTATAATTATCATGAAGGTGTACTTAAGCTTGAAATTGAGTGTTTTTTTTTAAAATAATAATCTTTCACCTTCTTAGACTCTTCCTTATGCATAAGTCATATCCTTGAGGATTTATTGGTGCTGTTAGTTCTCTATGGGTGTCTAGTCCTGATCTGTGAACCAGAGGACACTTCTTTTTAAAGGGTGCAGGTCCAAATTGCCACCCAGAGATTTATCAAGAAAAGAAAAGGGAATAAAGGATTGATCTGGTTTTGTTTTGGGTCTAGATGTTTAGGCCTAGATTCTTAGTGCCCTGAACAGTTGAGTGGACTTTACTATATTGGTGTTATGATGGGTTGAATTGTGCCCGTTCAAAATTCATGTGTTGAAGCCCTAAATCTCACTACCTCAGAACGGGACCTTATTTGGAGAGAAAGTCTTTACAGGGATATTTTAATTAAATTAAAATGATGTCATATTCTAATTGATGTCCTTAAAGAACAGGGGAAATTTGGAGACAGACACATAGATACAGAGAACACTATATAAACATGAAGACATCCATCTACAAGCCAAAGAGAGACGCCTGGAACAGCTCCTTTATCTTATAGCTCAGAAGGAACCAATCTGGCCTAACGCTGGATTTCAGACATTTAGCCTCCAGAAATGTGAGACATTAAATTCCACTTTGGTGGTATTGTGTTAAACAGCCTTACCAAGGAGTAAGATAGTAACTTTTTGGCTATTCTAAGACCATAGGTAGTATCCTGTTGGAGGTAAGATCAGGAAGAGCTGATAGGTAGGAATGACCAACCATTCTTGGAACTAAGTGGACCCCATCTGGAATTGACTTCTGCTCTTTGGTCAGCCTGAGCTGGGACTACAGAAAATGTTTATAAAGTTTACTTTCCTTAGGTGAGGAAGAAAGCTGACTCATACTGAAGCTAGTAAATAATGACGATAATAAGTGTTTTCAAGGACCAGAGAAATTCACCGAAGTAGGTAGATTGTGTGAAATGGCTAGCGTGAGTCATTAGATACTTTTTTAAAGAAAGAAGGACATTTAACATCCACAAAAACTATAACAGAGTAAACAACATGCTCTCTATAGGGAATCTTTAAGGTACTTGTGTTAATGACTGAATAGAATATTGATTATTCATATACAAATGTGGTATTCTGTTTAGAGCTGAAGATATTCTTCAAATGGTGTTTTCTGGTAAGTAATCCAATAGTCTATCCACTTTAGTTACTTTTATAAATGCATTTAGCCAGGGGCCCCTGGGTGGCTCAGTCAGTAAAGTGGCTGCCTTCGGCTAGGGTCATGATCCCAGAGTCCTGGGATTGAGCCCCACATTGGGCTCCCTGCTCATCAGGGAGTCTGCTTCTCCCTCTCCCTCTGCCTGTTGCTCTGCCTACTTCTACTCTCTATCTCTCTGTCAAATAAATAAATAAAATCTTAAAAAAATGCATTTAACCAGCTCTTTCTATTTAGTTATTGAATTTATTAAATTTTTATTTAGTTTTTTAAAATTTCTTTTCAGTGTTTCAGAATTCATTGTTTATGTACCACACCCAGTGCTCCAAGCAATATAGCCAACTCTTTTTAAAAGACAAGTATTTTCAAACTGTTCTACAGGAAACATAAGTTCTAAGCTTTGAAAGTATACTTCCTTTATTATATTTAAGAGATAGACAGATTGGCAGTCACCACTAATTTTATAATAATTTTATTACCCTGTCAAATGTACAGTGGATTTTAAGATAATCTCAACACTGGGAATATTAAAACATGAAAGAAATGTACATTTTAGAATTGAGGCAATACATGGAATGGCCCATAGATTACAAAGGGTCCTGTGGCCCAACACATTTAGGAAATACTCCATACTCTTTCTGTCTTAGAGATTCAAACACTTCTACATACTATGCTTCTGGAAAGTCCAGTGGTAAACAAATATGATATTAACTTAGAATTTTTACTACTTGACCTTGGAATACTTTTCATGTTGAGCTTCTTCTGAGAGTAAGTTCTCTGGACTCCATTTTGGGAAATACTGGGTTAGGGCAAATTTTGTCTGCATTGACATAGTGCTTGTCTGCATTGACACAGCCATCAGATTTTGTGATGCTGGAGTGAGAGAAGCTTTCTATTGTTTTGTCAGCCCATGCCACTGACTGGGTAGGATGCTGTTAAGCCTGATGTTAGAAGCCTTTGGTATGGCAGCTTACTACTGGCCATTGGCCAGCTTGAGGTGTCCTCTGTCTCTGTCTCTAGGGTCATTAATGGCTTCAGATCTTGGCAGAGGGCATGTGGGCAAAAGATAACAAGATAAGATGAGAGCTGTATACTTCCAGGATCTAGGGAATGTTTTCTATTGTTGACTACCCTTGGAAATTTTGCGCTGCTCACCTTTCATATGTGTTTGCTTAATATTTTCTTTTGCACCCCAGTCTACCTCACATGACTTTATGGAGTATTGCCTGCTTTCCCAGGGCACAAAAATTTCCCTTTTCTACTCTTAACTTCTTAAGTTGGAAGTTGACGTTGCTTTTCTCAGATTAATATTGCATTGGCTGGTTTTCAAATACTCTTTGAAAGATGTTGCTGTAGCATATTGATTGCAGATTTCTCTTATTTTTTATAAAGATCAGTCATTAGCAAGAGAGGTTTGTTAATCAGGCAGAAGGGCTGTGTTGCCTCTCCAGATAAATCCATCTCTGTGAAAATTTGATAACCTTTCATGTAATTTAGGGATTTTGGAATCTCAACATGTTTCTGAGACTGTTGGAGAAATTGCTTTGAGCAAAAAGATTCTCCTTTTTTTTTTCTTCTCTTTTTAAAGATTTTATTTATTTATTTGTCAGAGAGAGTGGGAACACAAGCAGGGGAAGTGGCAAACAAAGAGAGAAGAAATGTTCTTGCTCAAGAAGCCCTACTCAGACCTGATCCCAGGACTCTGCGATCGTAACGTGATCAGACAGTTAACCAGCTGAGTCACCCAGGTGTACCATGAACAAAAAGTTTCTTGTAAAAACCTTTTGCTTGAATGTTTCCTTTTGCCTAATGTTAAGAAATGAAATGGATGCATTCCTGGAAAACTATAAACTACCAAAATTGAACCAGGAAAAAATCAACAACCTGAATAGACCGATATCTAGTAACGAGATTGAAGCAGTGATCAAAAACCTCCCAAAAAACAAGAACCCAGGACCTGACAGATTCCCTGGGGAATTCTACCAAACTTTCAAAGAAGAAATAACACCTATTCTCCTGAAGCTGTTTCAAAAAATTGAAGCAGAAGGAAAACTTCCAGACTCTTTCTATGAAGCTAGCATTACCGTGATTCCCAAACCAGGCAAAGACCCTACCAAAAAGGAGAATTTCAGACCAATATCACTGATGAATATGGATGCTAAGATTCTCAACAAGATCCTAGCCAACAGGATCCAACAGCGCATTAAAAAGATTATCCACCATGACCAGGTGGGATTCATCCCTGGGCTATAAGGATGGTTCAACATTCGCAAATCAATCAATGTGATACAACAAATTAATATGAGAAGAGAGAAGAACCATATGGTCCTCTCAATTGATGCAGAAAAAGCATCTGACAAAATCCAGCACCCGTTCCTGATTAAAACGCTTCAAAGTATAGGGATAGGGGGAACATTCCTGAACCTCATCAAATCTATCTATGAAAGACCCATAGCAAATATCATCCTCAATGGGAAAAAGCTTGCAGCCTTCCCGTTGAGATCAGGAACAAGACAAGGATGCCCACTTTCACCACTCTTGTTCAACATAGCATTAGAAGTCCTACCAACAGCAATCAGACAACAAAGAGAAATAAAAGGTATCCAAATTGGCAATGAAGAAGTCAAACTCTCTCCCTTTGCAGATGACATGATTCTTTATATGGAAAACCCAAAAGACTCCACCCCCAAACTACTAGAACTCATACAGGAAATCAGCAACGTGGCAGGATACAAAGTCAATGTGCAGAAATCAGTGGCTTTCTTATACACTAACAATGAAAATACAGAAAGGGAAATTAGAGAATCAATTCCATTTACTATAGCACCAAGAGCCATAAGATACCTGGGAATAAACCCAACAAAAGAGGTAAAGGATCTGTACTTGAGGAACTACAGAACACTCATGAAAGAAATTGAAGAAGACACAAAAAGATGGAAGACCATTCCATGCTCTTGGATAGGAAGAAAAAACATTCTTAAAATGTATATACTGCCTAGAGCAATCTATACTTTTAATGCCATTCTGATAAAAATTCCACCGGTATTCTTCAGAGCTAGAACAAATAATCCAAAAATTTGTATGGAATCAGAAGAGACCCCGAATCGCTAAGGAAATGTTGAAAAACAAAAATAAAACTGGGGGCATCACGTTACCTGATTTCAAGCTTTACTACAAAGCTGTGATCACCAAGACAGCATGGTATTGGCATGGAATAATGCTGTTGCAAAATTTGATTCTTCCACAAAATGATTTTGCAAGAAACTTACTCCAAGTGTTTGATTTTTTACAATTTTCCCTTTATAATTCTTAGAGCAAAGATCTCATTTTGCCTACCCATTTCTCTGCTTCCCTTTGTGCTCACATCTGCCAGAAAATATGAAAATTCACAAGGATCAAAGAAGCACACTCCTTACCTTTTTTTTTTTAAATTTCTTTTCAGCATAACAGAGTTCATTGTTTTTGCACCACACCCAGTGCTCCATGCAATCCGTGCCCTCCTTAATACCCTCCACCTGGCTCCCCCAACCTCCCACCCCTGCCACCCCTTCAAAACCCTCGGATTGTTTTTCAGAATCCATAGTCTCTCATGGTTCACTTCCCCTTCCAATTTCCCTCAACTCCCATCTCCTCTCCATCTCCCTATGTCCTCCATGCTATTTGTTATGCTCCACAAAGAAGTGAAACCATATGATAATTGACTCTCTCTGCTTGACTTATTTCATTCCGCATGATCTCTTCCAGTCCCATCCATGTTGCTATAAAAGTTGGGTATGCATCCTTTCTGATGGAGGCATAATACTCCATAGTGTATATGGACCACATCTTCCTTATCCATTCGTCTGTTGAAGGGCATCTTGGTTCTTTCCACAGTTTGGCGACCGTGGCCATTGCTGGTATAAACATTGGGGTAGAGATGGCCCTTCTTTTCACGACATCTGTATCTTTGGGATAAATACCCAGGAGTGCAATTGCAGGGTCATAGGGAAGTTCTATTTGTAATTTCTTGAGGAATCTCCACACTGTTCTCCAAAGAGGCTGCACCAACTTGCATTCCCACCAACAGTGGAAGAGGGTTCCCCTTTCTCCACATCCCCTCCAACACATGTTGTTTCCTGTCTAGCTAATTTTGGCCATTCTAACTGGTATAAGGTAGTATCTCAATGTGGTTTTAATTTGAATCTCCCTGATGGCTAGTGATGATGAACATTTTTTTATGTGTCTGATAGCCATTTGTATGTCTTCATTGGAGATGTGTCTGGTCATATCTTATGCCCATTTTTTGATATAATTATCTTACCTTTTATTCTTTTAAAAATTGCTGGATTATGGTGCTAGTGTGGACTGAGGCTACCCCAATGAACTTTATGCAGGGTGCTTCTTTGAGGAGAGTTTGTAATATTAGTGAATATTTGGTTTCTTTCTATAAGCAGTTTTGAATCTTGTGGGGAGAGAGCAAGATGGTATGCAGAGATAACTAAACTTGCTGTAGATATGGTGGAACAGTGACAGAACTTTGATATGGTGGAACAATGACAGAACTTTGTAAATCATCTTAATTTATCTTTAGTAATTTTGAAATTAAGATATCTGGACAGTAACTTATATAAAGGATGACATATAAACATATAAAAGTATATATATATATATATATATATATATATATATATATATATACACATATATATTTATACAAAGGTAACTTATATAAAAGGTGATTTAACATTTTAAGGGTACTTTTTGAGTGCATTGCAAAATCAGAAGGACTCACTGTGTGTGTCTGTTAAGGAAAGGGTGGATATGAAATTATTTGGTCTGTTATACAAGCATTTTTTCTTTCAGTTCTTAAAGATATTTCTCCTCTGTCTTTTGACTTGCATTGTTTCTGAGAAATCTGTTTTATGCTTACTTATGTTCTGCTATTCCTAATGTGTCTTTTTTTTCCTTGAATGGTTTTAAGATTTTCCCTTTGTTCCTGGTTTTGAGTCATTTGATTTTGATATGTCTTGGTATCATTTTTGCATGGAGGTTTTTTTTTTTTTTTGTGTGTGTGTGTATCTTGAATTTGTGGGCCTCTGGTTTTCATCAAATTTACAAAATTCTTAGCATTATCTATCAAAATTTTTTTATATCAACCTTTTTTTTTTCTGTCCTTTAGGGACTCCAATTACACAGATGTAAATTTTTCTGAAGTTGTTCCATAACTCACTGATGTGCTGTGTATTTTTCTTTTGATTCATTTTTCTTGGATGCTTTCTATTGCTATTTTCATTTTTTTTGGATGCTTTCTATTGCTGTATCTTCTGGATCACTAGTCATGTCTTTTGGTATGTCTGATCTAGTTAATCCCACCCATTTTACAATCAGACACTGTAGTCTTTACCTGATTTTTCAACCCCCTACTTAACATTTTGGGGATATATTGAGTACAATTACAATATTTGTTTTAATGATCCTGATGGCTAATTCCAACATCATTGGGAGTGGTCAGTTTTGACCATTGATATTTCTCTCATTATGGTTATATTTTCCTGCTTTTTGCATGAATGGTAATTTTTGATTGGATGCTAGATATTGTGAATTTTACCATGTTCAGTGATTAGCTATTTTTGTATTCTTACAAATGTTCTTGAGCTTTGTTTGTAACACAGTTAATTGACTTGGAAAGAATAGGATACTTTTTTTTATCACCCAAGTTTTAATTTAAATTCAAGTTAGTTAACATATAGTGTAGTATTGGTTTCAGGAGTAGAATGTAATGATTTGTCACATATGCATTGAGTGTTCATTACAAAACGTGCTCTCCTTAATGCCCATCACCCTAAATTAACTCCTCTTCCCCAAATAGTATAAGAGTTTTGAGTCTTACTTCGTTGATTTGTTACTTGGAACAGGAGCACTGTTTAGTTTAGGGCTAATTATTCCCACTACAGAAGAAAGTTCTTTCTGTGTGATCTATCAAATGCACCATGACTCCTGAAAAGTTCTCCAGTCTGGCTGGTGAGAGCACACCATTCCCAGCCTCGTGGGAGCATCACGTGCTGTTATCTATAATGATTTCAGCATTTCCTTCTGTAACCTCAAATTCTTTCCTCCTGTGTTAGTACTGACAGTACTCAGCTACATAACTAAGGGGGACCCTCTGCACATTTAGGGTTTTCTCTCTGTGCAACAACTTTTTTTAGTATCTTGTCCTGCAAATTCCAGTTACCTTTGTCTCTCCAGATTTTCAGATCCATTTTCTTTAGGAAGTACACTAACCTTTCTGCACTGTGGTCTGGAAACTTTCTTAAGGCAGAAACCTGGGGGAAATTTTTAGAGCTCATTTGTTTCTTGTCTTTCAAGAATCATTGTCCCTTATTGCCTGGATGTGTCTTAAAACTATTATTTTATAGATTTTGTCCACTTTTTCATGTTCAAGTAGAAAGATAAATCCAATCCCTGTTACTCCATCTTTGCCAAATTGGAAATTCTGAGAGGTGCTTTTAACTGGATGAATAATGCAAGCATTTTGAAGTTGCCCAAACTATATTATGTCCAAGCCACCTTGAAGTTTTATTTTATATTACCTACAATGAAAAATAGATAGATTTGCAGTGGGAAAGATCTATATTTGATTCTTAAAACTACTATTCAATTGTACATGATCTTGGGCAACAGCTGTAACTTCCCTCAACTTCAGTTTAATCTTTAATAAAATGAGATGGAAAAATTTATTTTATTTTTATTTTTAATTTAATTTAATTTTTTTAAAAGATTTTATTTATTTATTTAACAGAGAGAAATCACAAGTAGATGGAGAGGCAGGCAGAGAGAGAGAGAGGGAAGCAGGCTCCCTGCTGAGCAGAGAGCCCGATGCGGGCCTCGATCCCAGGACCCTGAGATCATGACCTGAGCCGAAGGCAGCGGCTTAACCCACTGAGCCACCCAGGCGCCCGGAAAAATTTATTTTAAACCCAGGGGATTTTATGCATTACTCTTTTTGATATCAAAATATAAGCAGTAGGTAGGTTGATGCTAAGATAGATGAGAGTTAATCTGTCGTTTGTACTTCCATGAAATACATAAAAATAATAAGATAGATCTATACGTATTCTTGGGAAAAATGTTAATAGCATACTCTTAAGGAGTAAAACATTTTGCAGAAAAACATGTAGGATGTGAAGTGATTTTTAATTAAAAATCTGGGTGTGTGTGCATTTATGTAAAAAACACCATCTGGAAGAATATATGACACACTTAAGTAAGTTGAAGAGTAGAAATAAGGGTAACAGAGGCTCCCTCTTTTTAACTTTAAAACTAGCTATATTTAAGAAAATGGACACATAATTTCTTTGGAGATATGAAAATTAATAACAGAATGAAGCCAGATTCTAGAGAGATAAGAGATGCGTGTGGCACAGTTCACACCATCAATGTGCAATAGCCAACAAGAACCAGTGACACTTACGTGTCAGGCAAAGTTAGGCTTCTTTCACGTGTTGCTGTGAGGAAGACCACCTCACACTTCAGAGAGACCGAGTGTGGAATAAGAGGAAACTGAGAAGGACTTTTGTAGGATTTAGGCCTGTGCTGGGTGATTCTAAGAAGAATTTAGGAAGCAGAGACAAATTCTGTTTTGAGTGTTACCAGGAATTTGGTAGTTAGATATTTTCACAATTTGTATCTAAAAAGAGAGAAATTAAAGTGTTTAGGGAGGGAGGGTTTGCTCATTTCAGTTGGATAGTGGAATGTTTAGCTACTTTTTTAGTTGTCAAGGGTTCTTGTTCCTTTTTTGTTTCAGACATCAACACAGAATGGTGTTTTCTCAGACTTGGAGTGGCCTTGTCTTATTATTGTTTATATTCTATAAAAGTTGTTCAAGTTCAGTTGGGAATACTATGGCTAATATGTCAGCTGTCATCTCCGTGGTCATTTTATAACTTCTCAGTACAATCAATAATTTTATATGGAGAGAAAAATTATTGATTGTATTGAGAAGTTATAAAATGACAAGGGGGATGACAGCTGACATATTAGCCATAGTATTCCCAATAAATAAAATCTTTAAAAGTATATATACTTAAAGATTTTATTTATTTATTTAAGAGAGAGAGAAGGAGCAGGGGGAGGGAAAAGCAGACTCCCTACTGAGCAGGGAGTCTGACATGAAGTTCAATCCCAGGACTCTGGGATCATGACATGAGCTGAAGGCAGATTCTTCACTGACTGAGCCACCCAGGCACCCCTCTCCATTTATATTTTTTACTTTGCTAAAGATAAGATGACTCTACCCAACCTTGGAGTTAATTATATTGGCATGTTTGCTCTAATCCTGTAGATTTTACTATGGTTCCCATCTGTCAAAATAATGCACAGCAGAAGAGGAAAAATGCAATTTGATATATTTACAGGGTATTTGTCTTTAGATTTTTTTTCTTTCAGACTAGTCCAGGCTAATTTTTCACCAAGTGATTTCTCCACAGAGAGAGTTTATAGCTGAGGTCTATGGGGGTCATACTTGTTCCCTTGAGCATCTGTGACTCTAGATGCTGAGACAGGATCAAAGAAAACAACCTTCAATTCATTAGCATTCTGCTGAAGGAGAGAGGAGTTTCCCAAAGGGGAAAATTTTCATGTTGAAAACCTTGGGAGACTTTTTATTGACTCTGTGTATGTATGTGTGGTATGTGTTTGTGTGTGTGTGTGTGTGTGTGGTATGTGTGTGTAATGAGGACATTTTTATGTCTGCCACACCCATGTTGAAATAATCCTTGTTAATACTCATTTACTATTCACATTTATTGAGAGTTTATTAGTGCCAGGTACTATGATTTCTATTCATTAGCTTACCTATCTATTACTAACAAACAGGCAAACAAACAAAAAAATCTCATGAGATAGGCACTATTATGGGAAGCAAGGTTTCAAAGCCCAACTAACCTGTAAATGGATACTGCTAATGAATGGTTGGGTTGGATATCAATGACATACTAAACCATTCAAAATCCTGTGCTCTTAATTACTATTTTCTAGTGGACAATGTAATTAAAGAAACACTCTGCATATATAGATAATTACAGATATTTGGCTTTGACTAATGTTACTGAATCAATACCCCCAATGCCAGGCTATAATTATTTGTACTTTAAAAACTTTTCCTGATCACCTGAATGCTATTGTCCACAGACTGGTATTTAAAGACCACTAGTGTAGGATACATACTCACATAACTTCCAGTTAGAAAGCTGTCCCTACTATTGTATTTTATCACCATTTCTTCATTCAATATTTATAGAAAACCTACTGTGTCTAAGTCTCTATACCAGATATTAAAGGCTCATAGAAAGATGATGTATCTCAACTACCTTATAAATGACAGAGGTTCTTATAGGTAAATAAATGATGTAGAGAGGAAGTGATAAATAATAAATGATATTTATTGCTGCAAATAAAGTGCTATGGGTATTCAGTGGAAGAAGGAATTACCTCCAGGGTTAAAAAGTTGGTGAGGGAGAACTTCAGGGAGAGACTGATTCTTGAAATAGCAGTACAATTTGGGCATACAAAGATGTGTTGTTTTACATGGTATCTACACTGATTAACTGTAAATGACTTACTGGCTTTGAAGAAATAAGCTGCCAAGTTATGAGAGCAGTTATGGAGAGGGCCACATGGAAAAGAACAGTGGATAGACTCTAAGAGCTGGGAGCAACCTCTGGCTGATGGCCGACAGGAAGGCAAGAATTGTCTTACAACTGCAAGGAGATAAATTGTGCCAATAATATGAAGGATCTTGGAAGAAGATCCATCCCCACTTGATCCTCCAGATGAGTTCCTGGTGCTGGTTGACACCTTATTGTAGCATCTCAGAGGGTGCAGTTAAGCAGTGTCTACATTTTTGACTCATAAAAACTATAATTAATAATCATGTTTTTAAGTCCTTAAATTTGTAGAAATTTGTTATGCAAACAGTTGGAATTTCAACAATACATATTTATTTCCCTATTGAGGAATACTCACTTTCTTGCTCTTGTCTTCCCAACAAAACTTCAATAAATATCTTTATAACCATAGATCAATTTGCAAGTCTGAGTTTATGAATTAAAGAGTTTTTCTTTGTTTTAAAAATTTATCGCTAGATTCCTTCTGGGGTGAAGTGACACTTCAATTTCCTATTAACAGTAGGTGACAGAATAAATTTCCTTACGTCACAAAAATTAATAGGTGTTATCATTCTTTTTCAGTTTTTGCCAGTTACATGAGTAGAAACTATTTATCTCATTGTTACTTTAATTTACAGCTCAGTATTAGAAACACTGAGCAACTTTTCCTAGATTGTTCGTCTCTTTGGTATTGATTTCTTAAAAATTGGCACTGTTAGCCTGGTTTGCAAGAGAATTAGAAATTGATGATCAAACTAGAAACACTTCTTTCTAATCCCTTTTAGGGCTTCCTTTACATCTTGGTTTCTCAGGCTGTAGATGAGGGGATTTAACATAGGGATAATAATTCCATAAAACACAGAAGCCATTTTTTCCTGCTCTTGAGACTCCTTGGTGCCATGGTGCAGGTACATGTAAGACAGAGTCCCATAAAAGATGATGACAGCTGTCAGGTGAGAGGCACATGTGGAGAAGGCTTTTTTCCTCCCTGCAGCAGTTGATATTTTCAGGATGGCAGCCAGGATATATATGTAGGAAAAGAGGACCACCAGCACAGTGAACATCAAGTTAAACCCCACAAAGATAGTTAGTAGCATGATGTTGAAGTCAATGCTGGAGCATGAGAGGGCAAGAAGTGGGGGTTCATCGCAGAAAAAGTGGTTAATTTTATTGGATTTGCAGAAGTTCAATGAGAAAGTAAAACTCGTGTTTACAGAGGCATTAAGGAAGCCTAGGAAGTAGGAACCAACCAGGAGTTGAAGGCAGACTGCCTGGGACATGACCGTTGGATAGCGGAGTGGGTTGCAGATGGCCACATAGCGGTCCACTGCCATTGCGGCCAGGATGTAGCAGTCAATTGTTGCAAAGGCACCATAGACTAGTAATTGCACCATACATCCTGTGAATGAGATGGATTGCTCTGTTTCGACAAAGTTTTGCAGCATCTTGGGAGTGATAGCGGAGGTGTAGCAGAGATCAACAAATGCCAAGTGTTGGAGGAAGAAGTACATTGGGGTGTGAAGGCAAGAATCACTCTTGATGAGTAGGATCATCCCCATATTCCCCACCAGGGTGGCCAGATAGATCACTAGAAATACAGTGAAGAGGATATACCAAGACTTGTGTTGACCAGCAAATCCGAGGAGAATGAATTCAGTTACTTCAGTGCCATTGTTTTGTTCCATGGCTGGCAGATTAAGTATCAGCTGAAAAGTTTCCAGGAAAGAAGAGCAGAGAAATCTAAGACCATGTGATCCTTTAATTTTGGAATTGGCAATGATATAATGATGTAATATTTGATTTCACAGTGGAGTCAGAGGATATTTTCTGTGACCTATTGGACTTGGATTTTATTTTTTTTCCATTGTGTGTGTATATATATATATAAATTTTTTATTTTTTATAAACATATATTTTTATGTACAGGTCTGTTAATCACCAGGTTTACACACTTCACAGCACTCACCATAGCACATACCCAGGTTTACATACTTCACAGCACTCACCATAGCACATACCCTCCCCAATGTCCATAACCCTACCCTCCTTCTCCCAACCCCCCTCCCCCCAGCAACCCTCAGTTTGTTTTGTGAGATTAAGAGTCACTTATGGTTTGTCTCCCTCCCAATCCTATCTTGTTTCATTTATTCTTCTCCTACCCCCTTAACCCCCCCATGTTGCATCTCCACTTCCTCATATCAGGGAGATCATATCTGTACATAATTTTTGATAACAGCTTCATTTATAAGAGTTGAAAAGTGTAAATAACCAAAATGTCCTCCAACAGGTGACTGGTTAAAGAAACAGTGATACTGTGGGGTATTACTCAGCAATAAAGAGGAACAAATTACTGATACTCACAACAGTTTGGATGGATCACAAAGGCATTATGCTGAGTGACTAGAACAAACTCAAAAAGTCACATAGTGCAGGTTTCCTTTTACCTACTGTTTTCCAAATGACAACATTATGGAGACTAGTGATTGCCAGGGGTCAGGCTGGGGAGGAGGGGTGTGGCTGTAAGGGGTTGCAGGAGGGAGGTTTGTATGGAATCAGACATTTGTGGTGGCATAGGTCGGCATCTTGATTGTGGTGATGGTTGCACAAATCTGTACGTGGGATAAAACGACACAGAGCTGCATACACACATTGTCACACACATCTGGTTTGATATTGTAGTATAATTATGTAAGAGGTAACCACAGGAGGAACATGGGTAAAGGATACATGGTACCTTTGTGTACTATCTTTGTACCTCTTTGAACTGTCTTCCTGTGAGTGTTAATGACTTAAAAATAAAAATTAAAAAAAAAGGAAAACTAAGAAAAAAAAAAATAAAGTCTGCTTTGCAGTTCTGTGAGGATCAAGTAAGCAAATCTATGTATTCTTCCCAGCAAAGGGCCATGCATTGAATGGAGTGCTCATCAAACGGCCATAGTAAAATATACAAAGAATACATTAAAGACATACAATATTGATCAACTGATTTATCAATTGATCCATTCAACTATTTGTTCATTCATGTCTTTTCCCAGGCAACACTCAGCTTCCTCATTCCATTTCCATGACCTCACCAGTGATGAGATGATTCCTCCTGGTCTTGGGGTGGAATGGGAGAACTCTGGCTCTGACCCTTTCTCTCTGCCATTTCATGCATACGCTGTGATGAGAAAGATGCTGAAAATCAAGAACTACTTTACTTACACTGGAGTTGACTCCAGATTCTTTTCTGTATTCTGCAACTTGTGCAAATTGATTTCACACTGAGTTTTCTTTGTGGGATTCCTTCCAGTCGGGGATTTTATAGCTGGGACCTAGGGATCGACACTGGCTCTCTTGGGAATCTGAGGTTCTAGAGCTGAGATACAATTGGAAAAAAAAAAAATCAGTAGTTATTTTTTGCTGAAGAAAAGTTTGGATCTCCAGAGGGGACAAATTTGTTTTTGCATTACTGCCATTAGAGACTTCCTCCTTTTTTTTTTTTTGAGAGTTGTCTTGCTTCTGATATTCTGATATATTGCTACAAATTGCGTGTTTCCTGCTTCCCTCACTCCTCCCCTTCCTTCTTTTCTTGCTTCTTCCCTCCCTGCCTCCATCCCTCTAGCCTCTCTGCCTTCCATTTTTGGGGGTTTCTATAACAAAGCATCCCCATGGTAAAAATATCATAAATACGAAAGCACATGCTTAGAGTAAAAACCCCAGACTTCCTCTATCTCTCCATTCCAACTTCTGGTCTTCCTCCCTGGAGGTCAATACTGTTAACATCTTCTTTTTCCCCCAGATATAAACCTTGCATTGTATTTGGTAAACATTAATGTTTATATGCTTTCTTTCTTCCCCACAATTATGAAAGCATATTCTTCACGTGGTTTTTCTGCTTGCCTTTCACTTAATATTTCTAGGTGATCTGTATGGAAAGAGAAATGTCCCCCTTTTCAATGGATGTATTCCATTTTGTTGAGCAGCTGCATTCCTTAATCTGTATATCAGACTCCTCCCCACCCTCACTGGTAAACAATATAGTTTCTAATCTTTACTAATAAAGACAATGTGATAATAAATATATTAATGTGCATAAATTTGAATATACCTTTAGGGTTAGAAGGTATTTAGTACAGGAATCTCGGAGTCAAAGGGCATAATGTGGTCGGTTCTGGTAGATAGTTCCCATCTGCCTCCGGAGGGTTGCTGTATCTGTTTAAATCCGTTGTAGCAAATCTGGAGTGAGTACTTCTTCAAATCCTCTTTAACACAATGTTAAGAAACTTCTATTATACATTATCATTATGATAAATGAAAAATAATATAATTTAGTTTTGTTTGCCTCCCCCCCATAAGTCAGGTTGATTATCTTTCCATATTGCTACAAAAAATTAGTATTTATTTCTCTGTGAATGATGTGTTTATATAGGTTGCCCTTCTTAAAAAAAGTTTTTTGCTTGCTTTTGTATTGCTATTTTTTAAAAAAGATTTTCTTATTTATTTGACACAGAGATCACAAGTAGGTAGAGCATCAGGCAAAGAGAGAGGGGGAAGCAGGCTCCCTGCTTAGCAGAGAGCCCGATGCGGGGCTTGATCCCAGGGCTCTGAGATCATGACCTGAGCTGAAGGCAGAAGCTTAACCCACTGAGTCACCCAGGTACCCCTGTATTGCTATTTTTAAAAAAGGTTTTATTTATTTGAGAGAGAGAGAGAATGAGAAGGGGGAGGAGCAGAGGGAGAGGAAAAAGCAGACTCATTGCTGATGTGTGGGACTTTATCCCAGGACCCTGAGGTCATGACCTGAGTTGAAGTCAGATGCTTAACTGACTGAGCCACCCAGGCGCCCCTCATATTGCTATTTTGAGTCAAATACCATTCTCTACAACACCCACAAACATTTCTTTCTCAATATTAAGTATATTACTTTTCAGTACATTTTGCTGTGCAGAAAACTTTGATTTTTTAATGCAGAAAATTTACTGTGTGTTTTGTTTTGTATTTATACAGGGTTTCTTCACTTTAAAGGCTTAAAAAATTTAGTGTTTTCTTTAAGTTTAATTTTTACATTTAAATCATTGAGCCACTTAAAATATATTTTTGTGTAGATAAGTTTCCAGCTTTAAGCCATACCAAAGTCTAGTCATTATTTCTATACTATTTGTTACATAATCCATATATGCCCAATGTCTACAATATTACCATTATCACATAATAAATTATCTTATGGATTTGGACCTATTCCTGGATTTTCATCTCTATTGTATTGATCTTCCTATCTCTTCATGGTTTAGGAGAAGCCAAAAAAAATTTTTTTGATCTCAGTGATTTTCTTCTGCTGTTATTGAAAGAGACATTAATGTAATATTGATTATGCATTTCTCCTTAATAAAGTTTCTCTTTTTAATGTTGGGTATATGAAAAGAGGGGTCTTTAAAATACACAAAAACAACATCAAAGATACTCTTTTCAGATTCTTTCTCTGTAAGAAACACATGAATTAGAAGCTTATCTATTGTTAATTTGACATGTTTTTCCAATATTTTTCAGATGCTGTTGATATAACTAAGGAATGACTTTGTATCTCACAATCATTTGTGACATCTGTTGCTGAAATAAGAGAGAACTGTTGGTTTGCTGTTGAATGATGTTGAGTTAGAAATCAAAGTTCATATACCACATCTTCTTGATCCATTCATCTGTTGATGGACATCTAGGTTCTTTCCATAGTTTGGCTATTGTGGACATTGCTGCTATAAACATTCGGGTACACGTGAAGTGGTGATGCAACATGGGGGCTTAAGTGGGTATGAGAAGAATAAATGAAAGAAAATGGGATTGGGAGGGAGACAAACCATAAGTGACTCTTAATCTCACAAAACAAACTGAGGGTTGCTGGGGGGAGGGGGTTTGGGAGAAGAGGGTGGGATTATGGACATTGGGGAGGGTATGTGCTTTGGTGAGTGCTGTGAAGTGTGTAAACCTGGTGATTCACAGACCTGTACCCCTGGGGATAAAAATATATGTTTATAAAAAATAAAAAATTATACTAAAAAAAAAAAAGAAATCAAAGTTCAAACTAGAAAGACTTCTTTCCAATCCCTTTTAGGGCTTCCTTTACATCTTGGTTTCTCAGGCTGTAGATGAGGGGGTTTAACATGGGGATTATAATGCCATAAAACACGGAAGCCACTTTTTCCTGCTCTTGAGACTCCTTGGTGCCATGGTGCAGGTACATATAAGAAAGAGTCCCATAGAACACAGTGACAGCTGTCAGGTGAGAGGCACATGTGGAGAAGGCTTTTTTCCTCCCTGCAGCAGTTGATATTTTCAGGATGGCAGCCAGGATATATATGTAGGAAAAGAGGACCACCAGCACAGTGAACATCAAGTTAAACCCCACAAAGATAGTTAGTAGCATGATGTTGAAGTCAATGCTGGAGCATGAGAGGGCAAGAAGTGGGGGTTCATCGCAGAAAAAGTGGTTAATTTTATTGGATTTGCAGAAGTTCAATGAGAAAGTAAAACTCGTGTTTACAGAGGCATTAAGGAAGCCTAGGAAGTAGGAACCAACCAGGAGTTGAAGGCAGACTGCCTGGGACATGACCGTTGGATAGCGGAGTGGGTTGCAGATGGCCACATAGCGGTCCACTGCCATTGCGGCCAGGATGTAGCAGTCAATTGTTGCAAAGGCACCATAGACTAGTAATTGCACCATACATCCTGTGAATGAGATGGATTGCTCTGTTTCGACAAAGTTTTGCAGCATCTTGGGAGTGATAGCGGAGGTGTAGCAGAGATCAACAAATGCCAAGTGTTGGAGGAAGAAGTACATTGGGGTGTGAAGGCAAGAATCACTCTTGATGAGTAGGATCATCCCCATATTCCCCACCAGGGTGGCCAGATAGATCACTAGAAATACAG
>NC_081557.1:13195143-13293114 GCF_022355385.1 Mustela nigripes
CGAAGAGGATATACCAAGACTTGTGTTGACCAGCAAATCCGAGGAGAATGAATTCAGTTACTTCAGTGCCATTGTTTTGTTCCATGGCTGGCAAAGATTAAGTATCAGCTGAAAAGCTGCTAGGAAAGAAGAGCAGAGAAATCTAAGATCATGTGATCCTTTAACTAATTCTGAAATTGGCAATGATTTAATATTTGGTTTCGCAGTGGAGTCAGTGGATATTTCTGTGGGATAATTGACTCTGCATTTAAAGTCCATATACCTTGACATCTGACTTAGAAAATTTAGATCTATACTTTGGGGGAAATTGCCAGGGATCATTTTCTTTGTTCTCAGGGTACAAACTTGCTTCTAAATTATTTTAAGAATTTAAGCTTTTCTTATATGTATTTCTTAAATATATCAATTAGAGAACATATAAAAACATTCTTTTAAAAATTACACTTTCTTCTATGCTGTGTACATTTTAATTCACAAATGCCAATTTACATAAATATGAATTATTATCTGTGAAAATCTTGAGTTACCCATGCATTTCTGTATGATTTTGCTCTAATTTATTTCTGTATTCTCATCTTATTCTTTCTGCATCCTTAGCAATTCTGCTCTGGCCACAATGAACTCATGCCCAAGTAGAGTCTTGTATGCAAGTGTTTATCAAGTTATCTATGGTATAGGGCCATTTTTTTTTTTGTAAAATTTATGTTGTGGACCAATATTTTTGTTTATAGCAATAAAAAATTCTCAGCATTGTCAAAATTCTGTAATTTTTTTAGATGCTCAATATCACTTCAATAGTTACCATGTCATAAAGTGGAAACAGAGAGTCCAACGACTGGTGCTGGTCCAAGCACCACACACTGAGTAACACTACTCTATGGTATCCATATACCATAATTTGCCTATCTGCTTTCCTAGCAATGGAGAGTAGGTTCTACACTACAAATACTTCACTGTGAAATTTTTTTCTGGGGACAAACATTTGAATCTTAGGGTATGCATACATTTAACTTAACCACACTTTTCCAGATCACATTGCATAACAGATGTACCAGTGTATATTTCTCTTAATTGTACATCAGGGTCCTCATACCCTTCCTTTTTGTGAACATCATTGGTATTTTGTTAACATTTTTCATACCAGAAAAATAGTTTTAAAGTGACATTTCCATTTTTTTTCAAAAAGCTAAATACCGTTTTTATTGCCTCCCAATGCAAGATGTTTCTAGTACAATCTCTTCCTTTCAGACATTTCCATTTTAATGTTTTTTTCCTAACCAGAAATGAATTTGATCATTATATAATATTTTTCTTAGAATTTTGGAGTCATTTTTTCTCAGTATCTCTGTGAGTTAATTCATGGAGGGATGCTTCTTTTTTATATATAGATTTGAAAACTGTTGTTGACAAAGGTTTCCTCACATTCCATTATCTATTAACTTTGTCTATAGTATTCTTCATAGACCAAAAATCTTTAAATTTAAAATAATTATTCATCATTTTTTTTTTTTTTTTGCCTTTTGGTTTGTTCTTTTGAAAAAAAAAAACAATTGAATAAAGCTCATTCTTGCCTCTGTTCATTCAGCCAGGAGAGTCAAACATAATAATAAAACTTAATTTCCATTTTATACTTGTTTGCTGCTACATGGTATTTGTTGAACCATATTTTATTTCATCCACATAATTTGAAAAAGTTATTTTGTTTTTACTTGATATTTTTTATTTGAACTAAGATTAAGTGGATAAAGGGTGGTAATAGTTGGTGTGTGTGTGTGTGTGTATAAACATGTGAAATATTTAAATATTTTTAAAACGTTAAATGATTTTACTTGAAATTTTAAAATTTACTCACACAAACACTTGTCCCTGTTATGTTACAGGAAAGTCCGATCAAACATTTTGGAACAACTAATTCTAATATTATACAAACTGTTTCTGAAAATCACTGTAAAGAACATTCTCCAATTCATATCAATATAACATTGGAACCAAAATAAGTAAAATATGAGAAAAGAAAATTGGAACCAAACTTATTTATGAATTTAGATGCAAAATTTAGATGTTTGCATCTAATGTTCAATGAATACACATTCATTGAACAAATCCATCCATGTATTAAAAAAAAACCAATTTCTAGGGTCTCAAAAATGCTCTTCATAATAGCTATTCTCTTCCTTTTCCAGGATTTGAACAAATTGGTAAATGAAAGATAATGTCTGTAAGGGGACCATAATTTCACCTTTGGACACCAGGGGGAAATTTTAAGCTTATTAATTTATTTTTTAGTAATCTCTACATCCAATGTGGGGCTCCAACTCAACAGCTGTGAGATCAAGAGTCCCATGCCCCATCGACTGAGCCCGCCAGGCACTCCAAAAAATTATTAGTCAAGTTATTTGCTGCCAATGAATGCCATAAGCAGAGAGTTTTCCCACCCAGTCTTCACGGCAGTGACAGGAGCATGCATCTTGCATGTGGTGGAAACGTGCATCTCGAATGCAGGGAGTATGGGATTCCGTGGGCTGGCTGCTGCTGAGAATAAGGGCAGAGCAAAGCATTCCAGGATGTTCTGTTTTACCAATCAGATATATCATGCCACCTTTTTAGGAACTTAGTGGATAAAATGGAGAGAGTCTATGATTATATAAACAGATTTCCTTGAAGGAAAAAAAGCATCAGAAGGAGGGAAAAGGTATTTTCCATCAGTAATCAAGACTTATTTGTATTCATCTAGGGAATGAAAGCATTTTTTAATACTGAAAATTTTATTGATATAATTTGCCATATTAATATATTCTTTAAAAAGTCCTATGATTTTCTCAATAGATACAGGACAATTATTTCAATAAATGCATGTATTCAATAAATTTTCATGGTCAACTAGAGCAAACATGAAAATAGGTAAGAAACACATTGCTGCACTAAATATTATATTTATTCTTAAATTATGAGATGCAATGCCTATAAATTAAAGAACAAGACAAAAATGCTTGTTATGGCTGAATCTGTTTAGTATTTTTCTGGAAGCCAGGACAAAATACAGAAGACATGAAAGGTAAAATGAAAATGAGAAAGAAACACAGCTCTCACTATTTTTAGATAATGTAATTGTCTCTACAAAAAATCCTGTAGACTTCACAGATAAATTCTTAGCGAGACTAATGAAGTTACTCAATAGTAGTTTAATATACAGGGGCACCTGGGTGGCTCAGTTGGTTAAGTGTCTGCCTTCAGCTTAGGTCATGATCCCAGGGTCTTGGACTTTAGTCCTACATCAGGCTTCTTGCTCAGAGGAGTCTGCTTCTCCCTCTGCCTGCTGCTCCCCCTGCTTGTGCTCTCTCTCTCTCTCTGACAAATAAATAAAATCTTAAAAAAAGGAGGAAAAAATATAGTAGTTTAATATATAAAAAGCAAGTGCATTTCTATTCACCAGAAATATTAAAAATGTTATTTAAAATTCATATTACAATAACATCAAAAATAAAGTACATAGACATACATCTAAGAAAGAATGTTCGTGACCTTATTGAGATATAACTTTATTTAAAGGCTTAGAGAAGACCCAAACACAGACCAGGATCATGGAGAGGAACTCAATATTATAAACATTACATTTTCCCCCATATTAATCTATAAATTCCACGTAATTCCAACCAAATTTTGAAAGAATTTTACATACAACTTAATCCAGTTATTCTAATATTTATATGGGAGGGAAAAGATCTAAAAAAGTTAAGACAAGGGGCGCCTGGGTGGCTCAGTGGGTTAAGCCGCTGCCTTCGGCTCAGGTCATGATCTCAGGGTCCTGGGATCGAGTCCCGCATCGGGTTCTCTGCTCCGCAGGGAGCCTGCTTCCCTCTCTCTCTCTCTCTCTGCCTGCCTCTGCCTCCTTGTGATCTCTGTCAAATAAATAAATAAAATCTTTAAAAAAAAAAGTTAAGACAAGTTTTAAATTTTTATTTATTTTTTAAAATAATTTTTAAATAAACATATATTGTATTATTAGCCCCAGGGGTACAGGTCTGTAAATTGCCAGGTTTACACACTTCACAGCACCCACCATAGCACATACCCTCCCTAATGTCCATAACCCCACCACTGTCTCCCTACCCCCCTCCCAAGACAAGTTTTTTAAAGGACAACAAGGTGAGAACTTATTCTCTCAGATATCAGAATTTACTAAGAAGTGGTAATAATAAAGACATTATGGTATGGTATGATATGAGGGCAAATGGGTCGATGGACTTGATAAAAAGACATAATAAATAAGTCCACAGGTCTACTGGAAACTTGATATATGAAACCAAGAGAATGTACTTGAGTGAAAAATGGTCCAATAAACGGGAGCTATAAATGTTTATACACATGAGAAAGATATTGTATTTGTACTTTACATTTTACAAAAATAATTTCCAAGTGGATAAAAGATTTGAATTGTAAGGCTTTGAGAATAAAACAACAAAATATCCATGCTTGAGATATACAGAAAAATATTTAAACAGGACAAAAAAATAAAACATTGAATGAACAAAAAATAAAACATTGAAAATGCAACCATAACTGAATTAAAAATGCCAACATTATAAAAGAGAAAAGACTAAATAATGACTAGAATTCACTTAGGTAAATTTGTTTGCAGTACATACAAATGTTAAGGGATTATCATCCGGTATAAATAAAGAATTTCTATAAATTATCCCACAGGAAAAATCTACAAAATATCTAGTTGGGGTAATTATAGAAAGAAAACCTAAATGGTCAACAAAAATAGGAAAATACAACTCTCTCTGATGACTTCGCATTCAGTTTTCCATCCCTTCCCCTATAATCCTTGTATCGTTTCTTATATTCCACATATAAGTGAAACCATATGATAATTGTCTTTCTCTGATTGATTTATTTCACTCAGCATAATGGGAAGTCATCAGAGAGAGAGAAAAGCCAATGAGAGACTCTTAAACTGAGGATTTCTGGAGGGGAGGTGGGTGGGGGGGTTAGGTATTTGGGTGATGGGCATTAAGGAGGGCACGTGGCGTGATGAGCACTGGGTGCTACTCGCAGCTGATGAGTTGTTGAACTCTGCATCCGAAGCTAATGATGTACTACTATATGTAGGCTAATTGAATTTAAATAAAAAGAATAAATAAAATCTAAACATCCTCTTTAGTAAGAGAATGCCTTTTTAAGAAACAAAAGAGAAAATACACACAACTCACTAGTAATCTGATAATTGTGTATTAATTCTGTATTGAAATATAGTTTTGCATTTCTCAGTTTAAAACGCCAAGTTCTGGTGAAGCTATGGAGTCATATATTTCTGCTGAGAAGGTAAATTAGCAAGATCATGTTGGAGGCAACTTCGGAAATATTAGTAGAATTAAATATATGCCTTCCAAAATTTCCATCATAGGTTCATATTCTAGAGAAGTTCTTGACCACATAACCAATCATATATATATATACACACACACACACATATATATATACGTTACACCATATATATGTGTGTGTAAGATATTATATAGTATAACATATCTTATATTACCTAAGATATGTTATACATATTATATAATATATATTATATAATATCATATACAACTTAAATATATAAGTATATATATGTATGTATATAAATATATTCATACACACACAAGAAGCATTGTTGATCATAGAAAAAATGTTAACTATTAAGTAAATCAGTGAAAATTTAGTAAATTAGTGTCACAACATCCACAGGGTTATATTTCTCAAATGGATTGCTAAGTAATAAGAAGGAAGTTGCAGAAGTTAGATGGTGGCTCCATGGATGGTTGTTACATTATCTTAAATATATTTTCATGAACCTTCAGTACTATGCAATAACAGAAGTCCCTCACAAGGAAAAGCCACAACCTCAAGACATCAGTAGAAAGCTCCTGTACCTTGGAATCAGTAATGTCAGGCAGAGCTGTAGATCTGAGATGAGATAGTTTTAGATCAGACTGTGACTTTAGTGGTGGGGAGTATAACACACTAAACCTGTTGTTAATGTTTCCTGGGCAGTCTGGTTCTTCCAAATATCATGAGGAATAAATAGGGTGGCTTAACTCTGTAGTGATGGAAAAAGAAATAATCCTTTTCAATATTTAGTGAGGGGTAGGGGTTGAAGTGCAGTGTTTTCAAGGAGTTTGCACCAGTACATAAATGCACTTGTCAGAGGAAGATAGAATTGGTCATGGGTCCATTCAACTTAAAATCTTGATAGCATAATGACATTTACCATTTCAGGTTAATCATCTTGAATTTAAATAAAACATATGACATATTGGGGGACAATTTTCATAGCAATTTTCAAGAGCTATGAAAAACCAGAACAAGGGACACACCCCTACCAAAAGTATTTGAGTATTATGAGCATGATTAACCCATACAGAACCCTGGTGCTTCTGAAGCATCCTTTATATTCAGTACCATGTGGTAGAAAGGAAATAGGCTGACCTGGGTTTGAATTGTGGTCACACCATAGAGACAAAGTGTGTATGTAACTCTCCTTGGCCCCAGTTCCATTGTCTATAAGATAGGAGCACAGAATTGCTTAGAAGGTCATAATTTTTATTATAACAGTATAACATTTTTGTAAAACAAAAATTTGGAAATAGAGCTAAATAAATAATAGATTCATATTGTGGGATCCAAAAAGTGTGATGAAAATATGGGGCTCTTATAGAAAGGTGCTCCTGTCATATTGTTAAATGAGCAAAGCAATCTGCAGAGTAAGACGTAAAGCATGGGCACTTAAAAAAAAAAAAATTCTTTACTTATTTGAGCATGGAGCTGGGGTGGGGGGAGAGAGTGAGGGAGAGAGAATCTCCAACAGACTCTCACTGAGCAAGGAGCCCCACATGGCTAGATCCCAAGATCCTGAGATATGACCTGAGCCAAAATCAAGAGTCAGACACTTGAGGCACCAGGATGGCTCAGTCATTAAGCTTCTGCCTTTGTTTCAGGTCATGATCCCAGGGTCCTGGGACCGAGCCCCAACTTGGGCTCCCTGCTCAGCATGGAGACTGCTTCTTCCTCTCCCACCCCACCCCTGCTTGTGTTCCCACTCTTGCTGTCTCTCTCTCTCTCTGTCAAATAAATAAATAAAATCTTAAAAAAAAAAAGAGTCAGACACTTAACTGACCAAGTGCCCCAAGTATGAACCCTGTTAAAAATTAAACATTTATTCACATCCATTCTCTTTTTTTCTCACTTTCTTTATCCATGAAAAAGCTCAAGAAGGATCCATAACAAATGTTTAGTGGTTATCCCTGGGCATGGGAGTGGAGAGAGAAAGTCTTTAAACATAAAAACTTCAGCACCTTTTCTTTTTGAGATAGCTTTAACTGTTTTAAGAAGGAAGAGGAAGGGGCGCCTGGGTGTCTCAGTGGGTTAAGCCTCTGCCTTCGGCTCAGGTCATGATCTCAGGTCCTGGAATCAAGCCCTGCATCAGGCTCTCTGCTCAGGAGGAAGCCTGCTTCCTCCTCTCTCTCTGCCTGCCTATCTGCCTACTTGTGATCTCTGTCTGTCAAATAAATAAAAAAAATCTTAAAAAGGAAGAGGAAGAGAAAGAAGTAAAGGCTGCTTGTAATGATGTGACAAAGTGAGGTGATTTATGTAAAATTCCCAGCACAGGGCCTGGCATTGAATGGTTACTCAGAATTGGTCATAATAACCCATGCAAATAATGTATGAAAATAGCTTTCATTTATTTATTCTTTTAATCTGAAGATCCCTTCTTCCACTGCCATTAGATTACCAGGGATGAAGGGCTTATCCATGGTCTTGGGTGAAACATTTCTAGCACTCAGTGGGATGATATGTGGCTGATTTTGAAAAATGGGATTTGCTTTGTTTTACTTACACCAGAGTTGCCTCCAGATTCTCCTTCTGCAGCCGGTGCTGGCTGATTGCCTCCAGGGTCTTTCTGCGTGCTTTCTTCTAATTGGGGAGTTTATAGCTAGGGCCTAAGGGATCAATATTAGCTCCCTCAAGAATCTGAGATTCCGGGGGCTGAGTTGGATTGGAATAAACAACAGTTATTTTCTGCTGAAAACTTTTAAGCTTTCTAGATAGGATAAATTTAATTCATGGTACTGGCATTAGGGATGTGTGTGTGTGTGTGTTGCCTTGTTATAAAACAACTCTTTAAAAATTTTTTTTGGTTATAAATCAGGTTGAACAAGTTTTTGAAAAAGATTTATTTATTTGAGAGTGAGTTTGGCGAGAGGGAGCGGGAGAGAATCTCCAGGATGACTCCCCACTGAGTGCGGAGCCAGAGGTGGGGCTCAGTCTCAGGACCCAAGAGATCATGACCTGAGTAGAAACTAAGAGTCAATAATCAACTGAACCCTGCAGGCACCCCAGGTTGAACAATTTTTTAATATGTCTAAGAATCTGTGTTTAGATCCAAAAAGTTGACCTTGTCACCATAATCAGCAAAAAACATGGTTATCTGAAAAAAAAAAAAACAAAGCTAGTCTTAATTTAGGGGCATAGGCCCATAATGTGACAAAGAGGGTTACTACTATGTAAACATATATATTTTTTATTATTATTATGTTCAGTTAGCCAACATACAGTACAGCATTAGTTTTTGATGTGGTGTTCAATGATTCATTAGTTGTGTATAACATCCAGTGCTCATCACAATACATGTTGTGATGAGCCTCTTTAATACCCATCACCTGGTTACCCCATCCACTCAACTCCCTCCCTTATGCAATCCTCAGTTTGTTTCCTGGAGTCCAGAGTCTCTTATAGTTTGTGTCCCTCTCTGAGTTCTTTCCACTTAGTTTTTTCTTCCTTCCCCTGTGGTTTTCTGTGCTATTCCTTATGTTCCACATATGAGTGAAACCATATGGTAACTGTATTTCTCTTCTTGACTTATTTGGCTTAGCATAAGACCCTCCATTTCCATCTGTGTTCATGCAAATGGTAGATATTCATCCTTTCTGATGACTGAGTAACATGCCATTGTGCATATGAACCACATCTTTATCTATTTATCTGTTGAAGGGCATCTCGACTCCTTCCACCATTTGGCTATTGTTGCTATGAACATTGGGGTACAGGTGCCCCTTCTTTTCACTGCATCTGTATCTTTGGAATAAATGCCTGGTGGTGCAATAGTGTGTTGTAGGGTAGTTCTAATTTTAACATCTTGAGGAACACCCATACGGTTTTCCAGAGTGGCTGTACCAGCTTGCATTCCACCAACAGTGTAAGAGGGTTCCCCTTTCTTCACATCCTCTCCAACATTGGTTGTTTTCATTCTTGTTAATTTTGGCCATTCTAACTGGTGTAAGGTGGTATCTCCCTGTGGTTTTGATGTGTATTTCCCTGATGGCTAGTGATGATGGTGAATTGATATTCGATATTACTTGTTGCATGACAAATGTCTCAGTTAGGAATGTGTTCTACTCCTGGTAGGAAAAAACCCCACAATTTACTTTGGCTTACAAAAACAGGGACTTATTTTTCCTTTATAACAACAGTTTGGAGGTTTTGACTTGTACTTTCCTTTTTTTTTTTTTTTTTACATAGAAAAAGTAACAATATTTGTCTGGAATTATTTAATTTCATTTGACATGATTGATCTCAAATTTTTAAGTATCCTATTTTTGCTGATTTGAGTTCTAACAAAATAAAAATATAGTAGATAAAATAATCGTCATAATTGTCATGTAACATATTTATTTATTTATTTATTTATTTTCATCGTGAAAATTCGTTGTTTTTGCACCACACCCAGTGCTCCATGCAATCTGTGCCCTCCCTAATACCCACCACCTGTTTCCCCCAACCTCCCACCCCGCCGCCCCTTCAAAACCTTCAGATTGTTTTTTAGAGTCCATAGTCTTTGATGGTTCACCTCCCCTTCCAATTTCCCCCAACTCCCTTCTCCTCTCCATCTCCCCTTGTCTTCCATGCTATTTGTTATGCTCCACAAATAAGTGAAACCATATGGTAATTGACTCTCTCTGCTTGACTTATTTCATTCAGCATAATCTCTTCCAGTCCCGTCCATGTTGCTACAAAAGTTGGGTATTCATCCTTTCTGATGGAGGCATAATACTCCATCGTGTATATGGACCACATCTTCCTTATCCATTCATCCATTGAAGGGCATCTTGGTTCTTTCCACAGTTTGGCGACCGTGGCCATTGCTGCTATAAACATTGGGGTACAGATGACCCTTCTTTTCACTACATCTGTATCTTTGGGGTAAATACCCAGTAGTGCAATTGCAGAGTCATAGGGAAGTTCTATTTTTAATTTCTTGAGGAATCTCCACACTGTTCTCCAAAGTGGCTGCACCAACTTGCATTCCCACCAACAGTGGAAGAGGGTTCCCCTTTCTCTACATCCTCTCCAACACACGTTGTTTCATGTCTTGCTAATTTTGGCCATTCTAACTGGTGTAAGGTGATATCTCAATGTGGTCTTGATTTGTATTTCCCTCATGGCTAGTGATGATGGTGAATCGACATTTGCATGACAAATGTCTCACTTAGGAATGTGTTCTACTCCTGGTAGAAAAAAAAAACAATTTACTTTGGCTCACAAAACAGAGACTTATTTTTCCTTTATAACCATAGTTTGGAGGTTTTGACTTGTACTTTCCTTTTTTTTTTTTTTTTTTTTTACAAAGAAAAAGTAACAATATTTGTCTGGAATTATTTAATTCTATTTGACATGATTGATCTCAAATTTTTAAGTATTCTATTTTTGCTGATTTGAGTTCTAATAAAATAAAAATATAGTAGATAAAATAATCATCATAATTGTCATGTAACGTTTTGAAAGAAAACCTATGGAGGCATTTCCTTTACCATGAAAATTTGGGTAAAATACATTTGTATTTGAAAATCACACCTTAATCTAAAAGAATACACACAGAGGCAATTATATTAGAGATTTAGAAAAATAAAACCAAAATATTGAACCCAAATCCATCTTATAAATTTGAAATTGAGTTCACCAACCAGTTAAAATAAGCTTAGTCAAACTTGGCATTTCATTTTCTTATTGTCTGTCATATTTTCCCCCCAAATTAAATTGACAGATGACGTTAGTAGCTTCTCATTTTCTAAAAACTCAAGTAAAACTAGTCATAGGTCAAACTATTCTTTTCAGTCATTCATTGACTTGCACTTTTCTAATTTGCTTAATCTTTCCCATGTGCTGGTTGCCTCACTGTCTGACCTGCCTACTATAGTTCTAAATATCACATTCCTTTCAAAGCAGAAAAAAGGATCCAGGAAGGTAGGGTGACAAACATATATTTGTGTATATGAATATGAATACAAATATATACTCTTTATTAGGAAAATGCAAGCTTTCCCCCAATCCAGCAGATTTTCCCTCACATCTCACTGGCTGGAAATGTGTTGTATGAGTAGCAGAGGTCTCAGTGTCTTGTGCTACATCTCCTCAGCTATTTGATTTCATGCATCTGTAGTGGACAGCGCTGTGTGTGTTATAGGGTTTCCTATAGTGTCTCTCTGCTTCTCTACCTCAGGAATGTCTCTGAAGCCTGAGGATGACCTTGGGTGACCTCCATGCAATGGGGCAGAAGGATTGAATAACAGTCTTGTCCTTCAGGGACTGAGACTGAGTTCTAGTTTCCAGGGTGTAAATCAGCTAAGTTATTTGCCCTTTCCTTACTTCTGTTTTTCTATATCTCATGCTTCCTGCTCTCTGTTGTTTGGGATAACTCCCACCCAAAAGGTTAGCAAATTGCACAGTGTGGGAAAACTGTTCCCATTGGACTGATGTCACTTCAGACACCAGTCAAAAGTCCAGGGGTCCTTAGGACCACCCCCATTTGCAGCTGGTTACAAATGTGGGGGCTTTTCCACAATCACCCTCAGGCTTGGCAATTCATTAGAATGACACACTGAACTCTGGTGATTTGGACTGAATGTTTGTGTCCCTCCAAATCCTTCTGTCAAAATCCTAATCTTCAATGTGATGGTATCAGTTGGTGAAGATTTTGGAGGAGGCACATCTCAAGGGTGTAGTCTGATGAGTGGGATTCATGCTTTTATAGAAGAGACCCCAGAGAGCTCTCTAGATCTTTTTCTATCATTGAGGACACAGCAGAGATTGGCAGTCTGCCATCCAGAAGGCGGTTCTCTGACCATGTTGACACCTTGATCTCAGACTTCTAACTTCCAGAACCAAATTTCTGTTTTTTAGAAGCCACTCAGTCTATGGTAATTTGTAAAAGAGTCCAAACTGGCTAACACATCAGGAAAGAACTCTACATATAATTTTAGTTTAACTATAATAAAAAGATACAAGTTAAAAGTAGCCAAAGGAAGAAATGCATAGGGCAAATTTTGTGAGGATCCAAACACAAAAATTCCATCATCCTCAGAACATCAACATGTAGCAACACACATGGAGTACTGCTGACCTGGGAGACTCACCTTTAATATCCAGATTCTTTGTGGTTATAGGTATGACATATTTTTCATGTGGCTGATCTCTCCTTCTCAGCTTTAGCCCCCAAGTCTCTCTGAACGTTAGAACTAATGAGGCGTGTCTCAAAGCTTCTATGATAAATCACAATGTTAGGTTGTTCAGTGGCCAAATTCTCCAGGAAAACAAAGACGCCCCTGTCAGGAATGATATTCCAGGGGCTTACAGATCACCCCAGTAGCTGAAGACATAGAATAGACTGCTCTTTAGGTTATGGTTAATTCTTCACACCTCCTGCATATGTTATCTTTACCCAAGTACGTATCCCAGCAAAACAAACTAAGACATATGCCATCCTAGCTACAAAGAAAGCTGAGAAGTGTAATATCTTTTTACCTGACTGCATCATCTTCCACACAAAGCAGGAGTAAAAGGAGAATGGACAACCAGCTACATTTTGCAGCAGGAGGTGAGTAGACAATTTGTCTTTCAGCTTCTGTAGGTATTCTTTTTCTTTGTGTCTTTCTTGTTCCAAATTTTTGTGTGTGATGCTATATTTTCTTCCATCTTGGTCTAGACTAATATTTTCTGTAAAGTTAGTCATCTGGCTCATCATCAACTTCAAATTTTGGTTGACTAATTGAGTTTCTATCATAATGTTTTAGAGACAGTTGCCAGACCTGAAACACCCTTTAAATCATGGGCTGTTGATGATTTATGAAACAATAAGGTGTAGCTGGCGACTGATGAAACAATGTATGATTATGCATCAGACCATTACTACTCTATATGGGGAAAGGGAAGTTTTTCTTTTGGATAAGTGCTAACAATCCCTGACCATTCCCTGTCACAGCCCAGATCAACCATTTCTTTCTTCATATAAATTTCACAGATTTCATTGCTTATGTCCATGTGTCACAGAACTTATTTCCTTTTGGGATTTCTTTCACCTTGGTAATTGAATGCAGAGTACTCTGTGACTCTCCATTTTGCACCCTATTTCCATCTTGGCCATTTAGACTTCCCAAAATGTACCAAGTTTTTGTTTCATCATCTTTCCCCTCCAGCTTTACTGAGGTATACATGGCAAAGTTTATATATATTTGAAATGTACATCTTGATATTTTGACACAAGTATTCATTGTAAAATGATCACCACAATCAAACTCATTGACATATCCGTCACTTTATATGATTACAATTTTCCTTTTTCTGCCTCCTTAGCAAATTTCTAATATACAATATAGTATTTTAACAATAGACACCATATTGTACATTAGTCTCTGATTTTCCAGGGTCTCAGGGCACCCTTTGTCTAATTTGCTAATAACTCTTTAGCAACTGATCCTGATCCTGGTTTCTGAAGGTACTCGGACCTTCCCTTTATAGAAGGTCTCCTCCTTTACGTGGAGTCTTTGCTGGGAAGACTCGGGTCATCCCACATCGACTCCAGGTTAATTTTTTCTCTTCTTTCAGGATGGATGCAAAATATCATATTTGAAAAATATTTCTTCTTCTCTTTTTGTTTTCCGTTTCTTTCTGCTTTACTTAACAATACATTTTCTGACAGATCATTAGTCTGTCTGGTGTAATTTTCATGTGAAACTTGTTTTCTCATGTAACTAGCATGGCCTATTTAGATTCATGTGGTGGTTCCCATCATTTGTCCTCAATCTACTTACTTAAACACTTCTGGTAACAGCTTATCTTCCTGATTCAAAGGGCTCTTGGACTCCCTTCAACTTCTCATTGAATTCCTATGGTTTAAAGTTATTTTTCTAGATTAAAATGATTGATGCCCTTTCATAAGTAAATTGTTTAGGTTTTTGGATCAATCTACATTCTAGTTTTTCTATCTTAAGTAGGGAGAGATATAGAAAATATTTCTGGAAGTTTCCTTACCTTATGCAAGAAAGAGATGGATTTGGAATGAAGAGGGTAACTAATGACAAACATAAGTCATAATCATATAAGAAATAAGTGTTTTCAAATACTAGAGAATGTAACTAATATGGAACTATTAAGTAGGAAGGATAGCCAGAGTCACAAGGGATTTTACAAAATAGTGCATTTATTTTACATTCATGCTTATACAATAATTGGAACAGAACATATGAAAAGTTTCTTTGTAAATAATTTAGGGAAGTCATTTAAGTGAAAGGAAAATAATGAACTTCAATTTTAATATTGATTATCTACAAAATGGAGGTTTTCTAGTCTTTAAGAACACATCTGAAATATATTTCAAGCAACTAAATACTTTATGAAGTCTGTACATACTTTTTAATATTTTAAATAATCTCAATAAAATATGGAAAGTCTGAGACATATTTCTCAAACTCTATTCAGGAGGAAATTAGTTCCAAGAGATGTTACCATATTTCTTGCATCTTAAGAACTTACCTATTGAAAAGCATTGGCCTAAGACGTGAATGTGTTCCCAACTTTAGAAACATTACACAATGGTCAAATATCCCTACCTGATGCTCTGATGTGCTGATTTTAAAAACTTGGGTCCAGCCTAGAAGAACTTTTTCTTCATCACTTTTAGAGCTTATTTTATTTTATTTTTAATTTATTTTTTATTTTCAGCATAACAGTATTCATCATTTTTGCACCACACCCAGTGCTCCATGTAATCTGTGCCCTCTATAATACCCACCACCTGGTACCCTGACCTCCCACCCCCCTGCCCCTTCAAAACCCTCAGATTGTTTTTCAGAGTCCATAGTCTCTGATGGTTCACCTCCCCTTCCAATTTCCCTCAACTCCCTTCTCCTCTCTAACTCCCCATGTCCTCTAGGCTATTTGTTATGCTCCACAAATAAGTGAAACCACCTCCTTGTTTCTCAGGCTATAGATCAGGGGGTTCAAAATGGGTATCACAATGCCATAAAAGAGAGGACACTTTCATATTCCCCTAGGTATTGTTAGCCTGAGGCTGCAAGTACATGTGTGATAGGGTTTTACAGGAACTAATTACTGCTATCAGGTGGGAGGCACATGTGGTGAAGGCTTTTTTCTTTCCTGCAGCAGAAGACATCTTCAGGATGGCAGCCATGATATACATGTAAGAAAAGATGACAACCAACACAGTGAACATCAAGTTAAATCCTACAAAGACAAGGAGCATGATGTTGATGTCAATGTTAGAGTATGAAAAAGCGAGAATTGGGGGGACTTCAAAGAAAAAGTAATTGATGGTATTGGATTTGCAGAAGTACAGTGAAAGTGTAAAACCTGTATGCACAGAAGTATTTATTGAACCCATGACATATGAACCAGCTACCAATTGGGGGCAGGCTCTTTGGGACATGATTGTGAGATAGTGAAGTGGGTTACAGAAGGCTACATAATGGTCCACTGCCATAGCAGCCAGGACATAGCAGTCACTGAGTGCAAATGTTGCATAAAACAATCATTGTATTACACAGCCCTCAAATGATATAGACTTATTTTCTAATACGAAGTTTTGCAGCTTCTTGGAAGTGATAACAGAGGAATAACAAATATCAACAAAGGCCAAATGTTGTAGGAAAAAGTACATAGATGTTTGAAATCTGGAATCTGTCTTGATGAGTAGGATCATTCCACAGTAGTCACACAGATGACCAGAAATACAATGAAGAGGATGTATCAAAACTTGTATAGGGCACCAAATCCCAGAAGAAAGAATTCAGTCACTTCAGTGCTATTTTCTTTTGTCATGGCTACTGAAGTCTAGAAAGGACCAAGAAGAAGATGACCAAGAACAGAAAGAGAATCTTTGCAACTTCTTAAAATAAGTTTCTTATATTTCAGCCACCTGTTTTTAAGTTCACTTCTTATGGCAAACACTCACAAAAAAGATATATTGTTTTCTATATTTCTACTACTGCCCTGATAAGTAATCACCACATAAAAAGTGATATGTGAGCCATGGATTCATTTTCAAAGCTGAAGATCTCATAGAAGATACACTTCTAATATGTGTGATTTTAAGAAACATATATTAACACATGTTTCCACTGTATTAAACAGGTATCCCTATTTGCTGGCAACAATATTCAAATATGATTTTGCACCTTTTCTTTACTAGCAGGTTTTTCTCAGCCATTTATCCATCTAATCCTGGTCAAGCTCCTGAAATTAGAAGCATGAATTAGAGAAATTTTCTGAGGTCTGGTCATGGTTTACACATGTTTGACTTCAGAATGTCTTTCTACAACTATCCTTAGCATACAACTCCCATCTTTTCATGCCAGAAAGTCCTCTCATTTTATATATGTACACACATGCATATACATGTGCATATATAGAAGGAAGGACAACAGAATCACTCATGTTTTAATGCCAAAAATGGTTCCCTTGGATCTAATCATCATGGAGCAACTTGAAAAAATCTGGATGATAGGAAATTCTACAAATTAACTGGCTTAGACACTTAAAAAATATCAATTTCATAAAAAGCAGACAAATATAATACAAAGCAGGAGACGGTTCTAGATTTAATAAGAGTGGGAAGACATTGCAACTAAATTCAATATACAATCCTTAACTGGCTCCTGGATCTGCAAATACAACATCTGCTAAAGATATTGCGAGCAAAGTGGGGGAAATTATAATAGTGAATATATATAATGTAATTTCATCAATATCAAATTTCTTTGGTGGGAACAGGTGGTTATAATAGAGATTTTCTTTGTTTGCAAAAGGGACATGCCAGATATCTCTCATCTGTCCATTTTTCTGAGTAGAGATAAAGCAAAAGGGAAAGAAAAATAATTGGTTAATGTAGGTGAAGTGCATCCCAGTGCTCACTGAACCATCATTTTAACTATTATGAAGGTTTTACATCTATATGTAAGAAGTTAATGAAAAACATCGATAAAACACTGTCGTACAGAAACAAATGGAGAGAGTTTACCACCAAATGTTGCGCACTAAATATGCTTGTAAGGACTGTTGCTCAGAAGAGGGTTATATGATCCTTAAAAAAGTTTCAGAAACAAGAAGAAATGGGGAGCTTAGAAATTGGTAAACAGGTCAAAAAATAAGAGTAAATAGAGGTAGCATAAAATATTAATAATATTTTCCATTGAGAAAAGGTCAAGAAACTGAAAAATCTTCTGATACTGATAGATTAGAGGGTTCATTAGATGTACGCTCTAAAATTCTTAAAACTTTTTTTTAAAAAAAGATTTAATTTATTTATTTGACAGAGAGAGAGATCACAAGTAGGCAGAGAGGCAGGCAGAGAGAAAGGGGAAGCAGGCTCCTCACTGCCCAGAGATCCCGATGTGGGGCTCCAGCCCAGGGCTCCATGACCCTGAGATCATGACCTGAGCCGAAGGCAGAGACAACCTATTGAGCCACCCACGTGTCCTAGGCCTACATTTCTCTACCCGAATTTTAAAATCATAATGCTGAGGAAAGTGCTTCTTGACTAATTACAGTAAGATATAATACTGGTGCTTCTATGGTATTGGTGATATTTTATATTCATAGATATCTGGTGATTACCTGTGTTTGTTGTATATTCTGTATGTCTTGTTTTAATTATTAAGTATGTCTTGTATATGTTTTACACACCCTAAGTTGCCTTTCAAGTGCAGTTTATAGGAATACTGAACTAACTCTCAGCAAGTCAAAATGCTGCCAGTTTTTTTTTTTTTTTTAATTAAAGCCACACTTCCTTTACACGACATTAGAGAAATGAGACTATTACCATTTTAAGGGTTAAAAGAGGTCAGTCCAAAGGAAAAATCCAACATCTCAGGTGTTGAAAACAATGGTCAGAGATTTTGGATCTAAATTGGTAAGCTAATTACATCCAGTCCTCAAGTTCAATTTTTATGTTGGTTCTCTGTGACAAAAGTTAAAGTTAATAGTGTTCAAAGGAGATACAAACCATATGCTGTTTGACTTTAGTTCAGCAAACTAATCTCATTGTATCACAGGATATAGAAAACTTCCCTAAAATAAGTGGCTTTACAATTGGTTCTAGAACTGTATTTGGGATTATATAAGAAAGAGACATGTATGGCCAGGGAAAGCAGCTCCAAGCAGAGGAAGTATTTGAACAAATGCATGGTGATGTTGGCCCACAAGCTAAAGGAAAGACACAATAGGGAGTCCATTATATACAAATAAGGAGTGTTGCTCTAATTAGGAATAATTTCTATATTAAATGACTATGGAATTTTTATGTGCATCTTTCAAAGATATTTTCCCTCCCAATATTATTGACATAAAATTGAATGTAATATTGTAGATGTTTAAGATGTGATTGTGAGGATTTGATACACATGTATATTGCAAAATAATAGTTAACATATCCTTCACCTCACATTATTATCATGTTGTTGTTATGGTGAGAATATTTAAAATCTACTCTTACAACAACTCTCACAATACAGTATTGTTAACTAGAATCACCACACTGTACATCAGATCCCTGGAACTTATTCCTTTTCTAACTGAAAATTTGTTCCCTTTGACCAACATGTCCCCATTCCCTCCATCCTCTGGCCCCCAGCAACTACTGCTCTACTCGAAGATATTCTTAAATAAAGTTAAGTTGTATGTAGATCCAACTTGTTCCATTCCCACAGTGTTAGCTGGTAACCAAGACGAACTCTTTTAGCTTCAAAACTTTTACTGTGCATTGACAGTATTCAAGTGTTTTAGGAACTGAATGTCAAAAATGCTCCCAGCTCACTCCATCAGTACATCTTGCTACTCTGTTTCAACTTTTGATCTTCCGGAGTCTGCAAAGAACCAGAGATAAAATACCTGTTATATTCCTCTGACTTCTCGGCTTGGATTTTCCTTCGGGATACTGGGTCCAAGGGTCTGCTTAGAAAAACACTTGCTATAAGGTGATATTTTTGCTTTTGCTACAAATGGGGGAGGGCAGTTTTTTTGAGGGCTGTTGGATTAAGATCTATTCCCGTAAGAATCTCAAACACTGGGGGCTGAGTTGAGGGCATAGTGTTGAACTTCTCAGCTGAGACCATTAAAGTTTTTCTTTTTTCAAGTTTCTATCCTTTAGGGAATTTGCATCTTGTTTACTCCTATGAGTTTGGGGACCATCTGTTCCAACCTGGGGCCAATCTTGGTTTTGGAAATCCGCTTTTGCCTGCTGGATCTTTCTACTCTAAACTTTAGTTTCTCTGTGTATAAAATAGGAAGATGTGGTTCCCTCAGAGGGAGCCACATCTGTGTTGTGTTGGAAGAGCAAGTAAGGGAATGCATATGCATATATCTTGAACAACAAAGGACTTGGCCATGAGAGAGGTTATCAGGATTATCATTGCTAGAAGTCTTCTCCTAATCAAAGTGCCCCTTCTTCTCATTGCAGTGCCTGTTATCATTGTCATTTACCTTGCTGACTCTCTGGGATGTTGCACAGACAGGCAAGTTCCTCAGTGGAAGCTCTGTCTGCAACCTCAGTGAAGCCATTCACATGCCCTTCTAACTTGATTATCTCCATGCCTCATTTCATTAGTCCCGTGGCATCATTAAAAGAAAGTTCACAGGCGTTATCCTATAGTTCTAGACCATCACTTCAGAGAGCTCTTTAGGACTCTTCCCTGAGTGCAAGTGCCTAATGAGTGATTCTGCAGAGTTGAAATTCTTCTCTTCCAGAGATAGAGGTCCTGGCAGGAACTGTGACTGAAGAGCAATAGGTTGTTCTAAATTCCTGCTTTTTTTGCCTCTTCTTCTCATATTTGGTGTCCAGTGGTTATCATGCCATATTAAGAGTCTGTCTCTCCAAACCACAAGAGACTCTTAATCTCACAAAACAAACTGAGGGTTGCTGGGGTGCAGGGAGGTGGATAGGGAGAGGGTGGATGGGTTATGGACACTGGAGAGGGTATGTGCTATAGTGAGTTCTGTGAAGTGTCTAAGCCTAATGGTTTGCAGACCTGTACCCCTGGGGCAAATAATACATTATATGTTAATTAAAAAAAAGAGGCTGTCTCTCTTGGTCTTCTTCCTAGGAAAATGGATGAAGTGATAGGGCTGGCTGGCATAGGGATTTAAAGCATGAACTCTCAGAGTCAGTTGGCCTGGGTCCAAATCCTGACTTTCTCCCTAACTGGGTAAACATGAGCAAATTACCTAACCTCTTGGAGACTTTGGACTTCAGGTTTCATGGATTTAAGGATGGAATCATGCATTCAGTAATTTAATCCGTGTTTATTGAAGTGCTCAATAAATTTGAATCTGTTGCCTGGTTACCTACTAAGTAACAGACCTTGTTCTAGTCGTCCTTTGATGGAACAAATGCCGACTGGGCTAGAAGGATAATCCAGAATAACACATGAATGGGTGTGAATGAAAGAGGCATACTCTCTGGTGGGGAAATCTGCCCCTTCTACTTTATGGTGGTGACTACTGAGAGCACCAAACCAACACTGGTAATACTAATAAAACGTATTTAGTGTTGGCCATTAGGAAACATTGGGCTCAAAGATTTTACACGGATTGTCTTGTTGAGTCTGTGCACAACCTTATGGCATAAGCACTGTTATTATCTGCATTTTATAGATAAAGGAACTACCTCTCAGAGATGGGAAGTGAGTCAGCCATGACTGCAGGGGTAGTACAATATGCATATGGAATTCAAGTAAGTCACTTTGAATCCAGAATTTAAGATCTAAGTCACCAGGTCTGAGCCAGAACCAAAGTTGAAAAAGAAACCGAATAGCAAAATCCTGTCTTTTTGAGGAAAAACATAAATTCACTGATTTTATGTGAAATGTGCAATGTCGATGCAATAGATATTATTACACTTGTCATATGGGAGGCCTTGCACTAGGCACCAGGATCACATAGGAAATAGGAACATATGGATATGATTTTCATGGAAGTTGCATCCTAGTGTGTGTGCAGAGCAGAGTAAGCACAGGGAAACCCATTAAAAGGCAAGACAATTTCCAACATGGGTAAATGATTTAAGCAAAATAAAATGCTGGATAATCCATGGAATAAACACATGAATGGGTGTGGAGTGATGGTGTCTGATAAGAGGTCCCACCTTAGTCTGGAGAGGCCTCCTTATAGAGATGAAAGGGAAAACCAAAACCACCTGTGGGAAAGTATAGTGCACAATCCTTAAAGTGGGAACTGGAATGAACCTGGTCTATTGGTGTGTTCCAAGGGCAAGAAAGTGAGCTGGAAGGACTGAAGGGGACATGTTACACATGGGGTCAGAAACCTGGGCAAATGCCTTATGACACAGAGCCTTCAGGAGTTTGAATGTTATCCTGGTGTGATAAGGAGTCATCATAGTAGAGTTTCATTGTGGGAGAAGTGACATTAGACATATTGCTTTGGACAGATTATTCCTGCTGTTGATTAGACTTAGATAAGAGCAAGAATAGAAGTTGGAAGATCTTTGATGAGGCTCATGCCATCTTTCTTTTGAAAGATAACAGGGGCTTGAATTAGAATAGTATAAGGGATATGGAGACAATGATATTTAGTTGCATTGTTTTGAAGAGGTAGTTTACAGGAAAATTGCTTTTGGTTTGAATTTAGGTAGGGAAAGAGAGAGAAAACCAAGTTGGGCTTTTAGATGCTTGTTCTGATCAACTGTGTGAATGATGGGGCCATTTAACTGGGAAGGAGAAGACAGAAGAAGTAGGTCAAAATAAAGTACAGATAAAGCAGATAAGACATTGCCACAAAACAAACCCTCAGTTTAACTGACACATAAAATGGAGTTCAAAAAGCTTTGTGAGAGGCTTGGTCAAAACTGAAAATGGTGAAAAGCTAACAGCAATCCAGAGGGGTCTAAGGAGATAAAGGCTGGATTCCTTCCGCCTCATTATAGAACTTCTCACAGAGTAAATGATCCCTGGAGCACTCCTTAGGGGCAGAGGCAAGGGTCATCCAGCAGTTTGGTGCAAAAGCAAACAGAATCCAAACAACCAGGGTTCCCCTACCTGCTGATCCTTGAGTTGTTTAAACTAAGGAAGGCCAGTTAGAGTCCATTACGTTGAGGTCAGCTGAGTCCTTCCTAGCCTCCTGCAGACATGAACAGGTACCCCACAATGAGTCTAGCAGCTTTGAGAGAAGAGTAGCTCTTGGGATTAAGATCTATTCCCATAAGAATCTCAAACAGTGGGGGCTGAGTTGAGTGCATGGCATTGAACTTCTCAGCTGGCACCATTAAAATTTATTTTTCCCCCAAGTTTCTATCCTTTAGGGGAATTTACATCTTGTTTACTCTGATGAGTTTGAGGACCATCTCCAAATATCTTCCTTTCTGACAGTCTAGCTTGTTATTAAGGCTGCATAAGTAAGGCACATTGATACTTGTCACTCGAAACACTTACCTGTTTCTCATAGCTCCATCCAGCTCCATGTACAAAGAATGTGAGGCTCACCTGGACGGAGACCTGGCTCTGATTAATTCTGGTCACCTTCTTTGTGTCAGCTGGTAGTAGGCTTTGGCCCTCAATTCCATAAATACCTTTGGATAGGGGCATTTCCTAGGCTTATAATATCATCATGATCATTTAAGATGTTCTATGAACAGGGAAAGGTAAGATTTAGAATGATACCAGCTTTATGGGATTGAAAAATTTCCAAAATGACTGATGCCTCACGGTTCCTATATGGCTAAGGGATTTTGTTACAAAAGATGGAAGAACTCAATTTATTCAATCATTCAACAGATATTCACCGAGTACCTGATTTGATTCTGGTACATTCTGGGCTCTGATGGTCTCACAGTGAGCAAGAGATAAGTTTTGGACTCTTGCTTGTCAGGAAGTTTACATTCTGGTAGGTGAAAGATATGAAATACTATTGAAAATTATTAGTAAAAATTTTGAGGGCATGTGAGGACCTGCAGGTACATGATAATCCCTCTGGGTATGAAAATTACTAGAACCAGATGAGAATTTAGCTACCTTCCTGTCTCCCTCCCTAGCTTAATTTAGCATGCGAGAAATCCAAGGCAGAGAGGTCAGAGCACAGTAGACATTGTTGCCAGTGCAGTGGGAATGTGTTCTTAGTCCAGTGCCTAGCAGTACTTGGCTATGGAGATAGGCATCCTGGGTTCAAGTTCTGCCTCCACTACCTATCACCTGTGTGGCCATGGGCAATTTACTCAACTTCTCTGTGCTTCTGTTTCCTCTCCTATAAAATGAGGATAATAGCATCAATATTTTGGTGAGGATATTTGTAAGTGACTGACACAGAGTAAGTGCTAAGTACCTGTTAGCTGGTATTAGAATAATTAATATTGCCTGAGCTTCCCAATAATCTACAGCAAAGTGCCTGTGGGGGAGGACAGTGGGGACTGCTTTCCTTCCAGCTCAGCCACAGGAGCAGCACGTTCAGGGCCAGGTAGCGGGGGCTGGTGGGGATGCCATTCTCCAGCAGGAGTCGTCCAAGTCTGCATATGTACTCTGGATAGAAAGACGAGCCCTCAAATGGGAAGGTAAGATTCCTAGATGTGGGGAAAAGGGAGGCCGATTCTGCTGCCTAGACTCCGTTTGCCTCCAGCTTTTCCAACCTCTTTTCCCTGTGGAGGCCCTCCTGCGAGGTCTTCTGGAGCCTGGCAGCCCCTTCCCACACTGCTCACCCCCTAACACCTCTGCCCCGTTCTCTGCAATCCCCGAATTCCCTTCTCCCTCTCGCCTCCTCCCTTCCCTCAGGGGCCTTTTCCCCCACAAGGCTGCACCCCTCCAGCCAGTTTCTCTCCCTGCTGTTGTCATCTATCCCGGCTTCTCCTTGCTCCCCCTCCACATTACCTGCCTTGACTCCTCAACCTGTAGCGTGACAAAGGCAGCTCCTGCATAGATACCCAGCGACACCCTTGTAACCCCTCGCTCCTGCTATTTTTGACAGCCCTGGACTGTCTTAATTTTATCCTTCTTTTTAATTCATATGACTCTTGGCTTCTTTATAAAATTGTCAACTCCTTGAGGGCAGAACAATGGCGTGCCCGCATTCTATGTGCCTGCAGCCTGCCTTAACCACAGCACAGGGTCTCCATAGTTCCTTGCTGGGTCCTCTGAAGTGGGCATCAGAATCCTTTTGCAAAAAGTGCTGTCCTGGATAGTGTTGGTGGCTTGGCACCAGGAAATTGCATCCTCTGCAGGACCACTGGGAGATGTGGTGGATGGCTTGAGGTGGAGAAAAGGAGTCCCCAAAAGGAATCCCCAAAGAAGGACTATCTACTGAGTACCCCCTCTGGGCCCGCACCAGAAGACACATAGGCCCAAATCACTGCTCTCAAGGAACTCATGTTATTTCCCCATTCTCCTTCCACTTTATAAATGACAAAGACACACTTAAATTCATTTACTCATTTAGGATGCACTCTTCCAGGTTTCTGTATTAAAAGCTATATTCTAGGGGCGCCTGGGTGGCTCAGTGGGTTAAGGCCTCTGCCTTCAGCTCAGGTCATGATCTCAGGGTCCTGGGATCGAGCCCCACATCGGGCTCTCTGCTCAGCAGGGAGCCTGCTTCCTCCTCTCTCTCTGCCTTCCTCTGTGCCTACCTGTGATCTCTGTCAAATAAATAAAATCTTAAAAAACAAAACAAACAAAACAAAACACCCCCCTATATTCTAGTGAGATGAGGTGACCAAGAAAGAAGACAATTTCAGATGGCATACATGTTATAAAGGAAAGAAAACAGGTTAGTTTAGGGAATGATAGGCAATGGTGGTAGGGGAGGGCACATGGATTAGGGGAGATTCCAGGGAGGTAGGACATCAAGTTCAAGGTCGCTGCTGAGAGAGAGAGGAGGAGAGGAGGCAAGGAGAACACTCAGGAGGCTAGTACCATGGCTCCTGCAAGGTGACCAGTGACAGGCCTGGTTCTGATACTTTAACATACGTTGTATTTTTAAAGCCCCAATACACGGGTCATTTGTGAATAAAAGAGGTAATCCTAGGAAGGGGCAAACTCATGATCACATGGTTAATTAGTAGGTGTGCAACTTCTATTTTATTTTATTTTTTAATGATTTCGCTTATTTATTTGAGAGAGAGAGAGTGAGAGAGAGCGAGCAGGGGGGAGAGGGAGAAGGAGAAGCAGGCTCCCTATTGAGCAGGACACCCGATGCCTGGCTCAATCCTATCCCATGACCCTCGGATCATGACCGGAGCCAAAGGCAGATCCTCAACAAACTGAGCCACCCAGGTGCCCCTAGAATGCATAATTTTTAAGAGAACCTTCTTTTGGGGGCTGTGGCCATGCACCACTCTGGCTAAAAACTCCCCGTTGGGCTTAGACAGCCTCAAACACTCTCTCTTTAGCTCTGCCTAGTCCTGCCCCCAATAAATCATGCATCGTAACACGAATTCTTTTAATGTAAATCAGTGTTTGCATTTACAGTGAGAAGGAGACCCAAACTGCTCTTGTGCCACCTTTTCCAGTTGTTTGAACAGAGTTCCAAGTTACAGGTGTTAATAATTTCAGCTACTTGTTTTTTGGGTCACGCTGGATAGGCAGCACTAGTGCAGTGACAGGTGGATTCTGGGCAGCAGTTACCAGGAATGTTTTGAATGCTTGTCTGAAGCATAAAGATTATTGACTGTTTTCATCACCAGGTAGGGACGTTTTGTGGATTTGATGGTTGTTCTTAATTGGGAGATTTTTTGTCGGTCACATGGAAATGGTGAAGCTCAATTCACCTGAAGCCTAGAGTTTAAACCCTATTTTGGGTAGAATATTTGTCTTTGGCAAATAAACTACTTCCTCAGCACATCGGAAAGGGCTTAAGAGGTATGGAAAATTACTACCCACCCACCGGCTCACCCACTTCCATTCTGGGACAAATGGAGGTGTGTGTCTTGGTAGAAGGAGTGGGGCATCAGGGAGAGGGAGTTGGTAGGACTTCGGGTAGAGGGGAGTGGCTATTTCCCGACTGATACAGAAGTGTCTCTATCTTTTAATACATGATACACCTGCGGGGACTGTTTCCTGTTTCTTTCTGCAGAACTAGTAGTGAAATTCAGACATCTTCCTTGAAGTGGTGTAGACAAGAATTCTGGTGTAAACCAGAACTGATATGCTGGGACACCCTGATAGTCTGTGACCTTGATCCCTTCATCTCTCAGTTTAGCTGTGTGGGACCTGGAGCACAGAGTTTCCTGATGGGTTCTCCTACACGATGAGCGTCCTATACCATTCACCCTTGTGTTTCATATAAACATTGCAATTTTATGTCTGTGCCATTATAGAAAAATTTTTGGGTGGTATGCAAATATAAAATCCTTATCTGTGCTTTTTATGAATGATGGCAAACTTGCAAACATTAGCCAAGCCTTCCTTTTAGAATATAGTGCAACATATTTAGGGCACATTCTTCAAGCTGGATATTTTATGTTTTTCTAGAGATGAACCGAACTCAGCTTTGCAAATGGAAAAAATGTCAATGAAATACAATGGGCTTTCCTCTCTGATGCCTTCTCTCAGTATTAGACTTCTTTTCTAGCCTCTGACATTCCCTTATATATCCTGCAAGGACTGAGCTAATACTTTCTTTTCTTTTTTCTTTTTTTCTTTAGGCTGGTCCATTCCCCACCCCCCCACCGCCCCATCTTGACTGAAAGTGTCCTTAAAATGCTCTATCACAGCAAGTCTCTCCCTCTACTCTCTTTTTCGGTGAGCTCTCTGGGGAGTGTGCTTAAGTCAGTATCTTTTGCCCTTACTTCCCTTCCAGGTTTTGCAAGGGCGTTTTCTCCAATGACCTGCTAGCCAACCCCACTCCGATTTTCTTTCAGTACCGTAAGCTCAAGGTGTTTAAGAGCAACCCTTCCCTTTTGCTCCATCTTCTACTTTTTGCCCCTTGGTTAATCTCACCACGTACAATGTGAACTTTGGATTGTCTTTGGGCTTCCCTAATGTATAATAATGTGCCATATTCCATGGTTTTGGGTCTCTACAACCTGTCTTATTTATTCCTTTCCATTTCATTATTTATCCCACCAGCCAAATTTAGGTTCTCATGATCTCTCACCCAGTTATTGAATTAGTCATCTTGCTGGTCTCCCCTCCTCCATGCCACTCATCTTCCAGTCTTCTCTTTATGTGGTTCCAGAAGGGTCCTTCAAGATCCCAGTTCCAATTACACTGCTCTTCAGCTCAAAGATTCCCTGTGGATCCATGTAGTGTACTAAACCAAGCAGAGGTTTTCCAACCTGGCATTTTAGATTTTTTTTTTTCAGTGAGGACTCAGTGTAACTTTCCAGGCTTATGCACCATAGCTCTAACGAACTAATTTATTAAGACACTTACTGAGCACCCACGCAATGCCAAACAGTGGGCTGGATTGGTAATAAAATGATGAGTGATAGCTCCCATGGCATTTTCAGTGTGGTGGATATACAGACAGGGATAAGTTTTATCAGTGTGGTGAACAGGGCGTTGGAGCTTATCAAGGGAGACTTAATCTGGTTAGTGAAGCCTAGAAAGATGTCCCAGAGAAAACAATGTTTGTACAAATAATAGAAAATTATGTTTGAATGCTGCTGAAAAGCCAACGCGAAATAGACTTATGAAGAAATGAAGTTGAAATGGAAGTGAAGAGAGAACTTGGCACACTATTCTATAATCTCACTGGGCTCCCATTCTATTCTTTGGGCAGTAGCTTGTTCCTGCTGTTAGGGCCAATTTAATGTTAAAACCTGTTTAACTATTAGGGCCTGCTTAGCCAGAGTGACTCCATATTGCCTAGGTAGTCATATCGCTGTTTACATCCACAGACTTCATTCCGGGAATAAACGCCCTAGTAGTTCCTGGTATCGGTTCCGGGTATCAATTCCGGGAGTAAACGCCTTAACAATAGAAGCCACATACCTTGGGTCTGTGGCTATGCCCTATAAAACCAGGCTGTGAGATCGGGATGGGGTTGCTCTCTTCGGAGGGAGCCCTGGACGGTCAGTCTGACTTCTAATGCTTGTCATAGAATAAGGCTTTGCATAACTTTCACTTTGTCTCAGTCTCATTCCTTTGATAACGGACCCCAACACCTGCCTCAGGGCCCTTGTACTTACTTCTGATTATCCTGCTTATCAGGATCTCATGGCAGGCTCCTTCACATTCTTCTCACACTCAATTTCCCCTGACATCCTGTTTATCATTCTCTTACATAACACCCAGTTTATATTCATACATAATCTTGCTTTTTCTTCCACTTACTTGTTTATTGACATTCTTCTCCAGCAGAATGTAAAGTCCAAGAGACCAGGGTCCAGCCTCTCTCATTCACATCACCTGCCCAATGCCTGACACATGGTAGGGGTTTAATAACTGTTGCTAAATGAAAGAGGATGATGTAGATAAATGTGTAACTAAGTGAAAAACAGTGAAAGATAAATGTATGTCCAATGTTTATTCTGTTTTGGCTTAATTTTCCAGAAAGTTAACAATGTTATTTTTCTCTTATAGCAAAATTCCCTTAAAATTCCTTGCAAGATGAAGCTGCTCCACAATTTTCACCAATTCTTTATGGAAGAAGAGAAATATACTTTTGTGGTGTGCCTAATCTGGGCTTATTTTTAAAAGTAAGGGCCATCTGTACCCCAATGTTTATAGCAGCAATGGCCACGGTCGCCAAACTATGGAAAGAACCAAGATGCCCTTCAACAGACGAATGGATGAGGAAGATGTGGTCCATATACACTATGGAGTATTATGCCTCCATCAGAAAGGATGAATACCCAACTTTTGTAGCAACATGGACGGGACTGGAAGAGAGTATGCTGAGTGAAATCAGTGAAGCAGAGAGAGTCAATTATCATATGGTTTCACTTATTTGTGGATCATAACAAATATCATGGAGGACAAGGGGTGTTAGAGAGGAGAAGGGAGTTGGGGTAAATTGGAAGGGGAGGTGAATCTCGAGAGACTATGGACTCTAAAAAACAATCTGAGGGGGTTGAAGTGGCGGGGGCTGGGAGGTTGGGGTACCAGGTGGTGGGTATTATAGAGGGCACAGATTGCATGAAGCACTGGGTGTGGTGAAAAAATAATGAATACTGTTTTTCTGAAAATAAATAAATTGAAAAAAAAAATAAAAAAGTTTAAAAAAAAGTAAGCTTCTTTAGATTTACTTTGGAGCACATACAAAAATCAGATGGATTAAATGGACAGATAGGTGGATGGATAGGTGTGAAATGAAATGAGTTTTCTAAAGTGTTACTGTTCAATTTAGGTGATGGCTACTCAGATGTTCACTGTAAAATTCTCTCAACATTGATGTCTGCTTGCAAACTTCCACAAATCCTGCAAGGAGAGAAAAAGTCCCTGAGTATATTCTTGTCATCAAAAGGGTTTAAATTCAATGCCCTATACCTCCTGCATCTTTAAGGTTGATGACTAGCATGGGAATAGTCAAGAAAGTCCTTTATAATATACTGATGAAGTAACAAACGGTACACTTGTATTGGGTATGATTTCCAACAATGACAGTTGTGCCTTCACATGGTTAACCAGGAGTCTGGATAAATAGAACCCCTGGCTCTCTTCTATCTCACCAGCCTGAGATCTGGATGCTGGTCCCAGGAGATTTAAGATTAAGGGCCAGAGGTGGAAGGTGACTCATGGGTGTTACTTGTTGCCACAAGAGAAATCATTTTCTCACTTGTGACTCATAAGCTTATTTGGAGAAAGGTGTTCCTGTCATTATGAAAACAATTTAGTGTCTTTCGATCCTGTGGGTCTGTGTGACTCTATGGCCTCTCTTGCTTTTGGTAGGTCTCTGATGGGAGGAACCTCCTTATAACAAAATAACAATAATGAGCATGTGAATGGGTGTTCTCAGCTTATGAAACTATTACCTTACTCGTTTGTCCCAACCATACTATGATGCATGTAGACCAGGTAACAGTAGGAACCACACCTATTTCACAGACTGAGGTATGAAGTGTATAAATGACCTGGCCAATTTATTGTAGGGTGTTACAGAGCTGTAATTAGAATCTAGGTTCTGTTATAGGGGACTTCTATTCCAGTCACCCTTACTTAATGCGCAATGGAAAAGGCACGCAGGTTCTTACTGCATCATTTTACCAAGAGGAATGAGGCTTTAGAGGAAATACGGTTTCGGGGAAGGCCACATGAAAATAGCCACAGGGAAGATGAATTTTTTTTGACTGAATTCATGTTATATCACCACAAAACCTCAAATACATTTCTTCATCCTGTTCCTATAGGTTAAAGCAGTGCCTGTCATTTCTGAAAACTTAGATCTCAGCTTGACTACTCCCAAGTGATATTTCTCTGAGCAGGATACCCTTTTAGGATTGGTGAGTAGCTGTCAGTCAACAGGAATCCTTTCTGAGCTGGTGCTTTGCCTGTCATGCTGCTTTAGCCTTCCCTTGCCTGGGGTGCCTGTTCCTGCGGAGGTGAAAAGCTAACTCCCTTGATGCTTATTCCATCAGCTCCTGGCAAGCTATTGGAGATATTCCAGAAATGCCAACTGCTCATATCTATTAATGTCACATAATTCTCCTTTGAATTTCTTGGCATGGAAATTAATGAGCGTTGAGTATGGAGTCAGATATCGCTGAGTCTGAAACTGCTCCACCACTTCCTAACTGTGACATCAGGCAAGTTGTTTGGCCTACTTAAGCCCCAAGTTTTTCACCTATAAAATGGGATTAATTATAGGACTTGTGCCATGGTGCTATTATGAGAATTAAATGGAATAATGCCATGAAGGGTGTAGCTCAGTACTTATTACTTGGTAGATGTTCTCCAGTTTTGATAAACATTCTAATAATTCAGAATTGGATATAGAAGTGCCTTTCATATATTTGACAAAATTTACCCTTTGATCTAAGCTACATTCACGTACTTTTTTTTCTTCCTTCCCTCCTCTCTCCCTACCTCCTTCCACACATCTTTATTGTGGGTCTCTAACATGTCAGGAAGTTCTGACTCATGGATATTGCAAGCATGGGTAGAAGAGAAAAAAATTAAGATATCACACAAAAGAATGTAAAATTTTACCTGTAGTGATGGCTACAGAGCATATCACAATAGGCATTGACTTTGTGGGGAGGTTGCCCTGAGATCAGCAGTTTAGTGGCACATAACCAGGTGAGAAGGGAGGGCAGGAGGGTGATAGAGATGTTCAGACACTGTGTTCAGGAGCAAACACCCTGTGGCAGAGGGAAAGTGATTACTAGAAGAAACCATGGGGTCTGAAGCAGAGGGAGCAAAGACCAGAGTGGCATAAGGTTGGGTAGGGTGCATGGGGATGGCTAATGTAAGCAAAGTCTTTTGGAAGTCCTGGGGTTTGGTCTTTATTTCAAGAGCAATGAGAATCCACTGAAGAGTTTTAAGTAGGGCTGTGACTTAATTCTCAGGATTGATTGATTGATTTATATTTATTTTTTTTAAAATTTAAATTGAATTAGCCAACAATATTGCATCATTAGGTTCAGATGTAGAGTTCAGTAATTCATCAGTTGTGTATAATACCAAGTGCTCATCACATCATGTGCCCTCCATCATGCCCATCACCCAATTACCCATCCCCTCTCCTAGCACCCCCTCCAGTTACCCTCATTTGTTTCCTATAGTTAAGATTCTCTCATGGTTTTTCTCCCTCTCTGATGACTTCCCAATCAGTTTTCCAACCTTTTCCCTATCATCCTCTGTGCTTTTTCTTGTGTTCCACATATGAGTGAAACCATATGATAATTGTCTTTCTCTGACTTGTTTTGCTCAGCATAATACCCTCCAGTTCTACCCACATCAAATTAAATGTTAAATATTCATCCTTTATGATGGCTGAGTAATATTCCATTTTATATATGAATTGCATCTTCCTTTTTTTAAAAAAAATTATTTGACAGAGAGAATTTGACTTCTTTGCCAATTTGAATGTCTTTTGCTTCTTTTTGTTGTCTGATTGCTGAGACTAGGACTTCTAGCACTATGTTGAGCAACAGCGATGCAAATGGGCATCCCTGTCACATTCCTGACCTTAGGGGAAAAGCTCTCAGTTTTTCCCAGTTGAGAATGATATTTGCTGTGGGCTTTTTCATATATTGCTTTTTTTTCATATATGGCTTTTATGATATTGGAATATGTTCCCTCTATCCCTACACTGTGAGAAGTTTTAATAAAGAAAGGATGTTGTCTTTTGTCAAATGGTTTCTATGCATCAATTGAGGGGATCATATGGTTTTTGTTCTTTCTATTATTAATGTGATGAATCATGTTGATTAATTTGTGAAGTTGAACCAACCTTGCATCCCAGGAATACACCCCACTTTGTCATTGTGAATAATCTTTTCAATGTACTGTTGGATCCTATTGGCTAGTATCTTGGTGAGAATTTTTGCATCCATGTTCCTGAGACATATTCATCTGCAATTTTCCTTTTTGTTGGAGTCTTTGTATGGCTTTGGGATCAAGGTAATGTGGATTCATAGAACGAGTTTGGAAATCTTCCTTCTAGTTCTGTTTTTTTAAACAGCTTCAGAAGACAAGGTATTAGTTATTTAAATGTTTGGTAGAATTCTCCTGGGAAGCCATCGGGCCCTGGACTCTTGTTTCTTGGGAGGTTTTTGATTACTGCTTCAATTTCTTTGTCTATTATGTATTTGTTCAGGTTTTCAATTTCTTCCTGTTTCTGTTTTGATAGTTTATAAGTTTCTAGGAATGCATCCATTTCTTCCAGATCACCTAATTTGTTGGCATATAGTTGCTCATAATATAATCTTATAATTGTATTTTCTTAGTGTTGGATGTGATCTCTTCTCTTTCATTCACAATTTTATTAATTTGGGTCCTTTCTCTTCTTTTTGATAAGTCTAGCTATGGGTTTATTGATCTTATTAATTCTTTCAAAGAGCCAACTTCAAGTTTCATTGATCTGTTCCACTGTTCTTTTGGTTTCTATTTCATTGATTTCTTCTCTAATCTTTATTATTTCTCTTCTCCTGCTTGGTTTGGGCTTTGTTTGCTGTTCTTTCTTCAGTTCCTTTAGGTATAAGGTTAGCTTGTGTATTTGAGACTTTTCTAATTTCTTGAGAAAGGTTTGAACTGCTATGCACTTCCCTCTTAGGACTGCTTTTGCTGCACCCCAAGGGTTTTGAATAGTTGTGTCTTTACTTTCATCTGTTTCCATGAATTTTTAAAACTTTAATTTCCTGGTTGACCCATTCATCCTTTTAGTAGGATGCTCTTTAACCTCCAAATACTTGAGTTCCTTCCAAATTTCTTCTTGTGATTGATTTCAAGTTTCAGTGTATAGTGGTCTGAAAATATGCAGAGAATGGTGTCAATCTTTGGTACCAGTCAAGACCTGATTTGTGACCCAGTATGTGATCTATTCTGGAGAAAGTTCCATGTGCACTGGAGAAGAATATGTATTCTGTTGCTTTAGGATGGAATGCTCTATATATCTCTGTGAAGTCCATCTGGTCCATTGGGTCATTCACAGCCCTTGTTTCCTTGTTGCTCTTCTGCTATGTCCATTGCTGGTGAATGGGGTGTTAAATCCCCTACTATAACTGTATTATTATAATGTGATACTTTAACTTTGCTATTAATTATTTTATATAATTGGCTACTCCCAACTTAGGAGCATAAATAGTTATAGTTGTTAGATTTTCTTGTTGGATAATCCCTTTAAGTATGATATAGTGTCCCTCTTTATCCCTTACTACAGTCTTTGCTTCAAAAGCTGATTTTTCTGGTATAAGGGTTGCTACCTCAGCTTTCTTTTGATGTCCATTACCATGGTAAATTGTCCTTCACCCCTCACTTCCAATCTGGGGGTGTCTTTGGGTCTAAAGTGTGTCTCTTGTAGACAGCATATGGATGGGTCTTGCTTTTTTGTTCAATATATTACCCTGTGTCTTCTGATTGTAACATTAAGCCCATTTACATTCAGAGTAACTATTGAAATATGTGAATTTGGTGCCATTGTAATATTCCTTGTGTGTCTCTTTGCTTATAGGATCCATGTTAATATTTCTTGCAGGGCTGGTTTAGTGATCACAAATTCTTTTAGTTTCTGTTTCTCCTGGAAGTGCTTTATCTTTCCTTCCATTCTGATTGATGGCCTTGATTGATAAAGTTTTGTTAGTTGCAATTTTTCTCATTTAATACTCTGAATATGTCATGCCAGCACTTTCTGGCCTACCAGGTCTCTGTGGATAGGTCTGGTTGCCAGTCTAATGTACCTGTCCTTGTACATTAAGAACCTCTTGTCTTGAGCTGCTTTCAGGATTTTCTCTTTATCTGTGAAATTTGCAAGCTTCACTATTATATGTTCGATGTTGATCTATTTTCATTGATTTTTGAGGGGGGTTATTTGTGTCTCTTGGACTTGAATGACTGTTTCCTTCCCCAGTTCTTAGTTATGATTTGCTCAAATATACCTTCTGTCCTGCTCTTTTTTTTTCTTCCTAGGGGACCCCAATAATTTAAATAGATTTTGCTTTATGGTATTGCTGATTTCTCAAAGCCTCCCCCATGGTATTAATTGTTTTTCTCTCTTTTTCCTTGGCTTCCTTTCTTTCCATCCTTGTGTGTTATACACTGTGGACTCTCTTCTGTCTCTTTTATCCTTGTTGTTAAAGCATCCATTTTGGACTTCATCTCAGTTAAAGAATTTTTAATTTTAGCCTGATTAGATTTTATTTCTGCACTGAGATTCTCTAGTGTCATTTATCCTTTTTTATCCCCCAAGCTCAGCTAGTAACATTATAATCCTCATTCTGCATTTATATATTATATATATAGCATATATATAATAAGACCTATTCTAGATCTTATATTTTACTTATGTTTATATTGATTAGGTCTATGGCAGGAAAGTATTACTCCTGGTTCTTTCTTTTGTTGTGACTTTCTCCTTCTAGTCATTTTGTTCAGAGAAGAATAGATGATGAGAGAGCAAAATAAAAAAGTATCAACCACGGGGTGCCTGGGTGGCTCAGAGGGTTAAAGCCTCTGCCTTTGGCTCAGGTCATGGTCCCATGGTCCTGGGATTCAGCCCTGCATCAGGCTCTCTGCCCTATAGGTAGTCTGCTTTCCTTCCTCTCTCTGCCTGCATCTCTGCCTACTTCTGATCTCTGTCTGTCAAATAAATAAATAAAATCTTAAAAAAAGAAAGTATCAACCACAACCCTAGCAAAATACACACTAGGGAAATCTGAAGAGGTTGGAAACCAAAAAAGAAAAGAAAAAAAAAGGGAAAATAGAGAAAATATAATCTCCCAGGTGGACAAAACAGGTCAATCCACTTGGTCCTGGGTGTATTTTGGTACGTTTGTTAGAAGACATTAAGTTCCAAAATTATATCATTGATTCTTCTCCTACCCACTTAAGCCCCCCGAAAAAAGATATATATACAAAAATAAAATTGAGTACCATGACAGAAAGCCAAAAATGAAGAATATATCTATAAAATATAAGTGTAAAAATGAAAATTAAAAAAAAGACCTAAAAACAAAGAGTTGGTAAAATAAGAAATTAGTTGAAAAGGAGAAAGAAGAAAACAGAAACAGAAACAGAAAATTTGAAACTGAAAGAGTAAAATCTCAGGAGAATAAAACCTCCAATTCTATATATTATTTTCCCTAGCACAGGAATTTTTCAGTTCTGTGTGTTCCCTAGAGTTGGTATTTGCCTGAGATCCTGGGGTCTTCTGGGGGAGGAGCCTGTTGCACTGATTCTCAGGTGTCTTTGCCTTGGTGGAGTTTCACCACCCTTTGCCAGGAGGCAGGGCTCAGTGTAAGCTCCTCTACATAGCTTTTGTCCCCTGAAACATTTTCCCACTGGTTTAGAGGATGAAGATAAAAGTAAAAATGGGAGCACCTGGGGGCTCAGTCAGTTGAGTGTCTGCCTTTGGCTCAGATTGTGATCTTGGGGTCCTGGGATTGAACCCCATGTTAGGCTCTGCGCTCAATGGGGAGACTGCTTCTCCCTCTCCCTCTGTGATTTCTTTCACTGTTGTTCTCTCTTAAATGAATAAAATCTTTAAAAATAAATAAAATCTTTCAAAAAAGAAAAAGTAAAAATAACAGGGCCCTGCTCTCCAATCCTGGAGCTGAATGATCTCTGCCCTTATTCTATGGTGCTCCTTCAGGGAAAAGCAGTCAATCTCTTTTGTGTGTGCCAGACTCTGTAGACTCCTTTGGTGCACACCCACACCAGTCCTCCCAGGGAAAGGCAGTGGGGTCTCACCACAGCCCAGCCACTTCCTGTGCCCCTGCTTGGGGAGCGGTTGCTGCATCTCAAACAACCTATAATGGTTGTTTCTTGCTGGACCCCTGCTTAGAGAGCCATTCATGGTTTATGGCAACACCTGGTTGAGAGGCCATTCCAGGGCTTGCTAACTGTAGCTGGCTTCCCTGCTCCAATGCTTGGGAGCTCTGCTGCACTCAGGCACTCCTGTTCTTTCTGTGACCCTGGGAATCCTGAGATCCCCACCACACTATCCTACCTGGTATTCTGCCCCACTTTGCCACCTGAGCACCTTTCAGATAAGGACACCCTCAGTAGAACAGATTTTTAAGTTCTGATTTTGTGCTTTGCCGCTGTATCACTTTCCAGGGCTGGCTTATGGAGGTTCCTTCTCCCTTGAGGTTTACCTTCCAATATATCCCTTCAGATTCATGTCTCTGTATCTCCTACCTTGCAAAAAGTGGTCGTTTTTCTATTTATAGAATTGCAGCATGTTTTCCTTAGATCACAGATTGAATTCATAGGTGTTCAGAATGATTTGATAGATATCTAGCTGAATTCAAGGGACCAGATGAAATGTGGGTCCCCTAATCTTCTGTCATTTTCCCTCCTCTTATTATATTTATTATTATTATTATTATTATTTTTTGAGAGAGAGAGAGAGAGGGGGGTTAGGGTCAGAGGGTGAGAGTGTGAAGCTTGATGCAGACTCAATCTCAGGACCCTGAGATCATGACCTGAGCCTAAACTGAGAGTTGGCTGTTCAACTGATTGCTCCTCCCAGAGCCACTTTCAGGAGTCATTTGGTTTTTTTTTTTTTTTTTTTTTTTTTTTTAAAGATTTTACTTATTTATTTGACAGACAGAGATCACAAGTAGGCAAAGAGGCAGGCAGAGAGAGAGAGAGAGAAGGAAGCAAGCTCCCTGCCGAGCAGAGAGCCTGATGCGGGGCTCGATCCCAGGACCCTGAGATCATGACCTGAGCCGAAGGCAGCGGCTTAACCCACTGAGCCACCCAGGCGCCCAGGAGTCATTTGGTTTAAAGAGACAGAAGTCTGGTCCATCTTCATTCATGTCGCCATGGAGTAGAGCCCTACATTCTGGAGAACAGCAATAAAATGCCCTGAGTACTTCCATCTAGATTCTAACCCAGTGATAAGTGGTCTGGGAAGATGTGAACATTATAGGGCTTGGTTCTCCTTCTCTAAGAGGCTTATGATAGAAGTAATACAATAAAAGAAGTAATAAAATGCCTCCTCAAGTAAAAATATCAGTCATCACAGGGTGAGGGAGAGAAATCAGTTGAGATAGTTTGTTCAAGAAAATGACTGTTACACTGAGATAATATCCACAAAGCAGGTTAAAATTGACTCCATCATAAATTTGTATTTTTTAGCAAATTTCTTGAACTGATTTCATGTGTTTCCCCTAGATAATGTGTCTCAATCTCCCAGATTTGTCCAGGCCCATAGTAACCAACTTCATTTGGGCAACTGCCAAGTGAACTAGTTTCAACATTGATGGAGGGATGTCTTTGAGGTAGTGAGTCTGTTTAGAAAGAGGTCTGGTTGCTATTTCAAGAGACAAGGAGAAGAAAGAGTACTGGAGCATCTCTGGGAGTTGGGCCAGATACAGCAGAGAAAACCAACCACTGTACACCAGAACCACTTACAACCCTGACTTCAGGCAGGAGAAATCATGTGTAGTTCCACTAGCATGTGCAATGTGGGTTCTTGCCACATCAATTCAGGGCTTATATCAAAAAGAATCATGAAGTCAGCAAAGCCTTTCTTCCTTTCTATCCTCTGTCCAACTTCCCTGTTTGCTATCATTAGCATCTCTATGTTTCTTCCTCCTGAGTAGTTCTTGCTTTCTGAGCTTTGACATACATGAGTAACTCCTGTGGACCTTTGAGTAACCTCATGTATTGTTCTTCATTGTCCTTCTTGTACCACTCTGGCTTCTGCTCCTAGTGCTTTAGCACCAGGGGCTTCTTTCAAGTCATCACACTTCCTTTTGCCTTAGGATCTTTGCTCTGGAACCCAGGAACTTAATTAAGATATAAAGAAAAAGAGTGTTTTATAGGGTTTGAAGAAGGGGAATAGAATACTTACTGGTAGCATTTCAGACAACAGATAACCCATAATGCTGACTTGCTTGTTTTCCCTCCCCACAGCTAGGGTCATCTCTAACATGACCCCATGAATGAATGAGCAAAAGCCCAGATGCTCGACATCAGTATGGTGCTGAGAGCGTCCCCTACCCTAATCCTTCTAGCATTGAAACTTTCTTGTCCTAACATGTGCTTAATTCAATGCTCAGCTTGAAAAATGCTTTGACACAGCCTGATGTCTATAGTACACAAAACAAATCTCTTTTCTTCATCAGAGTTACCTAATAACAAGGTGTAATAATTCTTCTTTGGTGGGTAGGGATTAGATAAATCAATCAAATGATCAGGGACAGTTTATACTTTAGCATAAGACCAATAGTTTTCAAACATGGAATCTTAACCTCCTTAATCAATGGCTATTGGGCCTTGATGTAGGGAACTCCTTTAAGAGATTTTATAATTTAGGGCGCCTGGGTGGCTCAGTGGTTAAGCCGCTGCCTTCGGCTCAGGTCATGATCTCAGGGTCCTGGGATTGAGTCCCGCATCGGGCTCTCTGCTCAGCGGGGAGCCTGGTTCCTCCTCTCTCTCTCTGCCTGCCTCTCTGCCTACTTGTGATTTCTCTCTGTCAAATAAATAAATAAAATTCTTTAAAAAAAAAGAGATTTTATAATTTAGAAGCAAAATTTATATACATAACAATTACACCAATGTAGGTACAATAATGAAAAACCAAAATGAAGATGAAAACATTTAAGGAGGCTTTAATATTAATTAGACTTATTTTTTAAAGGAAAAGAGGCTCTGGGTCACCTGAGTGGCTCAGTGGGTTAAAGCCTCTGCCTTCAGCTCAGGTCATGATCTTAGGATCCTGAGATCGAGCCCTGCATCAGGCTCTCTGCTCAGCGGGGAGCCAGCTTCCCCCTCTCTCTCTGCCTGCATCTCTGCCTACTTGTGATCTCTGTCAAATAAATAAATAAAATCTTAAAAAAAAAAAAGAAAAAGAGACTCACACATTTAAGTAAGGAATAAGCAAATATTTGTATTCTGGCAGAAATTTCCTAAATACACCATTCTCTTCTAGGAACAACTGAAGTATTTCCTGAAGTGCCCATCAGAGGTCTCTCCTTTGGCCCATTTCTTCCTATACCCACCTCATCAGTAAAATTTTCTCTGGTTCTTGTGCTTATGCCCCAATGATGGAGACGATCCAATTGGTAGGACCAAGTTCAAGATTCTATTGAAGAAATAAAAGAATTTGACTCCCATTTCCCTTTTGTCACCTTAACCACCTTGTGTTTCCATTGCTTTGCATTTGCAGAGAAAATCTTCAGGGAAGGGGTTATCATGTATCCTTGGAATTCACTCTCCTGGCACCCTCAGTTATGCCAGAGGCACCAGCAGGTAAGCAGGAAAGATCTCTTGTACATTCATTAACCTCCTTCAGAGATGCCCCTACATGTGTATTAAGGCTGATGCTCTTCTTCATGTTTCGTAGTAAGCATCCCTCCAGAGGGCTGCAGATTTCTTCAATGCCCTGCAGGAGAAACAGACAAAATCATCAGTAGGTGAGACTTTAATGGAAAAAGAGCTGCTCCATATAATATATGCTCTTTCATTTGATTCACAGCAATGTTGTCACTTCCAGCAATATCTGATGGATGTTTTTTTCTGTTGCCCAGAAAAAGGAGTCAAATACACTGCATTGTTTTTTTAGCAGATGAGTTCACCTTTCCTCTAAGGAGGAAATTGAGTTTATATTTCATTTTATTCTCCTTTGTACCCCAAAAATCAATTGCTCTTTTTTCTAGTATTCAAAATAAAGTCTCTGAGTCTCTATAAGTTAAAGCATATCCCTTTATATGAACCCATCCTATATCTACCCACCTATCGTATTTTACAACGTGAAAGATACTTTTTTAGGCTTGGGGAATGTAGCAATGAGTAGGAGAGACATGAGTCCCATCTACATGGGATTCCTGGTCTAGGTTGGGAGACATACATTAAATAATATATTAGCCACGATGTTATTTAGTCACGATTGTGATAAAAGTCACAAGTGAAGAGAAGCAGGTGCTGTAAGTGCAGATGAAGGGTTTGGTCCTGGAGGTGAGAGGAGATTGAGATGAAGAAAAAGCATTTATAAGCCTTGGAAAGTGGATGGAAATTGAGAAGGTGATGTGAGGGGGAGGTGGTGGGCTAGAAGAACATTCTTTTTTTTGTTTTTTTTTTTTAAAGATTTTACTTATTTATTTGACAGACAGAGATCACAAGTAGGCAAAGAGGCAGGCAGAGAGAGAGAGAGAGAAGGAAGCAAGCTCCCTGCCGAGCAGAGAGCCTGATGCGGGGCTCGATCCCAGGACCCTGAGATCATGACCTGAGCCGAAGGCAGCGGCTTAACCCACTGAGCCACCCAGGCGCCCCTGGAAGAACATTCTAAGCAAAGAAAAGGTGGGAAAGGACAGGAAATGGTAAGGGGCAGGGAGTTTTGTAGCAACTGAAGAGAAGCCAGACATCCGGAAGGTAGAAGAGGGAAATGGGAGTGGTGGGGAGTCTGAAACGGGAGCACTGTCCAGAGGTCAGATCAGGCCAGGCCTGGCCTTGTTGGCTTAATTCAAAACACCGGTATTTTCTTTTTCTTCTAATTGTAAAAGTAAGAGAAACTTATTACATCCAGATCATGGGCTTTTAGTGTTTTGTAGGAGGATGTGAATATACCAAGATGAGTACAGATGTTCAGTTCCAGCAGACATCTCTGCTCTTGGTCAGTTACCGTTCTCCGATCCACACATTTATGTTCTTGGACCCTGTAGGCATCTAAGTTCATAACTCTGGGCAAGATGATTGGAGAGTTCCCCACACCCCCGGCATATAAATTATAAAGCATGATAAGGCTCTTGAAGAAATACAGGGGCCAATAACACACAATTCTGGTCTTAAGAACCTTGAAATTTAAGAGGGCAGCAAGGCATTTTCACAAAGAATTAATTACCTAGAAGGAAGTAGGTACACAGTAAGAATTATTTACTATCATTGCATTGTTGACGTTGTTCCCTGAAGGTTCTCATGTCCCTTTAATAAATAGTTGTTGAATAAATGATTCACAAGGCAATGACAGTCTGGAGACCAGCAGTGATAGGAACTGTGAGCTGAAAGACTCTGTAATTACCTGACAATATCTCCAAATGCTTCCAGCATGGGCTTACTCACATATGGCAATCCGTGTTTGGCACACAGTGACCTCACCAGGGGTGCCACCTTGTGATAATTATGGCGTGGCATTGTGGGAAACAGACTAGAGATACAGAGACAGGAGATATAAAACTTAGATCAAAAGAGCAACCTGAAGAAGTTTCCTTCCTCCTATTACTAGATAAAACTGTATTAGCAAGGCAGACACAACCTTGACATTGCATAGTACTCCTGTTCCAGGAAGTTCAAAACTCTTGTCAAAACACTTTAATCTAGGGGGTGCCTGGGCCTTCGGCTCAGGTCATGATCTCAGGGTCCTGGGATCGAGCCCCACATCAGGCTCTCTGCTTGGCAGGGAGCCTGCTTCCCCCTCTCTCTTTGCCTGCCTCTCTGCCTACTTGTGGATCTCTGTGAAATAAATAAATAAAATCTTTAAAAACAACAACAACAACAACAACAACAACAACAACAACAAAAAACTCTAATCTTATCTCTTAATCTTCTGCAAGCCCTGTGGGTGCAAATGTTTGGGAAGACCTAAGAGAACTACCTCTACCAAATATATTTATTTTTAGCCAGGTCAAATGAAAGTAGAGGGCTTTCTACCATCTTGAAATACCTACAGAGTTGGAGATAACCACCCCTCCACCATTCTGTCTCTCTCTATATATACGTTTAACTCCTGCACAATTAATATGTTGAGTATTCAGTAAGTTGTAGTCAAGGTATGTGGAAAAAATTTCTAGGATAGGAATAAGAAGTGAGGAGAGATGGATTTTATCCAAGGCTTTCCCTAATCGATCAGATGAAATTCTTGACTTTTAACCTTTTCTTGGATAAAATATGAATAATAATCTTTGCTGTTTTGATGAGATTTTAAAGATTTTATTTATTTATTTATTTGAGAATGAGAGAGAGAGAGAGAGAGAGCATGGGAGGGCAGAGGCAGAGAGAGAGAGAGAGAGAGGAGGAGAGAATCTGCCCCTGACTCTGGGCTGAGAGTGGAGCCCAGTGTGGCACTTGATCCCATGACACTGAGATCATGACCTGAGCCAAATCAGGAGTCAGACGCCTAAGTGACTGAGCCATCCAGGTGCCCCTTGCTGAGAATTTTTTATTTTATTTTTTAAAAAGATTTTATTTATTGTTTGACAGAGAGAGAGAGAGAGAGAGAAAGCACACACACAGCAGGGGGAGAAGCAGGCAGAGGGGTGGGAGAAGCAGGCTCACAAAGCAGGGAGCCCAATGTGGAGCTCAATTCTGGGACTCTGGGATCATGACCCGAACCAAAGGCAGACACATAATGACTGAGCCACCCAGGTGTCCCCCTTGCTGAGATTGTAAGGGACTAACAGGAGAAGAAGGATGAGAAAATTCCATGAGTACATATTTTTCCTTCCTCTGATTATCAGATACAGCTTAGGGAAAAAGGGTGTGGAAAGTCTCTTCTTTGAATATTCTGGAGAGACTGACTTTCAAAGTACTATCATTTTCTCTTTCTTTAGTGTACATCCTCCTAACTGCCCGTTGGTGAAGTATTTCCAGATATCATTTGGAAATTGCAGCAGGAACTGGATTTCATTGTTATTTTGTAACCTCAGCTCTAACCATATAGATTGATATTAATATGAAATCTTAATTAAGTTTCAACACAACCTGGTTACACAAGTATTATGATTTTTCTTGGGTATTACCAACAAACCACATGCAAGACAAAATGAAACCAATCACCAATTCGTAAGTCTTTGGGAATCTAGAAACTGAGTCTTTGGTATTTTTTTCAAGAACTTCAATTTCTCACAATTGTTACACTTTGTTTTCTTTTTTTCCCTTCCTTACCATTCATGTTTTAGAAAGAAAGCAGCCTTTAAAGAATTCTGGTTCATTTTGTCTCTCTGAAATCTTGGCTATAGGGCTCTGCTCTAGACTGTTTGCGAGGGGCTATTCGAAGTGACAGCCCTTGCCTTTTACCGTGGGTTGCTTTTATTACTCACTGGTGCTCGATTTGGAAGTTCACATGCCCAGTGAACCAGTCATTGAAAAAGGACTGTTCAATATTACAGGTGGCCAAGACCTGCAAAGAAAAAGCTTACATTAGATGTAAAGTAAGCCCAAGTATCAAATAAAATATTTATTCCTTTAATAATTCAATTGTTCAACAAGTACCTATTTAGTGTAAGAAACTATGAGGGATGAAAAGGATACACAGTGTGTGGTTTCAAAGAACTTATGATTTTAAAACGTAATAAGATATTTTGCTAAGAAGTTTATATAAGGCAATAGATACGAAGAAGAATGTGGGACCTGAGGGGCTAAATCATCATCAGCTTTTGGATATAGATGACTAATGTCATGAATGAGGACTCTGGCAGAGGGAAATGGGACTGTAGGAATTTGGTAGAGATTATAGGTGTTAGAATACCTTTTCTATAGGGCACACTTGGAGGACTTCTAGATGGGGAGTAAGGCATTCAATTGTTTCAACCACAGGTTCTGGGCATAGAAGTGCACTTCAGTGTAAGTAGTTTCCTTTGTAATCTAATATATTTTATTCTATGAACTTAAAACCCTTATCCTAGGAAGGATTCAAGGGGTTCTCTAGACTGCCAAGATTAAGAACTATTATAAATGTCATTTTATTCAATGTCTTTCTAAGGTTTAATTCTAGTTGGGGTTGTTGCCATTTTGAGTGTTATTTTTGTGGTTCGATGTCAGTGTTTCTCAAAGTATGCGTTTAGCACACCTTGGGATTCTCTAGGATCCTTTCAGGCGATCTGTAAAGTCAAAACCATTTCCAGAATACTTCTAAGATAGAATTTGCCTTTTTCATTTTCAAAGTCTCATGCTTGTACTGTGGAGTTTTTTTTCCCCCCGAAGCTTCTAAATATGGGATGACATCATCAGTCTGATGTTTAACATGTATTTATGAGTTTTATTTTCATTATTTTAAAGTTAATTAATAAATAAATGTTTTAAAATTACGTTTTAATTTTAAATATAGTAAATATCAGTGGATATAACCTACATAAACAAAAGTTCTTTGACGTTCTCAGTAACTCCTGAGTATAAGATGGTTTTGTGGCCGGGGCGCCTGGGTGGCTCAGTGGGTTAAGATGGTTTTGTGGCCAAAAAGTTTGAGAACCAATACTCTATGCTCTAATTGAAGGTCCACTTAATTTGGAAATGAGCTTGGGGAACAAAGTGTTATAATGACAGAATTCTCCAGTTAATCATGGCATAGAGAGTGGAAAGCTTAGGAGGCTGAGATATTCTGCACTGATCATAGCCCTGTTAATCATTAACAGCGTGCTCAGAGATCATGCCAGGTCTCCTCTCTGGACCCTTCTATTTATACACTGAAATGAGGTGAATTCCAGGGTCCTTCTAGGTGTAAAAATTCATTTTGTAATTCTAGGAATGCAGATTCTTTTGAAAGACTGTGTCATCTGGGGGAGGGGTCAGTAAACTTTCTATAAGATGCAAGACAAATATTTTAATTCTCTGTCACACTCAGTTTCACTATTGTAGCATGAAGGCAGGCATAGATCATATGTAAATGTATAAGCATGGCTGTATTCCAATAAAATTTTTTTTTATAAAAATAGGCCATGGGCTGTATTTGGCCCTTGGACTATAGTTTCCTGACCCTTGGTTTAGAGAAAAGGCTTTGAAATCAGACTGCCTAATGTTTAAAACTTGCTTTCTACCACGGACTAGTTGTGTGATCTTATACAGTTACTCAGTTTCTTCATGCCTTAATTTTATCATCTGTGGAGTAGTAATAATCATAGCATCTGTGTCATGTAGTTACATGCAAAGCAGTGGACAGTGCCTGGCCCCTAGTAAGCATTCCATAAATGTAAATTATTATTATTTGAGGAAACCAGACTCTAAATCATGGCCTCAAGGATCTTCTCCTAGGAACTTCACATTACCTGGGTGCTGAACCAGTCCCGGTTCTCCTCTCTGCTCATTTTCATTGGTATATGGCTCATTTGGGTAACATATATCATCCAGGCACTTTCAAGAAACCTTTCAGAGAATAAAAGGAGGAGGTGATGACTCCTTGGGGTGTTTCAGTTCCTATCACTGGGCTCGTACAACTGCTGGCAGATCTGGTTGAGCATTAGAGGAAATGAAAGGGAAGGAGAGATTCCAATAAAATGGTGGTCCTTTGTTTCCCTCTTTGGAAGCTCTTTGTATATGGAGATGACACACTAGGCTATGATCACTTGACCAGCCTTGCAGCCCAATGTATGGAAGCAGTGACCCCGAAGTTCACTGCAGCATTGGCCCAAGGATCAAAAGATACCTAGGATATGCAAAGTGAGTGAAATTTTGGCTTTGTCATCAGATAGAACTGGATTCAAGTTCTGGTTTGGCACTGCCACTGGCCCTTACCTGCTCTGTAACCTTGACAAATGATTTAATCTCCCTGAGCTTCAGCTCTCTTAGCAGAAAAATGATGGTGCTATCTACATTACAGGAATGTGCAAAGATTACATCAAATAGGATAATGCAGATAAATCCTTTATCCAAGTGCCCGATGCATAGTAGCTGTCAATATCCTCATTATTATGTAGGGTTTAGAATAATGTAAAAGAATGGGTGAGGAATAAATTGTAAAGTTGAAGAGAACTCTTTAGTCATTTTGGTTTTGGGAGAATCTCTTGTCTTAAAATAACTATTAAAAATTCCTGTCCTTCCATTATGGAAGGATTTTGGTGTCCAGCTGGATTTCAATTCAAAAGAACTTGGGGGTCAGATGGAACTCTGTAATTGGGAATTAAACATGTGGAAAGAAAAGGGCAAGATTGGGTAAATCTTTTTCTAAGGAACTTTTTTTATTCAATCAATTCAACTTCAAAAAAAATATTTTCATGGAAATATGTCAGTTACAGAGAATGGGGCCTGTTGTTCTAATCTTCTGATAATCCCAAACAGCTCAGATAAGGAACATAAGAGGATCATTTAGGTTGCAGGAAAAAATATTCTTGCTTTCTTACTTGACCCCATATATGAGCAGTATGGTTCCGAAGATTCCATAGAAAGGGCCTAACATAATGAAATGGCGGATGTAAAAGCTGCTGACCCAGGCAATGTCCTGCAGAGAGAATGGTTGACAGTTAAATGCCCTGGACACAATTTCATTTCCCCTTCACCAGGCTAAGGCTAAGTCTTATGCCTTTTTAGTCAAGGAAGCCACATCTGAAGGGACTAAACATTTTCATGTCCCCTTTTCTATCTGATTTAGCTTCAAAGGATGAGTCAAGTTACTCACTTCCCAACACCTTTGGAGGTACATCAATTGTATGGATTTTATGTTGAAATACAGAGGCACTAAGAGGGGGATCCCAACTGAAAAAGAACAACAGCAAAAAAATATGGTAAGTAAATGAGTAGAATATGACCCCAGTGCAAGTCAGCAGGAGTCTACCTTCTTAACATGTCTCTTCTGGAATGTTGCCCCTGAGAAGCGATGCAAAGTGGAGAACCACAGCCACATCCTAGACTCCATGGGGCTCTTTGAGTCTCTGAGGCTGAAACAAGGATTTGGTTCAAGCTCTCTCAAGAAGACTAAGGAAGCTTTGAAAATTTGCATCATTCTTGATAGAGACATACTAGAAAATCTTCTACTCTGAACTCTCATGCTTTCTCAAGGTATATGGAATCCTTCAGTTTACCACAGTCCTTGGGATTGGGCCCTGTCACAATATATCAAGGTGGTAGAAATAAAGAAGCAATGTTCATTTTCTGACCAGATGGTTATTTACTTGCTTCTCCCCTAGGACCAGTGAGGCTGCCTAGAGCACAGTCTGATGAAGTCTCTCTGAGTTTTGACAACTCTGTCTTTGATCATACTTTAGTTAAAGCCTTCTTTGTTGACTAGATCTCACCATTGGCTTCCAGACTCTCAAATACAAACTCTTAGTACAAATGATTTTGTCTATACCTCACACTGAGAGACTTGAACATCAGGAGCAGAGTTTCTTACTTTTTTTTTTTTTTTTTTTAGGAGCAGAGTTTCTAACAGTGCAAGACCACACCTTTGGGATGATCTCAGACCCTTATAGTTCTGCCTGAGAAAGTTCAGTACCACCAAAAGAATTTACTGTTTGTTTAAGCCAAAGCTGATTATAGGCATCAGACCTTCCTTTTCTTAGAGTATATCTGTTAGGAAACTTACAATTATAAAATCCTTTCTCTGTCTCTTTGAAATGGATCTCCTACAACCCAGAAAAGTCTTTCTCAAGGACCTGGGAGTCATACCTTTGAATATAATTGTCCAGGATAGGCCCTGTCTCCCAGTATCTCTGTGGGGAGGGGGAAGTGGGACCCTAAGCACCAGGTAGCAGATACAGATGGCCTAATCACACTGACCAACTTTATCTCCCCTCAATTCCTCTTGGTAATTTCCTTTAGCACACTCAGTGTTTAAAAAAGTTTCCTACTTTTTGTTTTAGCAGAACTGAGCTCAGTTTATACTGAAGTCCCTTTCTCCTACTACAGAAGCCTGAATACATTTTGTCTTGTCACCTTTAAGAAATGTCCAGCTCTGTTTCTCTTTGACAGTTTGAGCATGATGTACTTGTACCCGAGATACTAAGTTGGCATTTGAAGGAAAAGGAAAAAAATGAAATAGCTCCCAAGGGCAGAGAATTCTGTGAGACGGGCCTTCTGCAGTGAATCCACACCATCCATTTATTACTCATGAGCTAAGGTCATATTGAAGCACTACAGACGGGGAAGAAGGTTCAGAAAAGAAATTCCAAAAACTTTTTTCTTAAATGAATACACCTCTTGATAGGCTACCTTTCAGAAAGGGACACTGATGTCCTCATTCCTCTTTTTGGTCATGCAGTAGAAGGAGAGGGTGATTAACATAGGATGGGGCTTCAGAATTCCAGTGGTGGAAGGGGGTAGCAGTGGCAATTGACATTTTTGGTTAATATTGGTTAGCCAAAAAGCCAATAGACATTTTTGTCTATGTCCTATTGGGGCAACATTACTTCTGGTAGAGAACCACTGATCTACAAAAATGTTTGGAACCTTCCATGATTTTGTCTTATTTCTCAAATGTGTAATGAGCATTTTTTGGGGTTCCATGAAAACTTCCTTTGTGAACTGCCATGAATTTGATTTTGGTTAAGAACAAAGCATTTTTAATTCTTTCAAAGAACAAGCTTCCAGTTTTGTTATCTGTTTTTTTTTTTTTAATTTCTATATCATTGATTTCTGGTTTAATCTTTATTATTTCTCTTCTCCTGCTGGGTTTAGGTTTTATTTGATGTTCTTTTTCTAGTTCCTTCAGATGTAAGGTTAGGTTGTGTATTTGAGATCTTTCTTGTTTGTTGAAAAAGGCTTATATTGCTATATACTTCTATCTTAGGACCATCTTTGCTGTATTCCAAAGGTTCTGAACTGTTACATTTTCATTTTTATTTGTTTCCATGTATTTTTTTAAATTCATCTTTAATTTTCTGTTTGACCCATTCTTTCTTTAGTAGGATGCTCTTTAACTTCCATGTATTTGTGTTCCTTCTAATTTTTTTCTGGTGATTGAAATAAAGAAATAGATCCCATTTACAATTGCACCAAAACATATAAGATATCTAGGAATAAACCTAACCAAAGAAACAAAGGATATGTACTCTGAAAACTACAGAATACCTATGAAAGAAATTGAAAAAGACACAAAGAAATGGAAAAAACATTCCATGCTCATGGATTGGAAGAACAAATATTATTAAAATGTCTATGCTTCCCAGAGAAATCTGTACATTCAACACAATCCCTACGAAATACCATCGATATTTTTCACAGAGCTGGAATGAATAGTCCTAAAGTTTGTATGGAACCAGAAAAGATCCTGAGTCACTAGGGGAATGTTGGAATAGAAAACCAAAGCTGAAGACATCACAATTCTGGACTTCGAGCTCTTTTACAAAGCTATAATCAAGAAAGTATGGTACTGGCACAAAAACAGACACATAGATCATAGCACAGAGTAGAGAACCCTGAAGTGGACCTTACCTCTATGGTCAACTAATCTTTGACAAAGCAGGAAAGAATATCCAATGGAAAAAGGACAGCCTCTCCAATAAATGGTGTTGGGAAAATTGGACAGCCATATACTATGCAGAAGAATGAACCTGGATGACTTTCTTACACCAAACACAAGAATAAACTCAAAATGGGTGAAATATCTAAATATGAGACAGGAATCCATCAAAATCCTAGAGAAGAAATAGGTAGCAACTTCTTCAACCTTGGCTACAGCAGCTTCTTGCTAGACATGTCTCCAAAGGAAAGGAAACAAGACAAAAATGAACTATTGGGACTTCGTTGAAATAAAACATTTTGGCACAGCAAAGGAAGTAGTCAACAAAACTAGAAAGCAACATACAGAATGGGAGAAGATATTTGCAAATGACATATTAGATAAAGGGCTAGCACCAACGGTCCATAAAGAACTTATCAAACTCAGCACTCAAAAAACCAAACAGTCCAGTTAAAAAATTGGCAGAAAACATGAACAGGTATTTCTCCGAAGAAGACATCCAAATGGCCAACAGACCCATGAAAAAATGCTCCATATCCCTTGGCATCAGGGAAATACAAATCAAAACTGCAATTAGATACCACCTCACACTAGTCAGAATGACTAAAATTAACAAGACAGGAAACAGCAGATGTTGGCAAGGATGTGGAGAAAGGGGAACCCTATTATACTGTTGGTGGGAATGCAAGCTGATACAGCCACTCTGGAAAACAGTATGAAGTTTCCCCAAGAAATTAAAAATAGATCTATTCAAGACCCAGCAATTGCACTACTAGGTATTTACCTCAAAGATAAAAATGTAGTGATCCAAAGGGGAACCTGTACCCCAATGTTTATAGCAGCAATGTCCACAATGGCCAAATTATGGAAAGAGCCCAGATGTCCATCAACAGATAAATGGATAAAGAAGATATGGTATAGATGAGAATATTACTCAGCCATCAAAAAGAATGAACTCCTGCAATTTACAATGACATGGGTGGAACTAGAGGTATTGTGATAAGTTAAATAAGTCAGTCAGAGAAAGACAACTACTATATGATTTCATTTATATGTAGATTTGAAGAAACAAAACAGATGAACATAGGGGAAGGGAAGAAAAAAATACAATAAGATGAAAATTGGAAGGGAAGCAAACCAGAAGAGACACTGAACTCTAGGAAAAAACCTGAAGGTTGCTGGAGGGGAGGTGGTGGGTGGAAGGGATATTTGGGTGATGGGCTTAAGGAAGGTACTTGATGTAATAAGAATTGGGTCTTATATGCAACTGATGAATCACTAAATTCTAACTCTGAGACTTAAAAAAAACAAAAAAAATCCAAAATTTGCTTATATTTTTTATTAGTATCAGAATTATTTAGTTATCCTATTGTCTTTCAAGCCTGAATCCCCATTCATATCTAATAATATATATAGGCATATATACATATATGTGTATGTATATATATTTATATGTACCTGTGATTTTTGCTTATATTGGATGCAACTATTTTAAAGGATTTCCAGTGACTTGTGTTTATGAAGTGGGAGTTTGCAAGATTAGTGAGCTTCAAAAGTTGAATAGACATGCCAACCGTTCTCCACTGAGAAACTAGACAAAGTACTATGTCTTTACAGTTATGCTTTTCTTGAATGATTTTTGATGTTGATGACACTAGCTTAGAAATGCAAAACCCTTTATCTTACAAAATACACTTTGAATGATGGAAGGTTTTAAGCATATTTACAGTTGATTGTTTCAAATATTGGCTTTCTATAAAAAATAAGCATACTAATTTCTATAAAAAATAAGCATACTAATTTTAGGCTGTTTGTAGTAGAATATTAATAAATTTTGCTGCTTGGGCCATTTTAAGTACTACCTTAAAAGTAAAATAGATACTGACATATATCTACATGTCTTTGTCCACCAAAATATCTTCTATAGCTGTAAGTAGGTCATGGGAATAACCATCTCTCCTTTACACAGAAGTTTAACAGGTGCCTTTTATTCCCGAGATTCTATATTTTCTGGCTGCACTCTGTTAATCCTTTGGCATTCTTTTCCTATCTCTTTTTCTTTCCTATCCAAATACCACTATTCTCTCCTTCTTGAAAGGTGTTTAGTCTTTCAAGGATGAGAGTACCAGATGCAAAATCTCTTGATTGGCGTCCTGACTTCCATCTCTCTTGAAGCATCTCATGAGATGCACATAAAAAATGTCTATTTGCTTTTCCATTTTCCTTTTGAGAGTTTTGCCCCAGGAAACCTGAGATAAGACATGCTGCTCTTCCCATTCATAAGAAGACATGGGCTTGTCTGTGAGAGTGCAACAGTCAAACTGTCTGGCTTGACTTGATGGGATGGTAAAGATAGTGGCTTCAAGGAAACTCACCCATGTAGAAATACAGGTGCTGCTTTTCATAGTCAATGAATTTGATTTTCTTCTTGCCATACTGAAATGAGAGAGAATAAAACTAAAATAAGAGACAAGACTTACACTCAAGGACAATGCCCTGTGTGTGTGTGTGTGTGTGTGTGTATGTGTCTAAAATCTCTGTAGAAAGAACCATCTGGTCAGAGTTTTTTGGCTATCAAACTTAAAGTACTAGGGGAAACAGAACTGTAATAAGAAGAAATATTGAGGCAACTTCTTGCTTTAATTTAATGTGGACAATTCTTGCATTTGATTACGGGGATTGTGATTAACAAAAATTTCCAGGTGATGGATATCAGGGAGTGTATGTGCTATGGCAAATGCTGTGAGTTGTGTAAGACTGATGAATCACAGACCTGTACCCCTGAAACAGCTAATTCATCATATGTTAATAAAAAAACCCACAACTATTCATGTTAAAAAATTTCCTAAGGAAGTCATTTTGAAACTTTTTGTCCTTATATGGAGTGGAGTGGTGATCAGAAGGAATATTTCTGATGAATTTTCCTAGCTCATCTTAACTGTGGTGTTTAGAATTCTGCTTGAAGCCAGTCTCCATCTCCATCCCTTCATCCAACAGATATTTATCAAGTGGTCATGTGATAAAAGATGTAGGCATGGCACCTCTTATCTGTCCCATCTTTCCTCCTTTATGTTCTCATCATGGATTTAAAACTTTAATTTACTATTTCTAAAACATAATGATATTATGTATATCTTTTTTGGGGGTGGGGGTAATGAGAGGAAGAGGGAAAATCTTAATCAGGGACCATGCCCACTGAAGAGCCTGAAGTGGGGCTTGATCTCACAACTCTGAGATCACAATCCAAAATCAAGAGTCAGATGCTTAACTGAGTGAGCTACCCAGGTGTCCCTACATACAATTTTTAAAAAAAGATTTTATTTATTTATTTGACAGAGAGATCACACGTAGGCAGAGAGACAGGCAGAGAGAGAGGGGGAAGGAAGCAAGCTCCCTGCTGAGCAGAGAGCCTGATGCGGGGCTCAATCCCAGGATCCTGAGATCATGACCTTAGCTGAAGACAGAGGCTTTAATCCACTGAGCCACCCAGGTGCCCCCCCACATATAATCTTAATACTGTGAATTTTATTCATTTTCTAGTAGTCTCCTTAAGTTAGACTGTGCTCAGCACACAAGGACAGCAAATACCCTGAGGGGAAGTGTAGAAGTAATGGTTATGTCTCCAATACCTAGTAAACATACAATACATCTTTAGTTGAAAGAATGAATGAATGCATAAATGAATAAATGAAAATTTACATCTCTCTATTTTTTTCTATAGTTCACTTCGTCACAACACTTTGGGCAACATTTGATTCTCCCCCCTTTCTGTTGATATCTTCCCTCCTACATATAAACTTTTTTTTTGTATTTGGATAGCAGGGTTGACTCTTGCTTCTTTAATGTCATAGATAAGAAATATCATGGTGATAATTTATAAGAGCTATTTGAAGTTACTCCCAAACCTCCAGATATTTAAGTAGTGAGCAGGTGGAAAATTCCTGGGAGATGGCACACCTAGATGGAGACTGATTTTGAGTATCACTCCAAAAGAGGGCTCTATGTCTTTCAGAACATGAACATATGTAGAAAGTTTGGCAGTAAAATGAGAAGGAAGGGAAAGTTCAAAGCTCTTCAGAATCATTTTTTATGTAAGACAACTGAATTTTAGAGTTTAAATAATTTTAAGCAATGCCTTAGGCAGTAGCTTTGAAATTATATTACATAGAACTATAAGGTCTAGGGACATGTCCCAAGAGCAGCTGTAAATCTTGGAGTGGTGAGCTCCATCATTTGTAAAGAGGTACCATGTGTATTGAACACATAGTCCTAAGGAAGGTACTTCTGGAGAGGGTCATCATGCTTCATAAAATTCAGTAAGACAAATCCTTGCTCTGTGGGGATGATTAGAGAAATCAGTGTCAAAAAACTAATGATGTGTTTTATGGTGACTAACATAACACAATTAAAAAAAAAAGAGAAATAAGTGTCACATTGTCACATTTTTGATGATGAGTAAAGGAGTCCACAACCATCACAGAAGTCCAGCTTAGTTGTAGCCATTGTCAAAAGCAACTGATTCATGATCACACTCAGAGACCTTTTTTTTTTTTTTTTAAATCTAGTCAAAAATCTGGTTCTTAATGCACTTGGAGAAGGTTGGGTCTTCCAAAGCTGGGAAAACTCACTTTCAAAAAGTTGCACGATTTTTCTTTAGATACTGCCAAGTGCAGGCAGCAACTGACAGAGCTATAAACTCCTAAATTCTTTTAAGCAATAGAAGCCTCTTTCTAAGTACCTGGCTCTCAGGATGTATCATTTCCCTTGGAGGAGAAATACCTTTCTTTGATTATCCTTGTACCTTTTCTTTTTCTTTCTTTCTTTTTTTTTTTTTTTTTTTTGAGGTAAGACTTTTTCCTAAAAATTTTGGCAGAAGTCCTTCACATGATGATTTTAAGTTGAGGTTAAGAAAAAAAAAAAAAACCCACAAAAAACCAGCAACTGAGAAATTCTGGAATTGATGTTTCCCCTCCTTTTCCTTGTTTAAGAAGTCCAAATTAGTGGTGAGATCTCTCAGTGTCTTACAAAGCATTTGGGCTGTTCATGTATAAATGAACCAAATAAATACAAACTAAAAATACCAGCATAACCTTTTCTAACTGAGCTAGAATTAGTTGAGATATCTAGTTATTCAGGTATTTGTGATTTAATGCTTACTGAATGTACCAACATGTTTTCTCTGAACAAATGTCTCCATATCCTCATTAAACTTTAGAGAGTCATTGTCAACCTTAGTCACCTGGTTTCATTATCTAACATTATCTTGTGTCACCTCAGAGGTAATGATGGCCATTGGGCAGAGATCTGTCTGTCACCAGGATTGCTCAAGCAGGGTGATGAGTTATCATTTTTCCTGTTATAGGAGGTTGGTTGGATGTCTTCCCAGTCATAGAATCACATGCTATACATCTCTCTCTATTCATACAACCCCAGTTTCATTATTTCATGTCTCTGTCCTGGGCTTAAAAGAAGGAGACATGCTCTGAGAATGTGCTTGAAGTGGGAACCTCCCACTTGATTTTTCCTGGACAAGATCAGAGCTGTTTCCAGGAACCACTTCCAGGAACATTTCTCATATGCTTGGGAATTCTAAACCTACCTTGACAGGTTGTAAATCTCCAACCAGGAAAAGTGGGCCCACATCAATATCTGGGTCTTTGGGGTAGATGTTTGTTTTTACATGATGTTGGAAGTGTTGGTTATTCCACCATTTTGCTGAGAGTCCCTGAGGAGAAGAGACAGTTTATTAGTGGTGAGATTTCTCTTCTGAAATGTCCTTTGTCAGAGTTTCCTGCATGCATCTCTAAAGTCAAAGACATCTGCGCTTCTTGACTTGCCTCAGGCCATAGAATGACTCATTGGACAAAGGCTTTCAAAACCTACAAACAAATAACTATGTGGTCCAGGAACACAAGTTCAGACTAACACAATTCCTGATTATGAAATTTCATAAAAACCTGTGGCAATGAAAATTTTTTCCATCCCTTTTTCTTTAGGGGGGGCTCCTCATTTGAAAAAATTCTAAAGGTGGGTGGGGCAGAGAGTATTCTTATTTTAGAAATAAAGAAAACTCAGCTGTAAAATTTTAATTAGTTTTGGGGGAGCACAATGGTGCTGGGAATCCTGCTTTAATGAGTATTTCAAAGAACCATGGATCTGTAATGATTTCTTAGGGGGGCTTGACTCAGAAGATTGATGTTCAGGCTTCAGTGCTCTCATATAAAAATAAAGAATTGATGTCAAGTTCAAATAATCTCTGATTAAGTTGTTTGTGATTTCCTCTCAATTACTGTCTGAACGTTTTCACAGAGCTAAGATTTGGAAGTTCATCGATGTGGTTTCATGTCCTGGATGTATAAATACTGTTGTGCGGTTTGGGTAATTTTTACTCTCTTTGAGGCTCTAGTCCATCTTCAGTAAATGTAATATAATGATATTTACCTCCATTAGTTTTTTTGGGGAGACATGAGATGATATATGTAAATTGTTGGTACATTGAGATCTTCAATTTCTCTTCTTTCCATTACATTAATCACTACAGAAGAATAAAGAGCATTTGTTTTTGTATTGAATTTTTGACCTCTTTCAGTAACTGGCTTATATGTATTTTAGATCTTTACTATTCAATATAGTAGCCAGGACCACATGCTGGTTATTGAGCACTTGAAGTATGACTGGTCAAATTAAGATTTGCTGTATGTGTATAATATTAGAGTTTGAGACTCAGGATGAAAAAAGGAGTCTAAATACCATATTAATGATTTTTCTATTGATTACATATTGAATGATAATGTTTTGAATACATATAAGTGGGGTAATATAGGTACCTTTTAAAATTTGGCTATTAGAAAATTTAAAGTGATTGGTGTCATTTTAATGTGGCTTACATTATATTTCTGTTGGACTATGCTGGTCTAGACACTGACATACCATGTAGAAGGGGAGGGGTATGCTTGAAAATCTGCAAGTGTTAACATTGTCTTTCCATAGTCCTTGGAGAAGAGCCCTCTCTTAGCAAACTTTTCCTGACCCCATCAATCAGGAGAGATACTCTCTTTTCACCTCTAACACCCCCTACCATTCTTAGAGTAAAATCTCTCTTCTTTCATCCCCGTATCTCTCCCCTGAATCTCACACTTGAAAGGGCAGTCACTTTCCAAACATTTCCTTTTTTCTGGCTCATGATATGTCAAACTCAATGTGTACTCATCAATTTTTATTCCCTCTTCTGGGGCTCCATTGAACTCTGCATTATCCCATCAAACTGATGTGGGAAACAGAGGCAGAAGAAAAATTATTAAATTTCCTTACCCACTGACAAACCCTTGGAAAAGGCAGAGTGACATTCCTCTAGGGACTCAATTACCTCCACCTGGAGGATTTGCTAAGGGCAAATGGCAATCCTAGCCTGACCCACCCCAACCTCTACCAGGCTCCTGAAGTCTACTTTAACAATTCTTTTGAAAACTTTATCTCTAAACACTCCAAGATAGTCTTGACAATCATTCCCAAGCATATGGCCCATTGAAACACATCTAAAGGGTCTCATGACAAAGGTTTTATTACCAGTAATGAACAACCTTTTTCCCAATAATAGCTAGCCCCTAAAGGTCCTGGAAACCTTGCTTCCAAAATTCCTTAAAGACTTACGCTATCCCTGAACCCCTCCCAACTTACAAGTATATAATGGACCACTGCTCACAGTCCCAGGGCTTTAATAAACCACCATTTTGCACCAAAAGTGTCTCAAGAATTCTTTCTTGCATTGACTCCAGACCCCACCCCACCAAACTTCACTTATATTCTAAAACTTCATCAAAACAGCATACCACTCACTCACTCTTAGAGCTGTGCATTTTTACTGACCCATTCATTATCCATTTTGAAGTAGATCCAATGCACCAGACACTGAGTCAAACATTGGAATACAAAGTCAGACATGATAAAATGGGGTTCCCTCATTTATGAAACATACAACCTTAATAGGAGCAATAAACACACAAGGACACTGTAATAAGCAGTGATTCACTTTGTTAATTAAGTCTTCTGAGAGCCAACATTTTGGACTTTTCCATCAGCTGACTGTAGCTTTACAGTCAATGACTATATGTGGAAACTAATAGGAGAGACAAGTTTTGATTCATGATAGGTTGGGTAGTAGATCTTGACAGCTCAAGTTTCTGTAGCTTAGAACAATGGTCAGAATAATTGTGAGTGGAATCTAAAGTAGCTAGCTCTACCCTTACCCCTGGGTCTGGAAGTCACAGTTACTGATCCATGGGGATGTGAAGATTATTAGCTGCATGCAAATAGGCTGCCCCATACCAAATGTCATCTAGAAACTACCCTAAAAGTCATTTCTCATTTCCAAGTGAGGTCCTTTCTCCGTGCAGTATAAGGAATCCAAGCCTTGGCCTGAAGCCATTTTTTGGCTTGAATTCAAATCCCTGCTACTGGATGTGTGTGGCCTTGGGCAAAATCCTCATCTGTGAAATAGGTAAGAAGAGGATTACAGGAAATAGCATGCTTGACTCCTCCCTCCCAAATTATTTTCAGATGTAGTCATAGAAACAGGATAGGCCAGTTTCAAGGTAAGTCTTAGTATCAAATATTTTGTCTCTTTGTCCCTATAATATACTTGATTCTTATAGTTTTCAAACTGTGCATACTGGGTGTTGGGGGAGGGGAGTTGAAAGATACACCACAGGGGGTCGATTTGGATTTTGGCATTGCACAAAAATCCAAAATGTGTTTTGGAAAAAGATATTTTGCAGTGTGTTTTCACAAGGGTTTTTTTTATTGCTATGAAGACCAGGCATACACATTTGCTTAGTGCAGTAAGTGAAAAAAAAATCCCTCCCCCCACCAAAAAAAACCCAAAACAAAACCAAACTAAGTGTCTGTGCTTTTCCAGGAGGAGGGTAAATTGACATGAAATCAAGTTTTAAAAAACTTAAAGTTGTGATGTATGTAAAGGCCTATTTAGCCAAAGCGGTCCCACCTCAGTTGAACAGCCATTTTGTTGTTTCTGCAGTAAAACTTAAATTGACACTGCCCCCCGCCACCCAGGGGAATTTACTTAAAAGCCAGTCCGGGAAACTAATCCCAGGTAACAAAGCCCAAATACAAGGGTGGGTCAGGTCAGGTAGAGATAACAGCCCTAATGCAGAGTTGAGTCCGGTCAGGTGGAGACATCCAATCAGTAAAGTGGGCATACTGTCTCCCAAGCTACCAAGGAGTGTGGGCCCCGCCTTTTGGGTGCCAATTCTCACTAAGGTGTTAGGCTAGTTCGAATGTTTACTATGGGGTGAATTGTAGTTCAATTGGCCACCGGTCTGTGACCTAGCATGACTGTACTGCTTTCTCTGTGTATTGGCTACCTGTGTGTGGCCAGGCTCAACCACATGGCCTTTGTTCTATAAACGTTAGTCTGTGAGGCAGGGCGGGGTCATGCTCTCTGTAAGAGGCATGGCGCTGGCTGGTTGGTTTGATTCTCGATGCTTGGCGCGAAATAAAGCTTTGCTTGACCTTCGCTTTGTATCAGTCTTGCTCCTTTAATCACGGACCCATTATGGGGGGACCCAACATTGGGGACCCAACAATGTACATAGAAGGTGAAGTTGTTGCTGCTTATATTATAATTTTCTTTGTTATCTCCCTCCTGCCTGCCTATCCTTCCTGTATAGTTTCTCTCCTGCACAGAGTGAAGCCTATATTTATTTTTCTCAAAATTCACTCACTGGTTTTGTGGGCAAAACAGCAGAGTATACTCGATTTGCTTTTTAGAGCATTTCCCATTTACTTACTTCGCTCATGAGTCATCAAGGTTATATTCACTTAAACTAGTGCAAACTTGTTCTTGGCAACACAATTTACAGAGAGAGAGTAGTGTAAGAATTTGGACCAATGGGAAAGCAGTGACTTTTTAAAAGACCAGAGAGGATGGAGCTTGAAATATTGCATATACTAGCACTGAGTCAACTGTCAGTTATCTTCAGGCTACATGAGTCCCTCTTTTCCTCTGACTTCCTCAAAACAGAGAGAATTGGAGAGCCCATTACTTAGTTCTCACAAGGACAGAAGAAACTATCTTTGCTTTTATTCTGTGGTAAAGATTCTGAATGGATGCAGAAATATTTTGTCAATCCAGCACTGGTGGATAGAAGGCAGAGCAGTGTACCTATAGGAATTTTCCAGTTAAATGAGACTTGGCACATAAAATGACAGTATATTTTTCATTCTAACCAATTTGAATAACAGACATAATTCTAATATGAATCTAGATCCAAGTCTGTGCTATTTAATCTACTTAAACTTAGTTTGCTCAACCAGAAAGAGGGTTGATAAGGCTGTGATTTTAAGTGTCTTCCCATTCAATATAAAACCATTGTGTTAAAGCAAAACACATAGACTCTGAGTCAGTGCTTATGAGTTTTTCCTAAAATGACCTGGCTCAAATGCAAGATTTGGCTTAGTGGAAGGCGCAGAGGCACTTCCTCCCTTCTGGGCCAGAGTACATAGTCAATAAATCCTAGAATGTCATAGAAAAGCACAGATTCAGTTTAAGTCCTAATCTTAGAGATGAGAACACTGAAAACCAGAGATGGAATATGACTCCGTCAAGATCACACAAGGAGCCTTATCATAGCCAGGCTAAAACCCATTCCTAGCAGTTCTGTACTGCTACCTTGGTTCACAAAACCATCCAATCATCCATCCATCCATCCATCCACTCAACAAATGCTATTGAAATTGAAGGCCTACTATGTGCCAGGAACTCTGCTAGGTGCTGCATTGCAGTGGCACATAGGACAATGTGCCTGCCCTCCTGGAGCTTATGTTTGAATTGGGAAGGGAGACAAGGTCAACTGTCACCATCACCACTGCTTTTTCTAGCAGTCTGGGGTTTGTAGTCCTTGACTCAAATGGTGCCATCTGACCTTTCTGGTCCATTCTCTTTCTCTTCACTTTTTTCTATTCTGCTGCCTTTCCTTTATTTCTTCATACCCTATTCTTCCAAAACTAATCAGTCTTGCTGGATTCCTGTAGCTTTCTTGCAGTAAATGTTCAGACCCCTTCTCTGAATGCTCCCATTCATGATTTTACAAGGCACATCTTCATTTATAAAGGCACAATCCTTGTCCTGTGAGGTGGTTTCTTAATGGGGGCTCCAGGAATTGGGCCAAAGAGTTTATTAGGGTAAGAAAAGATGTTGGAACTTCCTAAATAAAAATAAACTTATCTCCATAAAAATTTAACATCCCAATCTTAGCATATGTGCTATAATATTATATACATATTAGCATATACATAGTATCTACATTATTAGTATATTTACACTTATTTATAAATCTATTTGTGCACAAACATTTTTTACTGAGCTCACGAACTTGGAAACCACTGCATTAGGAAATGATGTCTGAGAATCCCATCACATTCCCCTAACATCCCGTACCTTGAGATGACTCATCAGAAATTTCTGCATCAGGTGGTTCCACTTGGAGTTTGTAAACATGGAAAGGTGTCCTGAATCATGCTGCAGGAAAAAACTCTGCATCTAGAAGAGAGAAGTTGTTAGAGAAATTGGGGGAGTGTCAAGAAGAAATTAATAACTAAGTCTGCTTGTAGACTCTGGAGACCTCTGGAGAGGAATTGTGGGGGATCTCAGCTGACCCCAAGCTATGTTCACTTTCTAGTTCCCACATGTTGGATTCTTTCCCAATTGTGTGCCTTTGTCCATGGGGTTCTCACAACCTAGAACATTTTCCTTGCCACTGTCAAAATCTTCGTGTGAGAAATAGAAAGAGTATGGCCTTTGGAGTCATGCAGATTTGGGTTCTTAACTGTTCTTTACCATGTAATTTTTGCATGGATTGTGGCAAGATACTCAGTAGCTCTGAACCTTAACTCTTCTTCTGATAAGTACGGATAATAATACCTTACTCATGGACCATTTGGTATCTTAAATACCAGTAAAGTGCCTGGCTTATGCTAAGCACCAAGAAATGTTTGTTTCCTTTCTTAAAAGCAAGTTGACTTTTCAAGAAAAAATTAGCATAAAATTCTGGAGTTAACATGGAAAACTTTCCCAGATATACCAAGGAGGAATAAATGTCTTTTTCTGCTTTAACAGCACATACTTTTCCCCCTCCTTAGCATTAATGTCATTCTGTTACGTAGTATGTTTAGCAATTTGGAGCATCAATCTCCTGCACTTGAAAATTCTTTTCCCAAAGGCAAGAACCGGGTGCATTTCTTTTCATGTCCACAACACAGTGTTGTGCTCACAGAAGGCCATGTTCAGAGATTCATACTTCGTTCAACAAAGATTTATCAAATATTCTGCTATGTGCCAGTTGTTGATTATAATTTATGGTAGAATCCATATGTTCTTCTTTAAAAATTTAAATTCCAGTTAGTTAACATACAATATAATATTAGTTTCAGGTGTATAATATAGTGGCTCAACACTTGCATACAACCTCCAGAGTGCTCATCACAAGTGCCCTCCTTAGTCCTCATGACCTATTTTACCCACCCCCAACTCCCTCCCTTCTGATAACTATCAGTGTGTTCTCTATAGTTGAGATTCTGCAATTGAAGGGTCATAGGGAAGTTCTATTTTTAATTTATTGAGGAATCTCCACACTGTTCTCCAAAGAGTCTGCACCAACTTGCATTCCCACCAACAGTGGAAGAGGGTTCCCTTTTCTCCACATCCCCTCCAACACATGTTGTTTCCTGTCTTGCTAATTTTGGCCATTCTAACTGGTATAAGGTGATATCTCAATGTAGTTTTAATTTGAATCTCCCTGATGGCTAGTGATGATGAACATTTTTTTTGAGTTTGAGGAGTTCATTATAGATCCTGGATATCAACCTTTTGTCTGTACTGTCAATTGCAAATATCTTCTCCCATTCTGTGGGTTGCCTCTTTGTTTTCTTGACCATTTCCTTTGCTGTGCAGAAGCTTTTGATTTTGATGAAGTCCCAAAAGTTCATTTTCACTTTTGTTTCTTTTGCCTTTGGAGACATATCTTGAAAGAAGTTGCTGTGGCTGATATCGAAGATATTACTGCCTATGTTCTCCTCTAGGATTCTGATGGATTCCTGTATCACGTTGAGGTCTTTTATCCATTTTGAGTTTATCTTTGTGTACGGTGTAAGAGAATGGTCAAGTTTCATTCTTCTACATATAGCTGTCCAGTTTTCCCAGCACCATTTATTGAGTAGACTGTCTTTTTCCCACTATATATTTTTTCCTGTTTTGTTGAAGATTATTTGTCCATAGAGTTGAGGGTCCGTATCTGGGCTCTCTACTCTGTTCCACTGGTCTATGTGTCTGTTTTTATGCCAGAACCATGCTGTCTTGGTGATCACAGCTTTGAGATTCTGTTTCTTGGTTTGCTTCTCTCTCTCTATTTGTTGATTGGAAGACGAACACAAGATAAAGGTGAGTGTTACATGGTTGAGAAAGGACTCAGTTACTGAACTGGTATGTAGAGAATTGGGTGAAATGTAGCATGTGTCATAAATTAAATATTTCCTATGTGCCAGTCACTGTCACTGATAGGCATTTTATATGTTAGCTTGTTTAGTCTGGAATATTTCCATAAGCAATTATTATTCCACTTTTACAGAAAAAAGAACTGGGGTCTGGCAAGTTGTGTCAGACACTGATGAGTAGCTTGACAGGAAGTGGCAGGCAGCAGCTGATGCCAGTCTAGAGAGAGAAGGAAACCTTCTGAACCTTCCATCTAAACCACTGCCTGAGCTTAGGCTACCTGCTTACCTGGGAAATTAAGAGAAGGAAGGAAATGAATATTGTCATAAGCCAGCCATTGCCAAAATGCCACACCATTAACCAAGCCAGGGTCTCCAAAATCAAGATCTGGGCCAGGTGAAGGAAGAAGAACACCCATTTGGCCTTGAACATGTTCATGGCCTCCAATGTTCTTCGCAGTTCTTGGAAATCTTCCACCAACTGGGGCTGAGAAATAAATATTCATGGAAGGAATTAATTCGCTCAGGGAACACAAGTGAACACAATGAATAATCCATTCTATAAGCTTATTAATACCTTAATTTTAATGCATAGAAATTTATTGATATTAATATGTTTAATTGGGTGAAATTTAAAACATAAAACCATGGACAAACAAAACCTTTTAAAAGGTTATGATTACATATATATGTATGTTATAAAAATAATATTTTTTTTTCTGGAGAAGAGAAAGATAAGTAGTGATTTGTAAACTGTCCTCAGACTGTTTTGGAAATCAGAATTGGGTTTGTTTTGGGGGGTGGATGTGGTTATTGTGTCTAACAGTTGTTGCCATTTATTTATTTATTTATTTATTTATTTATCTTTAAGATTTTTATTTATTTATTTGAGAAATAGAGAGAGAGAGAGTGCATGAGGGAGAGGGAAAAGCAGATTCCCTGCTGAGCAGGGAGCCCAATATGGGGGTCAATCCCAAACCAGGGACTCTGGGATCATGACCTGAACTGAAGGCAGATGCTTAACTGACTGAGCCACCCAGGGACCCCTAATGGTTGCCTTTTAAACCATCAGTATTATTTCAGATGTTAATTGATCTCTGATAACATTGTCTATATGGGTACCCCATACTTAGGGGTACAGTTTACACAACATTTTCTATGTCATCAGCAGTTTAGTATGTGTGAAGGGCTCTTTCATTAAAGATGTTGAGCAGAAAAATACTGTTCACTTAGTGTAGCTCACTCAGGATGACTTTCCCGTGAGCTGCGTGATGGAGCCCCAGAAACAAGGCAGGATCTCTGGTGACGTTAGTGTGTATCTGCTGCCATGTGTGGGGGCCTTGGTCCTCTGTCTGTGTAAGAGGTATACATGCATGTGTGTGTATGCACAAGGTTAGTTTTGGTTTGCCAGCTTGCCGGTCAGACTGGAGAATCAGTGCGAGGGCTGGGAATAGATATCCCTTAACTTAATGATGAATGGATTTGAAATCGGGGCAGTTGACACAGTGACCAGGGTATAAGGAAGAGAGCAGGATTATTCAGATACATGAAGAGAGAGACACTTGCAGTATCAAAAGTAAGATCCATGAACAAAATTCTAGAAGCAAGCATTTTCACTTCAAAATTCACTGATTGAACTTTTAGAAGATCTGCATTTATCTTTCAAGCCGCCATCAACTTTGGAATTCTGGTAGCCATGGATGACCTTAAGAGGCCATCTCTTAGACTGCCTTCCATCCTGGTCATCTTTTCCAACGCATTTATTTTGCTGAGTAGGAGATCAGCAAGCCCAGTAGCATAACTGCTTGGAAATCATCATCAAGTCAGCAACAGATACAGGACTCCAAACTATGCTACCTGACACAAGTGTTGTACTCAAACTAATTGTCTATAGTCTATATGCATGTATCTGAGTATATATGTATTATTTTACACATACACATGAATATGTATATCTGTGTATCCATGTAGATGTACTGGAACAAACAGCTTAGAAACCACGAAAACAGAATCAGGGAAATAAATGATGCCATGAAGCGTTCCAACGTTAGAATTATTGGAATCCCTGAAGGGGAGGAGAAAGAAAGAAGTCTAGAAGATATAGTGGAACAAGTCCTTCAAGAAAATTTTCCCAATCTCGCAAATGGAACCAGCATTCATGTACTAGAGGCTGAACGGTCTTCACCCATGATTATACATTCCAAAAAAACATCATGACACCTGATAGTCAAATTGAGGAATTATAATTGTAGGTATAATCTCTTGAAAGCCGCCAGGGCAAAGAGGCTCCTTAGTTACAGAGGGAAGCCCATCAGAATAACATCAGACATGTCCACAGAGACCTGGCAAGCCAGAAGAGGCTGGCAAGATATATTCAGGGCACTAAATGAGAAGAACATGCAGCCAAGAATACTTTATCCAGCAAGACTGACATTCAAAATGGAAGGAGAGATAAAGAGTTTTCAAGACCAGCAAGGCTTAAAAGATTATGCAACCACCAAGCCAACACTGCAGGATATATTAATGGGGGCTCTATAAAAGAGGAAAAATCCCAAGAATAGCATTGAACAAAATATAGAGACAGTCTACAGAAAGAAAGACTTCAAAGGTAACTCGATGTCAATAAAAACGTATCTATCAATAATCACTCTCAATGTGAATGGCCTAAATGCACCCATAAAACGGCACAGGGTTGCAGATTCGATAAAATGACAGGACCCATCCATATGTTGTCTACAAGAGACCCATTTTGAACCTAAAGATACACCCAGACTGAAAGTGAAGGGATGGAGAAGCATCTTTCATGCCAATGGGCCTCAAAAGAAGGCTGGGGTAGCGATTCTCATAACAGATAAATTAGACTTCAAACTAAAGACTAGTCAGAGATACAGAAGGACACTACATAATCCTTAAAGTGACTATCCACCAAGATGATCTAACAATTGTAAATATCTATGCTCTTAATATGGGAGCAGCCAATTACTTAAGAAAACTGTTAATCAAGATAGTCATATTGATATGAATACACTAATCGTAGGATATCTTAACACACCTCTCTCAGAAATAGACAGATCATCGAAGCAGAAAATCAATAAAGGAACAAGAGCATTGAATGACACATTGGACCAGATGGACCTCATAGATCTATACAGAACATTCCACCCTAAAACAACAGAATACTCATTCTTCTCAAGTGCACACAGAACCTTCTCCAGAATAGACCACATACTGGGTCACAAATCAGGACTCAACCAATACCAGAAGACTGCATATTCTCAGATCACAATGCTTTGAAACTGGAGCTCAATCACAAGGAAAAGTTCAGAAGGAACTCAAACACCTGGAAGCTAAAGACCACCTTGATTAAGAGTGCTTGGATCATGGGGGTCCCTGAGTGGCTCAGTGGGTTGGACCTCTGCCTTCACTCAGGTCGTGATCTTAGGGTCCTGGGATCGAGCCCCACGTCGGGCTCTCTGCTCAGCAGGGAGCCTGCTTCCCCCTTCTCTCTATGCCTGTCTCTCTGCCTATCTGCGATCTCTGTCTGTCAAATAAATAAATAAAATATTAAAAAAAAAGATGCTTGGATCAACCAGGAGATCAAAGAAGAACTGAAACAATTGATGGACACCAATGAGAATGAAGACACTTTGGTCCAAAACCTATGGGATACAGCAAAGGCTGTCCTAAGGGGGAGATACATAGCCATCCAAGCCTCCCTCAAAAAAATTGAAAAATCCAGAATACACCAGCTATCTCTACACTTTAAAGAACTGGAGAATCAACAACAAATCAAACCATGTAGATGTACTAAAGACAATTTAGAGCAGACCTTTCCCTGCAGAGACCAATATACTTCTAGATAATGAATGATTGTCTTATAGCTCTTAACCATTAGTGGACTTTCTTTTCCTTTTAGAAATATTTAGGAAAAACAATTAAGCTTTTCATCACTTTCTCTTTTTAAACTAAGAGCCTCCTGCTCTAAATGGTGGGGGCATATCTAGAGGTTTGTCAATTGCTAGTGTCACCACTGGGTTCATGATAATGATAGTATCTAAAATGTATGGAGTATTTACTACATTCCAGACACTGTGCTAACTCGAAATTCCTCTAACTCTTTCCATAATCCCCCAATGTCTCCTAGGAAAGCTGGTGCTACTACTGTACTGCTTGAGAGAGAAAGAGAGAAACTGAGTCATGGAGAGGTTTTGTAACTGGTCTGAACCCATAAAACCTATGGTAGGGCTGGGCTGTGAGTACCAGTGTGCAGCCTCAGAGCCCTTGCTGTGAAATGCAGGGCTCTGCCTCCTGACACATAGCTGTGTGGGATGCATGTGGACCTGAGGGGTAAGCGTAAGTGTTCATTTGAGGTCTGCCCCAAACCTGCTGTGTGTCCTCTTCTTGGCAAGTTTGTATCATTTCTTCAAGCAGAAATATAATGCTTATTCTATCTTCCTCACAGTGACGTATGGATCAGCACTCAGTAAAAATTATTTCTTAACAATTAAACAGAACGTAAACAGGTTTTAACAAAACAACTTGCCGAAAAAGAAAAAGAAAAATAAATGCTCGATGTTAGTTAAAATCTCTGTAAGCTTTCTGTAAAATCATCCCAGGGAATGTTTGATCTTACAGAGACTCTGTCTTTTGGAAGACAGTACTCAGATAGCCAAAGTATTAGAGAAAGAAAGAGTGGCACCTTTCTTTGGGAATACCTAAGGGCTGGGACCAGAAAGAAGAGACTTGGAGTCCCAGTTCTTTGACCCACCAACTGTGGGACTTCCAGAAAGTAATTTATTCTCCCGGGACTATAATTTCACCAAATTTAAAAGGTGCTGCTGTTAGGATGTACCCATATCTTTCATTCAATAGCATTTTAGAAGTCTCTACTACATGTCTGATCTTGGGTACGTGGGTGCTTGAGGACAGAGGGATAAGCAAAATACACATATTTACTGCTCTCATGGAATTTACTTTAGCAGGAAACACAGATATAGACATCAAGCAGCTATAAGTAACCACTGAAAAAAATTGTATGTGTACATTGCCTGGGATGAAGCAGGTACTTAGAGATGTGGAATTATTGTTTGGTGCAGGACCAAAAGTTTCATTCTTTTCTCACACAGAAGTTTAAGAGTTTGAGGGTCCAAGGAGGATAACATTGTTTTGAAATATGCAGAATCTACTCATTCATGGTATGGCAGGATCACCCAGGCATAATGGCTGGTGTCTCACAAAAAATGATCAGTTCTTGGATATATCAGGAAAAAGTCAACTGGCTCTTATCTCCATCCCTCCACATGCACCTGGGTCCCAGGACCTCACTCACATTTTTGTTTCTTTCCTGGCTGGGCTCTTCTGGGGAAAGCTCTCCGATAAGCAGTGGCTCAAGGTACAATTTTACAATGTCAAGCTTCAGGTGCATGGCTCTGAAGACATCCTGTAAATCAGAGAGAACTGTTGGATGCTTAAGAGATACACACTTACCTGCAGAATACTTCCCTTCCTTACCTCATCCTCCACCCATCTTGGGAATCAGTAGACTCTATTATGGAGGATTTCTTCTATCTCCAGGTGGATGTTTCAAGTTGAAAAATCAAAATTACCATAATCCCATTACTCTTGGAAATCCTCTATGAAAGCCTATTGCTAGAGACCCACCTACTTAGCACATTGCTTCACTAGCCAAGCCCAATACAGCCAGGACATTCCTAAGCATTGAAAGAGATTACTATTTTGTTGAGCACCAGAAGAAGTAGTCAGCTTGAGTTAATGAGCCTTGGTACCTCTTTAAAGCCCACTGTCATGCTTGGTGGAATTTGATCACACTGTGTGGGGAAACAGATTAAAAATCCCATCTTCCATCAAATCTCCCTCTTGGTTCTTGGCCAAAGCCAAGAAGACTGAAGCATTTGAATTACATTATTTCTAAACAAGGATGGGTTAAAGTTGGCAATGGTAGTGTAGGACAAGTGCACAAGAGAGCATGGGAGCACAGCTCTGAGGTCTGTGTCATCTAAAGTATTACACTCTTGGCACAGTTTGACACCGAAGGGGTCTCGTCACTTTTTCTAAAAAATTCTAAGACAATCTCTGCAAAGGATTGTGACAGCTAGGCATAGAAGAGAGGTGACCAACTGTATGTGTGTGTGTGTTTTTTTTTTCCTCTGCCTCATCTCCATGTTAAGTAGCACTTTGTAGAGGCTATGAGAAACAGTGGTGGTTTGTATGTCCTGCTTATATTTGGAAGTAAGAAATGTTCTCTTCCACCCCAGGGATTTAAGCAGTTTTTGCGAAAGGAGAATTTTCCAAGAGCTAAATGCTAGACTTTCTGCTAGTGTGGCTTTGGGGACAGGAGTGATTAAAAATGAGGAAATATTACCAAGATTGTAACTTGAATACATGGAAGTCTTACATATGACTCTGAAGCGCTGGTGTTCCATAGTATTCACTAAGAAAGTGGACCCTGGAGCAGCATTCCTACATCTAAGTTCTGGTTTCTATTTACTATCTGTGTAATTGTGGACAAGTCCTGTTACCTGTTTGTACTTCCATTTTCTCTAATATATAAGGGTGGTGATCATAGCCAACCAATTCATAAAGTTATTGTAGGGATTAAGTGAATCAACTAGAATCCTGTTGGCATATAGTAAATCCTCAATACATATCAGACATCTTTTTTTAAAAAAGATTTTTATTTATTTGACAGAGATTATAAGTAGGCAAAGAGGCAGGCAGAGAGAGAGAGAGAGGAGGAAGCAGGCTTCCTGCTGAGCAGAGAGCCCGATGCTATGCAGGGCTCCATCCCAGGACCCTGAGATCATGACCTGAGCCGAAGGCAGAGGCTTAGCCCACTGAGCCACCCAGGTGCCCGTCAGCCATCTTTCTTGTATGTATACTTCTTCTTCTTCTTCTTCTTTTTTTTTTTTTTTAAAGATCTTTATTTATTTATTTATTTGAGAGAGAGAGTGAGAGAGAGCATGAGAGGGGAGAAGGTTAGAGGGAGAAGCAGACTCCCCGTGGAGCTGGGAGCCCGATGCGGGACTCGATTCCGGGACTCCAGGATCATGACCTGAGCTGAAGGCAGTCGCTTAACCAACTGAGCCACCCAGGTGCCCCTTCTATGTATACTTCTAGTTCTAAGAACTTACTACCCACCTTCTCTTCAATACAGCAATTCGTAGATTTTCTTCTTATATTCCAATGCCTAATGTAATACGAGCTCTCACTTATTTTAGTGAATATAATGAACCCTCCATCTTCAAAGTATAAAGCAACTTTAGATACATCTATGAACTACATACAAGCCTACTTAGAAGGTGTTTATATAACGAATAACATTAATTATAGGGGTACAATATCAACTCTAGACTTCCGTCACCTAAGGGTCTCTAGATTCAATGATGTAAAAAGGGCTTTGTATTTGCTAGAACCAGTCCAGGCTCAACTGTCCATTCTGCTTCTATATGCTTCCTCTGACCCCCTTGGGAAAGGCTACACTGTATTATTTCAAATGTGTTTCTTAGCTGTTATATTCTACAAGTCTAAAACTTAGTTCCCCAAACCAGGAAGAGAGCCATTCAATGATTAAGAGCCTCATAGAACTAAGGTGTTGATTATGAGTTGGCCCATAGGGTACCTTGTACATAGGACACATTCAACAGTTGTTGGCACTACCTCCTTTCCCCTTTTTATTATCCCTTGTTCCTCAGCAGGATTATATTATTACCCTTATATCTTTTTTTTTCAGCGTAAAAGTATTCATTATTTTTGCACCACACCCAGTGCTCCATGCAATCCGTGCCCTCTCCAATACCCACCACCTGGTTCCCCCAACCTCCCAACCACCCCCCGCCACTTCAAACCCCTCAGGTTGTTATTCAGAGTCCATAGTCTCTCATGGTTCACCTCCCCTTCCAAATTCCCCCAACTCCCTTCTCCTCTCCATCTCCCCTTGTCCTCCATGCTATTTGTCATGCTCCACAAATAAGTGAAATCATATGATAATTGTTTCATTCTTTTTTAATGGCTGACTAATCTATCATTTATCTATCACTTTTTATTTATCCATTCATCTGTTGGTGGACACTTAAGTTGTTCCTATGTCTTGGCTATTGTATATAATACTGTTATGAGCTTAGGGGAGCAAATATCTTTTTGAGTTAGTGTTTTTGTTTTCTTCAGACAAATATCCACAAATGGAACTTCTGGATCATGGGGTAGTTCTATTTTTAACTTTTTGAGGAGCTTACATGCTGTTTTCTATAGCAGCTGCAGAAATTACATTCCCATCAATAAGAGTACAGGAGTGAGTTCCTTTTTCTTCACATCTTCATCAACTCTTGCTATTTCTTATGTTTTGATAATAACCATTCTAACAAGTGTGAGGTGATCCTTCACTGTGGTTTTGATTTGCACTTTTTTGGTGATTCAGGTCTTGTGCTCAAGTCTTCAATCTATTTTTAATTCTAGTGTATGGTGCAGGATAGTGGTTCAGTTTCCTTCATTGGCATGTAACTGTCCATGTCCAGTTATTCTAATACCATTTTATTGAAGAGACTGTCTTTTCCCATATTCTTGGATCATTTGTCATAAATTAATTGTTCATGTATGTGTGAGTTTATTTCTGGGTTCTCTATTTTGTTTCATTGATCTGTGTGTCTGCTTTTTATGCCAATACCATACAGTTTTTATTATTATAGCTTTGTGGTATGTATTGAAATCAGGGAGTGTGATGCCTCTAGATTTGCTCTTCCTCAAGATTGCCCCCCTACCAGAGAAGATGCAATTATGATTACTGATTATTACTTTCTTTTCATCAACAGCTTAGAAATCCTGGCTGCTTTTGTGGTGGCTGGGGGTGGGGAGGGATGACGTGCTAGGGCAGTGTCACTATGTGTAATGGAAGAAGAAGAAGAGGAAGACATGGCTCAGCACTCTAAGACCCCTTCCTTTCCTCCCCTTTCTCTTTTCTCTTTCTCTACCTTTCCTCTCCAACCTCTCCTCCTCATGCCATGACAGTCACTGATGCTAATTGAGCATATACTATGTGCCAATATTGTGCTAAGCAGAGGAAGTGGCTAAGCTGGGATGTCCATTCTGGCTGGGTATTTAGTCCTGATGTGAATCCTATTTTCACTCCACTTCTGTGCACATCCTCTCCATCTCCTACCCTAGCCTCACCTCTCTTGGCTCCATACCACCCTTTTGGAGTTGCACACAACGCTCCTGTCTTCCACATGGTAGTCCTCTAAATAGATGAAATGGACTTTTCTATATTTCCTCTAAGTTTTTGCCATCCCTTCTCTATCAAATTGACCTTTGACCCACACAAGAAAGCACTCGAGTTTCTCAGTGTCCTTCTTAAGAGTGTGGCTGTCCAGGGGCACCTGGGTGGCTCAGTGGGTTAAGCCTCTGTCTCCAACTGAGGTCATGATCCCAAGGTCCTGGGATCTAGCTCTGCATTGGGCTCTCTGCTCAGCGGGGAGCCTGCTTCCTCCTCTCTCCCTGCCTGCCTCTCTGCCTACTTGTGGTCTCTCTCTGTCAAATAAATAATTAAAATCTTAAAAAAAAGAGTGTGGCCTCCAGAGATAAGGAGAATACTTAATCTACTTTGTTTGTTCTGGACATGTTGCTGATGTGCATGCACCACAATATTGCATTTGTTCCTTTCCTACTGTTGCCTTACAAAAAATTTGTGACCAAGTAGGGTTTCATGTCATGTCCTCCAATGCTTTGTAAACCTCATTTCAATAATTGCAAAAGCAGCCCATCATATAAATATATACTTAATTATATAATCAATTCTACTTGGACTTTTCCTGTAAGCTCTTCTCTGGTAAGAAGACTAGGCCTACACTGTAATTATTAGCATCATGTCATTATTATTTTTTAAGAAGATTTATTTATCCATTTTGGAGGGCGGGGAAGGGCAGAGGGAAAGGAAGAGAGAGTCCTAAGCAGACTCCTTGCTGAGTATGGAGCCCAACAGGAGGCTGGATCCCATGATCCTGAGATTATAACCTGAGCCGAAACTGAGAGTCAGACACTCAACCAACTGTACCACCCAGGTGTCCCATCGTGTCATTAGTTTTAGATCACATAGTTCAAAAACAGTAAGATAACTTGTATCTGCAGTAATAGGAGCTGATGTACCCCCTTTGTTTTACGGAATTATTTGTCTTGTTTGTTCTTTGGAGAAGATTACAACCCATATCAGAATAAAGTAATAAAAAGGCCCAGGAACTGTCATTTTTTCAGTGTTTAATCTGTGTCAAACACCACAGGCACTGTTGACTTTCACAAGGCTAAGATGAAGGTATTATTATCCCCACTTTCTAGGTAAAGGACCTGAGGCTCCAAGAGCTTCTGCAGTCTTCCCTCAAGGCATTCTCAGTAAGAACTCAGATACAAGCCAGGCCTGTTTCGTTCCTAAGTCTGTACTCATACTCATTAGGCTGGACCCTTAACAAAGGTTTTAGAATGGCTGGCTACATGAAGGAATGAATTAATCAATTTATGGGAAAGGCTATTATTAGTCACCTTTTGTGAGGAGGATGGAAGCTTGGAGAAGAGTTTCCATGTAAATATAAGAAAGGTGTCCCCCTCTGGGCACTTTTGGGTCCAGGGCCAGCACACAGAGAGACCACACTTTCTTTGGTCCACAGTTGCCTTTCAAGGTACAACCTCCAAACACCTCTTAAGTTGTAGAGTAAACATCTGACTGCAGGTCCTATATACATTTTGCTCTTCTTCACTAGGGAGCATGATCCTTCCCCACCATGGGCTCCATCTTTCCCCAATCACGTGACATCAAATACAACCAGATTTCTAACCTGGTGCTAAACAGGAGATAATAATTACACCTCTGAGGCTAGGAGTAGCCTAGCCAGTGAGATAAATAATAATATTTATTATTAATAATAAATGAGATAAATAATAATAGGTACAATTTAATGAAACTTTCTTAAGTATCTGGCATTGTGCTAAGCACTTTGTAAACATTAGTCCAATTTACCATAAACCTGTCTGATAGGTAAGGTCATTCCTGTTTCACAAATCATGAAGTAGAGGCTGAGAGAATTGCAGTAACTTCCCCATGTTCACACAATCACTTCCAAAGTTCAGGCTCCCTGAATTCTGAGTAGCTATGGAACATTACATTTGTCAGAATTCTTTCAGAACCTCCCGTTCTTCTCAAGACATCTTCCTTTGGAAGAAACTTTTCTCTGAATATTTTTGGGCTTATTTACCTTACTTCTAAGGTACACGGTTGACCATGCTCAGGATTTTCGTTCTTAAGATAGGAATCCTTAGATGGCATGGGTATTTTCCCCTGAAGTTCTCTGATGGTTTCTTTTTTCTTTTTTTTTTTTTTTTATTACTCAGTTCCTCCTTGTTGGCTAGAATTGAATGCAGAATCATGGAGTTTTCTTAATTTCTGGGAGATAAACATTATCAGCAAGTTACACATTTATCAGCCCAGCTGTCTCCAGCTGAGTGAGTTTATCAGTGATTTATTTCTAAGGTGGTAGAAAGCCCACATCTTTGGCAACAGATCATCTGAGCTGATTCTGTGACTTGAACTAGAAAAGCACCATCCTTAATTGTAGGTTTGCATTATCGTTATTAACATTTTATACCTATCAGATGAATCACTATCTGTCTTTTACACACTCTATTTATAAGAGTCTGAGAAATCTCTCCTTGGGCACAGATATTTTTTTCCCTAGATTTTACTCACCCATTTGTTACTTTCTTCTTAAAAGACAATGACAGATGGTAGCCACACTTCTGGTGAACATAGCATAATATATAGAATTGTTGAACCACTATGGTGTATACCTGAAACTAATTTTAACACTGTGTCAACTATTCTCAAAAAACAAAGCAAAATAGACAGTGGCTTTAATTCAAATCAAAACAAAACACCAAGAGCAGAACAAAATTCAAAATACACAAACAGTATCCACTGTCAACATCTGAGCTCATCCTCAAGTAAGAGTTAAACCTCAAGGCTTAATGTGCTTTCAGGTTCTTGCTGGATAGGAATCCTATAAAATTGGTTTAGGAGGAGATGAGCAATTGTGGAGTTTGAGCACACACTCAAAATACTTTTGGGAAGAGAGCCACGTCTCAGTCCCCCATTAGCTGGAAGAGAAAGGGCAGAGATTTGAGTTCTTACCGTGGCATCTTCACTAGCATAGTGGTTTAGGACCCGGTGCCCACCTGGATGCCTCTTGGCCCAGTCAGTAACATCGTAGACCTTGCGATTGATCACCAGCCACTGATCAGCCTCCTGATTGTGTCTCTGGATCTCCTGCCAGCTGTACATCGTGAGGATTTTTCTGGACATGTCACATTTCCCATTTGCCTCCTGTTTTACAGAGTCTTTCCCATTTGTTACTGGTTTCCCATTTGCTTGTTGCTTCTCACCTAGATACTGCTGACTCTTTCCCACGAGGCTCCCATTACCTTCATGCTCGTCTTCAAGCATCATTGTCAACATCCCTGAGATTTCTGGGTTGACTCCTGAAATTCTAATCCTTGCCTATGATTGGATCACAAAATGACCTTTTCCTTCTTTCTTATTCCACTACAATGTGATGTCTGCCCAGAGCACTTCTTTTTAGCCTAGTTACCTCTTCGCAAACCTGACAGTGTGTACGTCCCCAGCTTCTCACGTCTCTGTCTGTTCTGAATCTTTTCTGCACTGATAGAGGCAGGATCACATTTTTTTTCCTGGGGGATGAGACCAACTGTCTCTCCTCACTTCTCCTTTCTCTGCTGGCAGGTGTCTTAGCAACGTCTTCCTTCAGCATTAAATCTTCCTTAGGAAGGAACTTGAGCCAATCAGTTGGTCTGAAAGTTGTAGCCTGCCCCAGGTTGGAGGGAAAAGCCTCAGGTTACTGGGCTGTCCTACACTGTTACCCCATGGGGTTGGGTTCACTAGGTCTCTGGCATGCTTGTGGTTGGAGGCATTTAGGTTTGTTAATTCCGCATGAAAGCAAAACCTTTCAAAACCTCCAGGATGACATGAACGCTTGATAGACTTGGGAAGTGTTCTTTGTGGACAGCTGTTATTTCTCCCTGGGTTTTGCTAACTTTTTTAAAAAAACAACATTTATAAAAAATGATTTAGATTTACCAAAAGAGCCAATGAGCAGAAAACTAGTTTTTCTCTCTTATCGTTGAAGGCTGTCTAAATCTGTCGTACTACTAAAGGGAACAGCAACTGATGTTTGCTAGAAGACGTGATGGTTTACAAAGCCTTTATCACATGTTATATTTGATTTAATCCTCACCTTAACTTTTGAGGGAGGTGCTCTTAGTGTCCCATATTCCCGGTGAGAAAACATGAACTGAAGACCCCAGGTAACGTGCCAGAATCACTTATTCATAAGTAAATTGCTGAGGAATTCAGAATTTCCAGATCTCCAACTTTTCTCCTGGCGTTCTTCAAACCTAGGGTCTAGACATATATGATAGTAACTTAACTCAGTGGTTTAGAAATGAGGCAGAAGGAGAGCTTCTGGGATAATATAGTGGTGGTGGTGGTGGGGAAGGGTCTTAATTTCAAGAAAAGAAGAGGCATGAAATAATAGAAAACATCCATTCTTCTATTTGGGAATCAGTCCTAAGTAAATCATCAATAATTCAGCCCAAGATTTATATGCTAAGGGCTTATTCTAGTACTAGTTTACAATTGCTATTGTCACACAGCTCACATTGCTTGCAAGTTTGCTGAGCTGAAGGAGAAGCTAGATCATCATTCTGGAAAAAAGCTGGAAGATGGTCCCAGGTTTTTGAAATCTGGTGACGCTGCCATTGTTGATATGGTTCCTGGCAAGCCTATGTGTGTTGAGAGCTTCTCTGGCTCTCCTCCTCTGGGCCGTTTTGCTGTTCGTGACATGAGACAGACGGTTGCTGTGGGTCATCAAAGCCGTGGACAAGAAGGCAGCTGGGGCTGGCAAGGTCACCAAGTCTGCCGAGAAAGCTCAGAAGCCTAAATGAATATTATCCCCAATACCTGCCACCCGAGTCTTAATCAGTGATGGAAGAACGGTCTCAGAACTGTTTGTGTCAATTGGCCATTTAAGTTTAATAGTAAAAGACTGGTTAATGATAACAATGCATCGTAAAACCTTCAGAAGGAAAGGAGAATGTTTGGTGGACCATTTGTTATTTTTTTGTGTGTGTGGCAGTTTTAATTTATTAGTTTTTAAAATCAGTACTTTTTAATGGAAACAACTTGACCAAAAATCTGTCACAGAATTTTGAGACCCATTAAAACAAAAGTTTAATGAGAAAAAAAAAAAATCAGGGATGGCCTAAATGTCCAGCAATTAAAAGAAGGTGAATGAACTATATACATGTTGAATATTTTATAGATATAATATCATTATATTATAATATTATATTATTTATATATTATATATTGTATTATTATATTATAATATAAATATATCGATATTTATTTATTATATAGATATTTATTTATGTTGAATATTATATAGATATATAGATATTTTAAAAGTAATTTTTATAGAATTTTTAAATTCATGGGCTTATGTATACAATATAATGAAAATAATCAGTTGATGAAATTCTATTTACTGAGTAGTATATGATTGGAAGGGAAAATGTTAAAATGTTGCCATTAGTTTGGATTATAGTGTTATTGAAGCATGTTTTTAATCTTTATTTTTAATAGCATTTCCCACATTCCTACCAATGAATACATATTACTTTTATAATTTAGAAAAAGCAGATTTTTACAAAATAAGGATCCAATAAAAAATACATAAAGCATGAATTTTGGAGGTAGTTGAACCTGGTATCATATTTCTGTTTGCCATTTATTAGCTGTAGAGCATCATGCAAATCACTTATTTTTCTGGGCTTTAGTTTTCCCATCTGTAAAATGAAAGAAGCACTCTTCTCAGTATTACAGTGAGTTAACATAAACGCTGTGGTATTTACAGAAACTCTCAACAGTTTCCATGACTTTTGTATGGAAGTTTCATGAATCCAACATATATATACATAGTATTTGTACGCTCTACACATACATTCAGGCATCTTGCAGAATTTCAGTATAATTGAGGTTTGAGGGCAACAATCTGGTTGGAAATTTGTTGGGGAGCTGGTAGATGGCTTGCCTAAGGAAGTAGGCTGGCCCTTTATGTATGCTTGAGATAATGTCATTTTGCTATACTATAGAATGCAAACACACTGATGGGAAGTGTGGCTGTGTGTTGGGGGAGATAATCAAGGACTTTCCCATCCCTCCAATGGTGATGCTTTGGAAACACTTGGCACATAGCAGACTTCTGTAATTTTTAGTTTCTTGTCTGTACTTGCATGGATATTGAGTGTAGCAACTCATTCTTTCAAGGCTTTTGTATTTGTTTGTTTTGGAGGAAGAGAGCCTTCTTGTAAATTGGAAACAAACTCTGGATTCAGAAATACCTAAGCTGAGTATTCTTGCACAAGATTCTTATGATCTATGTGTGTACGTTTTCTTATTCTACAAAGTGGGGTGAGCGAAAACCATACTTATGAATTTATGAAGAAGATTATATGATGTATTGGAAGAAGCTAGTGTAGTGCCTAACACCTGGACAAACAATAAATGTTACATTTGCTATTGCTGTTATCGTATGTGTTTTATTTTTGCTTTGGAACATCGTCACCTGTGTTTTGGTGCTCACTTCATATTATTATTATTGTTTTTAATGTTGTCATTAAAATGACCATCGTTATTAAGGTCCAGGAGAAGAGACCAAAGGTGTTTGACTACCGAAGTTGGGGCTCTCTGGATTCTACCTCTTTCCACTCCAAAACAAAGGACCCTACATCTGGCACTTTCTTGGCTAGGAGTTCTGTTCTATCTTCTTTTAGGAGAGAGAGAGTCCAGTGGACTCCATTTTTGTTTAACTCAATTCTGTGGAAGAAAGAGAGAGGGAAAGTGAGAATGGGAGACAAGGAAAGTGACAGAGGAAATGATAAATGTGAGTGAAACGAGAGCAAAACCCCAGAGGAAGTAGATAAGAAAGGAGGAAGTGGTATGGAGTAGAAAAAGGAAGTACATACTACAGTGGGGACTGGGATGCACGTCCCAGCTTCGTCCCCAATTACTGCCAGCCTGGCCCCTTCACTGGCACTGTTTGTTCATTTCTAACATGAGATGTTAAAATTGATGGCCTCCAGCAGCCGTTCAAGTTTAACAGCATATAAAAAGAGAGAGAAAATGTCCTTACTTCATTTCATAGGAAAATGTAACGATGGGCTTCTGAGTAGTTTTGAGTAGTTCTCAGTAGTGCTAGGATTGTTGCTGGCCTTTCTGGAAGGACCTCTTGTGGTTTAGGGGACAGTTTAGAATGATTTCTTATACTGGCCTTGTCAGAGAGGGAGAGCACATGAGCCTTTGCTAACTGGGGACCAGAACCTCTTTAAATAAGGTAATTGGGCATGGTTTGGTTCTTGCTTTATGTGCAAGGTGTCTTGAAGGCTCAGAAAGTGTTGGTGATGGAGGTTTTCCTAGCAAAGTCCTCAGTACACTTGGTTCCTGCCACACATGCCTTTCCAGAATGGATGCAAGTCTGTAGAAATATGAGTGTATGTGGCTCTGTTCAATTCTTTCCCAGACTTCAAGGGTCTTGTCCCAGCCTCATAGAGAGCAATCTCCCCTCAGTAACTATCTTACTCATCATGTTCTCTCTTTTAAAATTACCTTTAGTTAGCCAATGTATATTACATCATTAGTTTTTGATGTAATATTCAATGATTAATTACTTGAGTAAAACACCCACTGCTCTAACTCTTACTTGGGGAGGGGAATGAGGTAAATGCCTTACCTCAGAGGTAATGCTCAAGATTGTTCTGATTATAAAAAGGTGTGTGTAACCCCAAATATCGTTGAAGGATATGATTCTGATATGTCAAGTCCACAATAAGCTTTTTTTAAAAATTTATTTTCAGCATAACAGTATTCATTATTTTTTCACCACACCCAGTGCTCCATACAATCCGTGCCCTCTATAATACCCACCACCTGGTACCCCAACCTCCCACCCCCCCGCCAATTCAAACCCCTCAGATTATTTTTCAGAGTCCATAGTCTCTCATGATCCATAATAAGCTTTTTAAAATTTTTTAAAATTTTGTTTTTTTAAAGATTTTACTTATTTAATTGACAGAGATCATAAGTAGGCAGAGAGGCAGGCAGAGAGAGAGAAGAGGAAGCAGGCTCCCTGCTGAGCAGAGAGCCTGATGCGGGGCTCCATCCCAGGACCCTGGGATCATGACCTGAGCTGAAGGCAGAGGCTTTAACCCACTGAGCCACCCAGGTGCCCCCCACAATGAGCTTTTTGAAAAGCTAGCATCTCTTACCAGAGCAAGGGGAATCATTCATGTATTTATGGATTCATCCACCAAGCCTGTAATGAGGAGATTCTGTGGGCTGGCATTGTGCCTCCAGGCCTCTCTGCCATCTTTAAAAACAACACCAGTCTTCTTGACATCATTACTCCCTAGAAGGTCAGACTATGGATTAACTATGACTTGAATGTATCCATTCAATCGCTCGGGGGACTCAAGGCAGCATCCTGGGTCAGGCAGGTTAGACCAATATAAGACCTTCTGAATCTAGATGCCCCCACATCTCAGCCTAGAGCTTGTCAGAAGCTTATAGCAGTTCTTTCTGCCATCAAGGATTTTCTCACCTTTACATAATTCACTGAAGATTTACAGATAATTTAATTATTTTCTAGTTGACATGCTAGATAACCTGGAAATAAGGAATGGATAGAGCTTCCTTTTCTCCATATGGACAGCTGCTAAAAACAAAACAAGTGGACAAAATGCATTTCCTCTCCCCTCCCCAAGCATTTAATATCTTTGAGAGGTCAGACACCTAGGGTTCAAAATCCAGTACTAATGCTTCTAGCACCATGCACTTGGATAAATACCTTCACTTTCCTGTGGCTTGGTTTCCCCGTTTGTAACATAGGTATGATGCTAATAGATGATGCTAATAAATGCTAATATGATGCTGAAAACCTTATGTATTTTCTTTTGTGAAGATTAAGTGTGCTAGTTCATGTAAAGTGCTTAAGACAATGCCTGGCATATATTAAGTTCATTATAAATAGTAGCCTCTGGGATTCTCTAATCTCTGAGTCAGCATGTTATCCAACCACAACAAATATTTGCCAAATATGGTGTCTTCACAAGAATTCTGTTCTTTTAAAGGAAGTGGGAAGGTAGTTAAATAGGCAAGAAAAAGAGACAAAGATGTATCAGTACAGCAACTGAAGTAGTGACAGAAAATATCAAAGCATAAATTAAAATTACAGACTGAGGAAACAGGCTGAGGGTTCCTCCTTACTCTATCACCAGCTTTCATCTCTGAAGCATCTTCTACCACTTGGAATCTCTTTTCCAGGCTCCTTGTCTCCTTTTAAGTCAATCAGTGAACATTCTTCAGCTCTCTAATGTCATAAACTAATACAAAAGGCCACCTTATGCACAGTTTTACAGTGGAATGTCCTCAAAACAAAAGCATGGTCCTTTTAGATGAAAAACAAGAATCATTTTTAAAAGAAATTCTACAGTAGGTGCTAGTGCCACTTGCTCTCCTGAGGATTCAAACTCTATCACTAAGGGAGAAAGAAACACTTGTTTGAAAACTGCACAGACAGCGCAAAAACTCTGGTCTTAGCAGAACTAATCACACCTCTTTCATGCTACTTCCTTCTAAAAGCTGATCATCTTTATTGAAGTCATTTATCCTCTTTGAACCTCAGTTTCTGCCCTTGTTAAATTGGGTATAATGATACCCATTCTGCCTATTTTTTAAAGTGTTGTGAGGTTCAAAAGAGATAATGAAATTGCGAGTGCTGTGAATTCTGTAAGACTGATGATTTACAGACCTGTACCCCTGAAGCAAATAGTACATTATATGTTAATAAAAAAGAGAGAGAAAGAGATAATGAAGCTGGAAATGTTGTTGTAATGCAGAAACTGTGATTATAAATAACCATTGTGATGTTATGGTGAGTGAGAGATTTTCCAGTTTTCCACGAGATCCATTCCAACTGGATCCATCGAGGCACAGAGAAAAATAAAACCATTCTTTTTTTTTTTTTTTTAAAGATTTTATTTATTTATTTGAGAGAGAATTAGTGAGAGAGAGCATGAGAGAGAAGGTCAGAGGGAGAAGAAGACTCCCCAAGGAGCTGGGAGCCCGATGTGGGACGAAATCCCAGAAGTCTGGGATCATGACCTGAGCCCAAGGCAGTTGCTCAACCAACCGAGCCACCCAGGCGCCCAAATGAAACCATTCTTATTAATCACAATATCATGCAGCATGGTGGACTGACTGTAGATGATTCAATTCTTTGACTTGCCAGGATTAGTTGCTATCTAGCCTACCTATCTGTTTATAATGTGCTTAGAGCTCCTGGAGGACTGACATTATATAAATGCTTGTGAGTATCACTGTTAGGATCACCTACGACCTGCTTTCCTCAAGAGTTCATTTGGTTCAGGGCATGCTCTGGTTCTGTGAATGGAGTGACTGTATGAAATGCACACCCATTTTTCCAGGACAATGGTTCCGAAGTTCTTTTCATTTCAAACGTTCAAAAAATATCCTCATTACAGAAATGTCTGTTCATGTCCTCTGCCCATTTCTTGATTGGATTATTTGTTCTTTGGGTGTTGAGTTTGCTAAGTTCTTTATAGATTCTGGACACTAGTCTTTTATCTGATATGTCGTTTGCAAATATCTTCTCCCATTCTGTCAGTTGTCTTTTGATTTTTTTAACTGTTTCCTTTGCTGTGCAAAAGCTTTTGATCTTGATGAAATCCCAATAGTTCATTTTTGCCCTTGCTTCCCTTGCCTTTGGCGTTGTTCCTAGGAAGATGTTGCTGCGGCTGAGGTCGAAGAGGTTGCTGCCTGTGTTTCCTCAAGGATTTTGATGGATTCCTTTTGCACATTGAGGTCCTTCATCCATTTTGAGTCTATTTTTGTGTGTGGTATAAGGAAATGGTCCAATTTCATTTTTCTGCATGTGGCTGTCCAATTTTCCCAGCACCATTTATTGAAGAGGCTGTCTTTTTTCCATTGGACATTCTTTCCTGCTTTGTTGAAGATTAGTTGACCATAGAGTTGAGGGTCTATTTCTGGGCTCTCTATTCTGTTCCATTGATCTATGTGTCTGTTTTTGTGCCAGTACCATGCTGTCTTGATGATGACAGCTTTGTAATAGAGCTTGAAGTCTGGAATTGTGATGCCACCAACGTTGGCTTTCTTTTTCAATATCCTTTTGGCTATTCGAGGTCTTTTCTGGTTCCATATAAATTTTAGAATTATTTGTTCCATTTCTTTGAAAAAGATGGATGGTACTTTGATAGGAATTGCATTAAATGTGTAGATTGCTTTAGGTAGCATAGACATTTTCACAATATTTATTCTTCCAATCCAGGAGCATGGAACATTTTTCCATTTCTTTATGTCTTCCTCAATTTCTTTCATGAGTACTTTATAGTTTTCTGAGTATAGATTCTGTGTCTCTTTGGTTAGGTTTATTCCTAGGTATCTTATGGTTTTGGATGCAATTGTAAATGGGATTGACTCCTTAATATCTCTTTCTTCTGTCTTGCTGTTGGTGTAGAGAAATGCAACTGATTTCTGTGCATTGATTTTATATCCTGACACTTTACTGAATTCCTGTATAAGTTCTAGCAGTTTTGGAGTGGAGTCTTTTGGGTTTTCCACATATAGTATCATATCATCTGCGAAGAGTGATAATTTGACTTCTTCTTTGCCGATTTGGATGACTTTAATTTCCTTTTGTTGTCTGATTGCTGAGGCTAGGACTTCTAGTACTATGTTGAATAGCAGTGGTGATAATGGACATCCCTGCCGTGTTCCTGACCTTAGCGGAAAAGCTTTCAGTTTTTCTCCATTGAGAATGATATTTGCGGTGGGTTTTTCATAGATGGCTTTGATGATATTGATGTATGTGCCCTCTATCCCTACACTTTGAAGAGTTTTGATCAGGAAGGGGTGCCCTATGACCTAGCAATTGCACTATTGGGTATTTACCCTAAAGATACAAACATAGTGATCCAAAGGGGCACGTGCACCCGAATGTTTATAGCAGCAATGTCCACAATAGCCAAACTATGGAAAGAACCTAGATGTCCATCAACAGATGAATGGATCAAGAAGATGTGGTATATATACACAATGGAATACTATGCAGCCATCAAAAGAAATGAAATCTTGCTATTTGCAACAACATGGATGGAACTAGAGCATATCATGCTTAGCGAAATAAGTCAAGCAGAGAAAGACAACTATCATATGATCTCCCTGATATGAGGAAGTGGTGATGCAACATGGGGGCTTAAGTGGGTAGGAGAAGAATCAATGAAACAAGATGGGATTGAGAGGGAGACAAACCATAAGTGACTCTTAATCTCACAAAACAAACTGAGGGTTGCTGGGGGGAGGGGGTTTGGGAGAAGGGGGTGGGATTATGGACATTGGGGAGGGTATGTGCTTTGGTGAGTGCTGTGAAGTGTGTAAACCTGGTGATTCACAGACCTGTACCCCTGGGGATAAAAATATATGTTTATAAAAAATAAAAAATTAAAAAAAAAATCCTCATTAGCTACTGGTGCTTTGGCTTTAAAGCATTTCATTGCCTCAACGCTGACATTCAGGAAGAACTGCCTGAGTTGCAGACACTTCTAGCACCCATCTGTCCCCCCTGTCAGCTGCTGTTTGGCCGGCCCCAGTTCTGCCAAGAGCTGGGTTATTGTGTGACAACATGGTCTATTCTTCTCCTAGACTCCGTGGTGGTCTCCCCTATCTTATGGGGAGGAAGGAGATGGTTCCGAGAAGGACAACATGAACACTCATGAATTCACATTCCACCAGTCAAGGAAGGAATGCGGAAGGACAGAGGACAGAGCGGGGATTAAATTCTACGGTCCAAGGGGGGCACGGCTTTCTCCTGTTTGAATCTCATCCCCCTATTTGTGCAGTCCATCTTGAAATTAGGTTCTCACCCAATATTTATTAAGCACATGAATGAACACACAAATGAAGGATTAGGAAAATGGACTGAGTTTCAGGATTGCCAGGGGCCTTTAACTGGTCTCTAATCTACATCATTTATAGAGTGAATGCATGGCAAAACCAGACATTCATTAAGTGTTTGCATGGGTCCATCATCTTTACCTCCCTCATTTTACTTACTTCTTACCATGGAAAGTGCTACAAGCTCTATTTCTCAGGCTGGAGAAAACAGATTCAGAGAGATTGGATATATTCAATACTGTGCCAGGGATTTTGTGGCTCAAAAGTGGTGGAGATCAAGGTGATTTGCTTCTACTCTCTAGTATTAAAAAAAAGATAGATGCGTGCCCTAGTGGTCATGCTTAAGGTGGCTTCAGTCCCTGGTCACCACAATTTTGTTTTAACACCTCCTGGCGACTTTGCTTCCTACTGAGTAATAGTCAATGCAGTCTCATGTTGATGTTGGCAGACACTGGAAGTTTACTGTGTGGTTTCATGAGATCCTTGGCCATGGTCCCAAGGTTCACTGAACTTTGTGTGAGGTCTTTTGGGCTCCAGGAGGCAGAAGCCATGTTTACCAGTATATACCTGCGGTACATGGGTGGGGTCGAGTTTGTGGGGAGATGATTGTAACACATTGATTTATTAAAACAGATGCCATCCCACAACTGATATATTTTTCTAAAAAAGATTTTATTTTATTTGACAGAGAGAGAGAGAACACAAGTAGGTAGAGAGGCAGGCAGAGGGAGGAGAGGCAGGTTCCCCACTGAGCAGAGAGCCGGAGGTGGGGCTTGATCCCAGAATGCTGGAATCAGCCTCCTGCTTATAAGGCAGATGCTTAACTGGCTGAACCACTCGGGAGCTCCCACAGTTGATATCTTTTATTCATTTTATTTTTTCAGTGTTCCAAGATTCATTGTTTAGGCACCATACCCAGTGCTCCATGCAATACATGCCCTCCTTAATACCCACCACCAGGCTTGCCCATCCCCCCACCTCTGCCCCACCCAAACCCTCAGTTTGTTTCTCAGAGTTCACAGTCTCTCATGCTTCCTCTCCTCCACAAACTTACCCCTCTTCACTTTTCCTTTCCTCCTTCTAATGTCCTCCATATTAGTCCTTATGCTACACAAGTACGTGAAACCACATGATAATTGACTTTTTCTGCTTGACTTATTTCACTCAGCATAATCTCCTCCAGTCCTGTCCATGTTGATACAAAAGTTGGGTATTTATCCTTTCTGATGGCTACATAATATTCCATTACATATATGGACCACATCTTCTATATCTATTTGTCTGTTGAAGGGCATCTTGGCTCTTCCCACAGCTGATGTTTTGATACTTCTTCTCTCCTTTTCTTTTTCTCTATCCCAGGCTAGTCTCTCTTTTTCCTTTTTCCCTCTCTTTTCTCCATTTTCCTTTCTTCTTCCTTTCTGCAGACATTTCAGAGATTCATAACTATGTCTGTTCGGGTGAAGAGAAAACTAGCATTGTGTTTCATCAAGATCTTGACAGTACTTCCCCTAAGTCCATGTGTATGAGAGTGTGTGTGTGTGAGTTACAGTGAAGAAGGAAGATTTAACTTGCCAGAACAAGTTGCTTTGGGGCAAAATCTAGATAGGTCTTTATGGGTGGACATAGGAATCCACTATGGTGATTCATATGATACGTGACTAGAGGAGGCTTTGGAGGTGTTTTGAAAAGATATATTATAATAATTTTATTTTAATAAAATATTAAGTCATTTTATTGGTTATCTTGAATTTAAAAACCCTTATTTTCAGCACCACTATTATATAAGTCTTGAACATAACATTAGGAAATTACTAGTAGAGATACATACTATGCATCACATCAGAATAATGTATCTTTTATAGGAATTAAAGTGGCAAAATTTAACATTCTGATGAAATGGAACATGATGGCTATCTCTGTGAAAGAGTTAACTAAATTTCAAAAATAATGTGGATGATCAGTGATCATTGAATCCCTTGGTTTTATTTTTTTTTAATTCTAAACATTTTTAAACATTTAAATATTTTATCTATTTGGCATAGAGGGAGAGCAAAAGTAGGGAGAGTGGCAGGCAGAGGGAGAGGAAGAAGCAGACTCCCCTGCTGAGCAGAGAGCCCGATGTGGGTCTCAATTCCAGGACCCTGGGATCATGACCTGAGCTGAAGGCAGTTGCCTAACTAACTGAACCAACCAAGTACCCATGAATCCCTTGGTTTTAAAAGAGAGATAAAACAGGAAACATCTTGTGTTGCAGAGGATGTGGAGAAAGGGGAATCCTCTTACACTGTTGGTGGGAATGCAAGTTGATGCAGCCTCTTTGGAGAACAGTGTGGAAATTCCTCAAGAAATTAAAAATAGAACTTCCCTATGACCCTGCCATTGCACTCCTGGGTATTTACCCCAAAGATACAGATGTCGTGAAAAGAAGGGCAATCTGTACCCCAATGTTTATAGTAGCAATGGTCACGGTCGCCAAACTATGGAAAGAACCAAGATGCCCTTCAACGGACGAATGGATAAGGAAGATGTGGTCCATATACACTATGGAGTATTATGCCTCCATCAGAAAGGATGAATACCCAACTTTTGTAGCAACATGGATGGGACTGGAAGAGAGTATGCTGAGGGAAATAAGTCAAGCAGAGAGAGTCAATTATCACATTGTTTCACTTATTTGTGGAACATAACAAATATCATGGAGGACAAGGGGTGTTAGAGAGGAGAAGGAAGTTGGGGTAAATTGGAAGGGGAGGTGAATCATGAAAGACTATGGACTCTGAAAAACAAGTGAGGGTTTGAAGTGGCGGGGGGGTGGGAGGTTGGGGTACCAGGTGGTGGGTATTATAGAGGGCACAGATTGCATGGAGCACTGGGTGTGGTGCAAAAAAATAATAAATATTGTTTTTCTGAAAATAAATAAATCAATTTAATAAAAGAATAAATAAAAAAATATTTTCTGTTCAAAAAAAAAAGAGAGAGATAAAATCTTTTTATTTACAGAGAGTTTTTGAAGTCCAGAGTTGACAATCACTGAAACATAGAGTCACTTGGTTCAATTCCTCCCTCAAATTTGTATTTTAGAAAATCTGAAACCTACATAAAAGTTGAAAGAATAGAAAAATGGATACTCATATACCTGTCATCTTGATTCACCAACTGTCAGAATTTTACCACATTTGCTTTATTTCTTTCATGGATGTATAAGGACTCTATCTATCTGTCTGTCTATATATCATTTATCTACCTATCAATCATCTATTATCTATCTACCAATCATCTCTCATCTATCAATCTATCATCTATCATCATCTATGTATCTATCATCTATCTATCCTTTATCTATCCATCCATCTTTATTTATTTATATGAATAAGTACTCATGAATTATTTTTAGATTAATGGATTTTAGTCCAGTCCTACCATTATTCATTTTACCAATTTTACCAATTGTGGCTAAAGAAAGCTGACTTCTTGTCCTACTGATATATTCCCATCAACGTTTGATAGGCATCTTTACTTCTTGACACACAAAGATGTGCCAGTCTCATTTTCCCTGCCCCAGCCCTGGAAGTAGATGCTTGGTTCATGTTAACAAGACATTGTATTCAGAAACTAAGATCTTGGAGTGATCAGGAAGTCTCTGAGAATTTGAATGTTGTCTGTGTATCCAGAGAATTTATCATGGACCCAACATGTTCTGAGAAGATCACAATATGCTGAACAACAAATAAAGTTACTTTCAGCCAGTAAATGAGGCTAAATACATGGTGAGTTCAGAAGAATATGACCAATTTATAGAATGGAATCCATCCCCTCCGTTATTACAATCTCTTGTTTGCAATTTTTGTATGTAGTAAAGGAAGAGAAAAATAGAATGTCAGAGTTGGGATTTCATCTTGCTTTATAAGAGAAGGCTGATTATCAGAGAAGGCACGTGACTCCTCCTAAGTTACGCAGCAAGCAGTTGAGAAAGGGAGGTGCTGGCCACCTTTCTTGAGGCACCCCTTATGAGGAGTAAGAAAATGCATTTATCTCAATGCATTTCATAGTGGAAGAATCAGCAAATATTGATGCTAAAAATAGTTTTGTGAGCAGAATGATCTGCAGTAATGAGGGCAATTGCTTTACATGGAAGAAGGGACATCTTCTATCATTTTATTTCCCTCAGTACCAAGTAAACCCTGAGGCTTTTGTACCACAAGAGGCAAGGGATAGCACTAACAATGCTTGATTGGGGGCATTCTTGCTATAATTTGGGGCCTGGAAATAGATTCAACATGAGTTAAAAAAATAAAGAACATATTCAGTTAGGCTGGTGGTTGGTGGAAGGTGAAATTTTCAGGGCATTTAGAATAAAAAGATGTGGGAACAGCTGAGGGACCCAGAAAATGGGGGAATCAAGACAGAAGAGGGGTGTTTCAGAGAGTTAATTGCAAGCAATTCAAGAAAACTAAGTAAAAAACTTGAATTGAATTGTAATGCTATTTTGTATCCCTCTTTTATTTATTTAACACATTTTCCTTAACATTTCTTCTCTGCAAAGTATTTTTTGAAAAACATAACTTCAGATGGCTAAACATATTCCACATTATGGAGGTACCACCTTTTATTTAGCAATAACCTTAATAGTGGTTAAGTGATTCTCAAAATTGTTTCCACAATTAATAACAAAATAACAGAATCCTGTATTTATCTGTATTTATTCTGTATTAACAGAATATGTATTTATCTGCATTATTTACAGAGGAAAAATTGCCTTGAATGGGAAATACAGGGTCAAAACATGACTATTTTTATAGTTAATGACAACTGCTATCAAGTTGACTTTGAGATTTTATGCTTGTCAGTTATATTAAAAGTTTAATAGTTACAAAGGCAAAGGAGCATATGAGAACTTTTCTAAGAGTCTGAATTCATGTTGCTGTATACCTGCTGCTAGATTACTTTCCAGAATTTGCCATCTTACTAGCACATTGGTTGGCTGATGACTATACCATTTCCCAGAGTTTGGGGTGGTACTGAACTTCTGGTAGGTGTTGATGGGACGCTTATGGATTCATTCTGTCAACACTGGATACATTGCCTGAACCAGAGAAGATCTTAAAGAAATAAAAAGGGTTTGTCTCTTTGCTGTGTAAGAAGATATCTCCTGAGCAATATTTCTTATAGTACCTTAATGAAAATGACTCAAGAAACACATAATAAATTTAGATAAGTATATAAGAAAGTGTGAGTGTCTTAAATGGCCATGAGGTACACCTTTACTTTCCACTTACCTACTTATTTTACTGTTTGAAAATTTCAGCAGTAGCAAATGTTATCTTTATCACAATAATCTTTTTTAAATTAATTTATTTATTTTCAGAAAAACAGTATTCATTATTTTTTCACCACACCCAGTGTTCCATGCAATCCGTGCCCTCTATAATACCCACCACCTGGTACCCCAACCTCCCACCCCACCTCCACTTCAAACCCCTCAGATTATTTCAGAGTCCATAGTCTCTCATGATTCACCTCCCCTTCCAATTTACCTCAACTCCCTTCTCCTCTCTAACTCCCCATGTCCTCCATGCTATTTTTTATGCTTCACAAGTAAGTGAAACCATATGGTAATTGACTCTCTCTGCTTGACTTATTTCACTCAGCATAATCTCTTACCATTCTCTTTTTAGTTCTTTATCAGATTTACTCCAGGACTAAACACTCAAGATGTCAACTAACACTTATGGAATTACTACTATTAAGTGTGTACACATGTATTATTTTCCCCCATTTTCTTCTTCACAATGGACAGGTAGTTATTTGCATTGCTGTCATGTAGATGAGGAAATAGAAGATCTGGGAGATTAAGCAGTTTATTGTGGATCATTCATTTCCCAAGGGATTGAGTGGAATTTGATCCTTAGTGTGTATGAGTCCAAGGTACTCTGCTAAGTTTATTATAGGTGATTTGTCATAGATAGTGTTATACATTTGTGGCTAGTGTGTTTGGGTGAAGTAGGGTTTGACAACCATGTTAGTTGGTTGTAAGAGGTCTTATTTGTCTATCTTACTAATTCCAAGCTGGTAAAAGGAATTCCTCTTAGTGGTGATGGAATAGGGGTTTTGAAAATTTATTTTTATTTATTTATTTATTTATTTTATTTAAATTCAGTTAGTTAACATGCAGTGTATCATTAGATTCAGTAATAGAGTTCAGTAATTCATCAGTTGCATATGACACCCAGTACTCATTACATCATGTGCCCTCCTTAATGCCCATCAATCATGAGTTACCTCATCTCCCCCACCTTCCCTCCAGCCACCCTCAGTTTTTGCCTATAGTTAAGAGTCACTTATGGTTTGTCTCCCTCTATGACTTCATCTTATTTTATTTTTCCTTCCCTTCCCCTATGATCCTCTGTTTTGTTTCTTAAATTCCACATATGAGTTAAACCATATAATAATTGTTTTTCTCTGATTGACCCGTTTCACTCAGCATACTACCTTCCAGTTCCATCCACATCATGGAACTGGATGGAATAGGTTTTTAAGGAAGACTTTTTAAAATCCCATAGGGAGAAATGAATGAATGTAATGTTCATTAGTTCATTTATTCAACAGATAAGCTCCTTTTATAAGCTAGATGTTGGGGATACCAATAAAAACAAGACAAAACACTAAACCTCAAATATTCTGGTTGAGTGTGAGAGAAAATCATTATAGAGTGTTATGAAATTACAGAGAAGAGAGTATCCAAAACTGTCTTTAAGAATTCAGGGAATTTAATTTCTTTTCAGTGCAACAGAATTTATTGTTTATGCACTACACCCAGTGCTCTATGAAATATATGTCCTCCATAATACCCAATACCAGGCTCCCCCAACCTCCCACCCCCCGCTCCTTCAAAACCGTCAGATTGTTTTTCAGAGTCCATAGTCTTCATGGTTGATCTTTCCCCCCAATTTCCCTCAACTCCCTTCTCCTCTCCATCTTCCCATGTCCTCCAAGTTATTTGTTATGCTCCACAAATAAGTGAAACCATATGATAATTGACTCTCTCTGCTTGACTTATTTCACTCAGCATACTCTCTTCCAGTCCTGTCCATGTTGCTACAAAAGTTGGGTATTCATCCTTTCTGATGGAAGCATAATACTCCGTAGTGTATATGGACCACATCTTTCTTATCCATTCGTCCATTGAAGGGCATCTTGGTTCTTTCCGCATTTTGGCAACCATGGCCATTGCTGCTATGAACATTGGGGTACAGATGGCCCTTCTTTTCACTAAATCTGTATCTTTGGGGTAAATATCCAGTAGTGCAATTATAGGGTCATAGGGAAGCTTTATTTTTAATTTCTTATGGAATCTCCACACTGTTCTCCAAAGTGGCTGCACCAACTTGCATTCCCATTAACAGTATAAGAGGGTTCCCCTTTCTCCACATCCTCTCCAACACACATTTTTTCCTGTCTTGCTAAAAACAAAAACAAAACAAAACAAAAAACCTACTAAAAACCAAAGAAATTTTCACTGAAAAAAAATTCATGGAAGACTTGATGGATGTGATCCTAAGCTGAATTTTGAAGAATGAAAAGGACCCAGAACAGACTTTTTAGAAATGGAGATTCCTACATGAAAGATTTGTCCTGCAAGGCTAACACTGGGACATGGTCATGGTCATGGCCTTCTATGTTGTGCTCTAGCCTATTCCATGTTCCAGGGATGGCCTCAGGCTTCCCCCGTATAGACATGAAGGGAATAATGCATCTCTTCTCTTGCTGTCTGTCCAACTGTTAATAGAAATTCTCTATCAGACCATGAGTTTATTTTCCTTTTCATTAAAAATGTTTCATTCCATATCTTTAAGATAACTAGCCTTTCCCTCCTATCACTCTTGCCAACTTCTTGAAAGAATAACCTTCAGGTACTGCTTCCATTCCTAAGCACCCACTTATTTCCATGTAAACTGGGTAGCACCCCACCATCCACTGAAACTTCTGGGGTTATCATGACTACTTGGCTGCCCAACCCAGGAGTTCTTGCTCAGTATTTGCTCTCTTGGGTTTCCATGCAGCATCTGGACTTGTTAAGCAGCCCACTCTACTATCCTGGTTTCTGGATGCAGGACTCTTTTTATTTCTTGCCTTTTCCAAACATTCATTAGTATGTCCCATCAGGTGAGCATTTCCTGAGGTTCTGTTTCCTTCACATGTACCTTCTCTCTTTGTGCAATAGTACTGACTCTCATGACTTCTCTACAAGAATGTCTCAAATTCTTTCTACCTCTACATCTGGTCTTTTACTGTTGCTTCTAAATCATATTTGGCAATTTGGTGAGGGCTATGAAATTCTCCTTCAAAAGATATTTTAAACACACAAAACAAAGGAGTACTATAAAAATTCAATTATTTAAAAATATGATCAAAGGCATGAGATCTGTCTGCTCTGTTCAACAGAATTTTCTGCCTCTTTGTCAGTGCTCTATATCTGTGCTGTCCAGTATATGTGGCTGGTGAGGACTTGAAGTGTGGCTAGTGCTAAAGTGTGGTTACTGAGACTGAATTTTTAATTTCTCTTAATTAATTAAAATTTAATTATGAATAAATACATGTGATTGGAGCCTTGTGCATCAGAAAAGTGGAGATCTAAATACTTATTTCTCCATACATGGTAGAAAATTCTTAACCAAGTAGGTTCAGTCTCCCTAAAATATCATTGAACCCTATTCTGAAGCAGCCCCTTATCTTAACATTTCTTTTGATATTAAGGTATTATCAGTCACCAGGAATCAAAACTTGTCATCTTTAAACTACCCTCTTAAGTGCCATAAATAATGAACACTTATTAAGTATTCACTAGGTCTTAGGCACTGCTTTGAGTGATTTTCATATATTATCAAACTGCATTAAAAGCATAATATAGAAACTGTTGTTTGCTAAATTTGCAATAGTTTAGAAGGTTAACTAATTCACCTGATGATATAGCCATATCATGAATTGGCAGATCCAGTTGTTTCCAGGTTCACCAGAAGTACTAATTTTTCATATAAGGTCAATGAGACCCAAGGAGAAGTCAGGTTCCTTGCATGTGCCTGGAATTTGTTTATCTCAGTGATGCCATGAGTTATCACATGGTGATCCAAAGCTCCAAATGGCAGTTACCTACATGATAAAAACTGGGAAAAGGAATTTGCTTTTCAGAGAAAATGATATTTGCTGACATAATGCTCAATTGAGGAGTCTCTACTTGTTGAGATTCAAAGATGAAGGTTTTATTTTCTTTAATAACTGCTACCTCTTCTGCTCTTTGGATCCTCCCTCTCCAGGTGGGCAGTGAGTTCCACTAGTTTGATTGGAGTCAGATGTCTTAGCTGTGCAATCATATTAAGACAGTCTCATTATGGTTGTTAAGATCTAGCACTTTCCATTTTAAAACATCAGTCTCATAAGTGAATGTCATATGCATTGCTGATGGGAATGTAAAGTGGTACAGATCCAATGCAAAACAGTTTGGTAGTTTCTTCTAAAGTTAGATATGCATTTATTATAAGAATGATGTGTTCTTGGTATTTGTTCTAGAGAAATGAAAACTTATGTTCCCACAAAAACCTGGACACGAAAGTTCATAACAGATTTATTTATCAGAGTTCCACACTGGAAACAATCCTAGATGTCCTTTAACAAGTAAAAGGTTAAACAAACTGTAGTATATCCATGCAATGGAATACCATTGATCAGTAAGAAAGAATACATTATTGACACATACAACAACTCGGATGATACTCAAGGGCATTATGTAAAGTGAAAAAAAGGGCTATATACCGTATGACTCCACTTACATAATGTTATTGAAATAACAAACTGATAGTGATGGAGAACAGATCAGTGGTTATCAGAGGTTAGTGCTGAGGGAAGGGAGGTGACTATCCAGGGGTAACACAAGGGAGTTTTGTTGCAATTGAGCGATTCCCTATTTTGATTATGGTGATGATTACTTGAGTCTGCACATGTGATAAAACAAAGAAAAAAAAGAGTGCATGGAAATACTAGTGAAATAGAAATAATGTGGTACTTCCGTTAATAGTATTTATTTTGTCATGGTCAGTTTTCTGGTTTTGACTACGTACCATGATTATGTTAACAGTAACAAAGGGAGAAGATAGGTGGAGGGTATGTGGTTACTTTATACTATACTTCTTGCAACTCTAATGGGTCTTAAACTATTTTAAAATAAAAAGTTATTAAAAATCAACACGTTCAGTTTAAAGCTTTTCCTACACTTTCCAAAAACCTTGCACAAGCTGGCCTGGTGGCTCTCTCTCCCTTCTGGTATTGGAGTGGGAAGGAGATCGTTTTCTATAATTGCTCTTCCATTTTATCAGAACTCCTCAGTCTTAGCTCTATTGATGTTTTGGGTCAGATAATTCTTTATTGCTGGGGATGGGCCATAGGAGTGGGGCTGTCCTGAGCTTTGTAGGATGTCTGGTAGCATTCCTGGCCTCAACCCCTTTGGTGTCAGTAGAAAGCTGCTCCCATCCCTCTGCCAAATCCCGACATACAAACTGTCTCTCCAGATATTTCCAGTTGTTCACTGGACAAGCAAAATCACCCATGGTAAGGAATCAGTGCCTTATATGATCATTCCCATAATGACAAGGATTTTACGATGGATGAAGCACTCACAGGCCTCATGGAGGAAAGAAGACTCAACTCCAAGCAGCTCTTGGGCATTTGGCTACAACTTCTAGCTAACTCACAACTGGTGATGAAAGGCTATCCCTCTACCGTGGTGTTCTGCAGGAAGCATGCAATGGTCAATTTTGCCTCCCTGCCTGACTCTTTCTGGGGCTCATGCGATCCCCCTTCTCTTTTCTTTTGCCAGATTATGCCACTACACTAGGTTAAGTAAAAATAAAATATTTGTAAATATAGTGATTATGGAGGAAAATAATAAATAATTCAGGCCCACCCTCTCTGAAAAGATTTCTTCCCCTGCAGTAGTCTTGGAGATCTTCCTTTACAACCCCCTCTAGTATCTGTAGTTGACTTCATTCATTTGGCATGAAGCCAGGGTGATGTGAATTGTTAATTACTTAATGGGCCATGTCTAGCATATCAACTAGAACAAAGATGGTAGAATGTCAAATGACATAAAGAGAATGACCTAAATGACCTGAGAAAAGCTGGAGTTCAACCTCCTTACAAACAGTTGATTAGGACTTATCTAGTATCAGACATGGAGTAAGTTACAGGCCCAGGCCATACCCAGGGTCCTAACCCAGAGTTTCTAACTCACTGTCAGTGGCCTTCTAATAAAAGTACTTTCCAAAGACAAAGGAGATTGGTTGTACAGAATGATGATTGAGTATTAATTATGGAACTAGATAGATCTAGATTCCAGTGTTAGTTCCACAATTACATACACTATGTGACCTTGAAAAATAAATTTGTCCCACTCTGAACCTCATCTGTGAAGATTGTGATAGAATCTAACTCATAAATACATCAGTGAGGATTAATTGAAATAATATACTTAAATTGTTTAGCATAGAACTTGTCTCATGCAAATACCCATCATCCTTATCCTCATCTTCATCATCATAGTAAGTGCTTTGGAGTTTAGAAAACTCTTTTACATCCATTTAATCTTCCTAACCCACAGGTGGCTCTTAGAGGTAGGTGTCAGTAACATTTTATAGATGTGGAAATAGGTTCAGAAAAACACTTGGCTAAACCTGCACATCCTGTTGACATGACAACACAGGCATAGGTCTTCTGATACCAAGACTCGTGCTTCTGCATCAGTTTACCTGAACAACCAGTTAATACTTTTGTCCTTAGTGGCCATCTTGGGGCCTTGCATGTTTACAGTAGGTGCTAAATATTTTCTGGGACTAGTTGTTTTATTGCTTCTTGTGTGTTCGATTGTCTCTCCCCAACATAACCTCCCTAAAAATTCTTAGAGGGCAGGTCCTCATCTCAGGTATAGGACCGCACATATATGGTTTGGAACTGAACCCATAACTTGTTTTCCATAAATACTCATTGATGCAGATGACATTACATAATGTAAGGGAGATAGGACATGAGCTCTGATATCTAGGCAGCCCATACTTCCATGCAGGGATCAGAGAGAGGCCCAAATGAGACCATAGGTCAGTCAGGTGAAATGGGGCAGGAAAAGATCACCAGGCCACAGCTCACTAAATGCCTTTTGTCACTTTGATTCTGGTCAAAAAACCCAAACCAAAACAAACCAACAAACAGTGGAGCACAGAGAATACAAAGATGGGGACGGTTGTGCTATCTTCCATAATTGTGGATGGGGACGGTTGTGCTATCTTCCATAATTGTGGATGGGGACGGTTGTGCTATCTTCCATAATT